>NW_027325424.1:0-305200 GCF_036924035.1 Leuresthes tenuis | reverse complement strand
CAAACTATAGTCAGACATTCACACCTTGCAGCTGAGCCACCTCAGCTCCCTGTTTTGATAGTGTATGTTCGGGCATTCGAACCTATTCTTACCCCCTTTTTACAAACTATGCTCGGAGATTCACACCTACTCACAGCCGAACAACTACGCTCCCGCATTTGATGATGTCTTGTCCGGCATTCTAGTCTCTTCTAACACATTTTTCAGCAATTATGGTTGGACATTCACACCTACTCACAGCCGAACACTTCCGCTCCCGCATTTGATGGTGTATAGCCGGGCATTCTCACCCTTTCTCATCAGCTTTTTGCAAATTATGATCTGACATTCACACCTACTCACAGCCGAACACTTCCGCTCCCACATTTGATGGTGTATAGCCGGGCATTTTCACACTTTCTCATCAGCTTTTTGCAAATTATGATCTGACATTCACACCTACTTGCAGTCGAACAGCTCTGCTCCCCCTTTTGATTATGTTTGGTTGGATATTCGAACCTTTTCTTAACTGCTTTTTACAAACTTTGGTCGGACGTTCACACCTTCTTGCAGCCGAACACATCCACTTCCACTTTTGATGTTATATATTCGGGCATTCAAACCTTTTCTTACCCGCTTTTTACAAACCGTGGTCGGACTTTCACAACTTCTTGTAGCCAAACAACTCCGCTCCCGCTATTGATTGTGTACAGTCGGGTATTTTAACCTTTTCTTACCCGCTTTTTACCAACTATGGTCGGACATTTACACCTTCTTACAGCGGAACACCTCCGCTCCCTCTTTTGATGGTCTATGTTCGGGCATTCGAACCTTTTCTTACCCGCTTTTTACAAACTATGGTCGGACATTCAAACTTTCTTGTAGCCGAACACATCCACTCCTGCTTTTGATGATGTATGGTTGGGCATTTTCACCTTTTCTTACCCATTTTTCAGTAATTATGGGTGGACATTCACACCTTCTTGCAGCTGAGCAACTCCTCTCCCGCTTATGATCATGTGCGGTTTGATATTCGAAAATTTTCTTTCATGTTTTAAAGCAATTATTGATGGACATTCAAATCTTCTTGTAGCCGAACACATCCACTCCTGCTTTTGATGATGTATGGTAACCTTTTCTTACCCGCTTTTTACAAACTATGGTCGGACATTCAAACCTTCTTGTAGCCAAAACCCTCTGCTCCCTCTTTTGATCATACATTGTTGGGCATTCGCACCTTATCTTACCCGCTTTTTACAAACTATAGTCAGACATTCACACCTTGCAGCTGAACCACCTCCGCTCCCTGTTTTGATCATGTATGGTCTGGCAATACTACCTTTTCTTACCCGTTTGTGAGTAATTAATCCCAAAATATTGAGCATAAAATAAGTCTATATGCTGATGATGTATTACTTTTCCTTCAGAACTCACAGACGTCTCTCAGTCACACGATCACACTCATAAATAAATTCTCAGCACTTTCTGACTACTCTATCAACTGGTCTAAGACCACAGTTCTGCCCATTAACTTTAGGGTCCATAATATACCTGCGATCACTTTACAGTCAGGAAATATTAGATATTTAGGCATAAACATTTCCTCCAGGCTCTCAGAGCTAACAAAGCTAAATTATGTGCAATTATTAAAGACAGTAGAGGACGATCTCTCGTTGGAAGTCCTTACCTATATCACTTATGGGGAGAGTTACATCCATTAAAATGATGATACTACCAAAAGTTAACTATTTGTTCTCAATGATCCCCATAAAACCATCTGCTACTTGGTTTAAGTCACTAGATTCATGCATCTCCAAATTTCTGTGGAAAAACAAACCACCACGTATTAGTTTAAAAACCCTACAGAAGACCAAGGACAGTGGTGGATTAGATTTACCTCATTTTCAGCACTATTCCTTAGACAATAGGTTACAATATATATCAAAATGGTTTAAACCTTGTTGTTGTCACAGTTCCCAGAGACGTTGTAATCGTTGAGGATTCTATATTCACCCCCTCATTAGAGGCACGTAATGCAGATTGATGACACTGAATCTTCTTCTCTGTTCATTGCTGGCATCATTCCCAGCATCGTAAGTGTTCGTGGCATTGTTAGCCTCTTCTTCTGGATCTTGATATCGAGAATCCTTTTGTATTTCTGGTTTGTCAGTCCTCTGTCTTCGTTCACCGGAGTCTTTGTCTTTTTGTCCTTGAGTTTGGTGATTTTTTCTTCTTTTGATGCCTTGACACAATGTGACAGGTGATACCACGTGGGAGATCCTGTAACTTGGATTGCTGTCCCTGTGCTGCGAAATGGCTGTGCTGCTCAAATGGTCTCTCCTTCATCATGGTTACATGCTGCCATTCCGACATCTCGCCATTCCGACATGGGTCTCCAATTGTCGGAATGGCGACACTTAATTTTTTATCAAACGTCCCACCATTCCGACACTTTTTTCCTCCTATGGTCGGAATGGCGGTATGTTTTTTGTTTTTTTTAACATACCGCCATTCCGACAGTTCCTTTTAATAGCCTATTTTTTACCCAAAACATTTTGCACTAATGATATGCCGGCGCAAATACGCCCTAAAGTTTGGCGCACAAGCTTTGCACATGCAGAGGCCACAGCCTCGCAAACAAACTTTAATAATCTATTATCAAAATCCCCTGAATTTCAAATATAAAAATACAGATATTAATGTAACTCTGGCGAGACTGAAACTGATTAAGCAGAAATACAGTGTCAGTGAGCTGTCACAGCAGCCAGCTGGAGCGGAGCTCTCCACAGAGCCCATGCGTCTTTTGCACGCTGTCATCATATGCAAAAGTAATAATTGCAATTACAGATATCACGGCTACTGCACAGGACACAGTTGCGAGCACTCTGCCTTGCCTTGCCAATAGGAGAAGATAGAAATGACAGCATAGAACGTATAAAACACAACAAAATGCAGTAAAAACGTTTATTCATGTTATTCACGTGATTTATGAGTACTCACTCCAATTTTGGGAAATGCGGATGGGTTTTGCGCATTTGGCACAAACACACAGCCGCAACGGTTGTAGCTTTATACAGCCTGTTGATATCTTAAGGACCTAACTGGTCACACCTGGGACTAAATGTCATGTAGAGATTGTTTTTACATGACATTACAGCTGAACATATAGCTTTCATCCACAAACCAACGTGGGAGAGCCCGAAGACGCATGTGCCAGACGCACATAGGCATGCGTAAAACCAATTTTGACCACTTCATACTGTTTATTTGCTTTCTTTTAGTTAACTTTCGTTTCTTTTGGATTCTTGTGCGTGTTATGGAGCCGTTTTGGTCCATGTTTGTAAGCCTTTTTTTCCTGGATTAAATTTTCGGAAGTTGAAACAAGTGGCATTGGAGTGTGTGATTGAAAACCACCGCGGACTGCTTCTCCTCCTCCAGTTGCCGAGACTTTGTGTTTTTAATAACGCTTGTCTATAAACATGTTAAACATATAAATTGCATGAACAGAAAGAAGGGACTCACCTGTTGAGTAACACACATTTCCTTATACGGAAAGCCTTGTTAGAATGGTGGGACATTTGAACGTCAGAATAGCGGGATGTCGCAATGGTGGGATGTCGGAATGGTGGGACGTTTGCATGTCGGAATGGTGGTATGTCGGAATGGTGGTATGTCGGAATGGTGGGATGTCGGAATAGCGGGATGTCGGAATGGCGGGATTTCGTAATGGGTGTTGCCACCCCCTTCATCATATACACAGTTATTTATACATCACCTTCCACCATGAAGCGTTGTCCCTTTTTGTTTCTCTCTTTGTTCTTAAAATGCTGTTATGCATGTCTAAACCAATCCATTAAATTAGATCATTTTGGCAGTAAAGCGATCTACAATGTGCTTGGTCGCAAAGCTGCTCATCTGTGGTAAACAGCTCTTCAGAAAGGCATTCTTCAATTGATTTCACTAATTCTATGTAATAATTTTGTGATTTCCTACAAAACTACACTTCTTCTCCCATCTGTCTGAGTATTTAATATTGTCTGGGTCCCGTTAAAACATGTATTTTTCCCATCTAATTCCTTGTTTGCTTTAAAACAAGTATTCCCCATTTTCTATCCCTTCAGTAGCCAACCAGTTTGTATGGAGTACACTGGAGCAACTTGACTGATCAGTAAAACACTGCTTTTGTTGTCACCGCAAGGCTTCCCCCGTCGGTTGTTTCACTGAGACACTACTGAGTAACTATAACTCAACACAGTTTATACACATAACATTCATATACATACTAACAAACAAACAAACAATTATTTATCGCAATTTTCTCATCTCTGTTTGAACGTACACCCAGGTAAATATTCCTGTAGTCTTCTCATACCGACTATGGACCCATTCATTGTTTAACTTCACTGTTTTGCAAATCCTAATTGAATATTACACATTGACATTGAACTTTACCTGATAAGCAGGTCTTCATTGCATTCAGCAGCCTATATGTGAGCATCTATGTGTAAGCTGTTCTTCTTTGCATTTATCAGCAGCAAGCAATTCTTCCTTGCACATGCATATGAAAATAGTAAAACAATTCCAATGCGTTAGCAAAACCTTCTATATCAGGAGTGTCCATCATGATGCTGGGAATAGAACCTCTTTCCCAGAATAGTTCAACCTTCATTACTCAACTGATCATAACTCCGCAATGAGCACATTTCAAAGTATCATTCCTCTACATATATTCAAAAATCTATGTGTAAATGTTTAATATTTCTTATATTTGTTGATGTCATTCTGTGTGCATGTGGCCTAAACCCAATCTCTGTGTGGCAATTTTAATTTAAACAAGTTGAACTCTGCCTCTGATCATTTAAAAAAGGTGTGTACCAATATCAACCTTTCTCAGGTAATTACTGATCCTACAAAACCAAAGAGATCCTTCAAGGTTGTCCCTGATTGGCTCAATCTTAACAAATCAAAGGTAGAAAATCCGCAGTATCTGAACTTGGTGTTAGTTATCACTGCTCAATAGCCTGTATCAGAATTGCAAAAATGAAAATATTAGGTCCACGCTTGGTATCCAGATCCTGAAACATCTCCATGAGCAGGCTTTTTTTGAACTGATCTGTTGAATAGTTATATGACACTGTTAAAATCCCAGATGAAGATCTAGCACTTGACCATTTTTGTAAATCTTCTAATTCCATAGTTGATAAACACGCCCCTTTTAAAAAGTATAGAACTTAGAACAGGTCTATCCCTGGCTTTCGGCAGAACTGTCTTCTTTACTTTTTTTTCCCCTTGTCCTGTTCAGCATTATGTCAGAAGAATTGTAGTCTGAATACCTTTGATGCCAAACAGATTTGTTTTGCCAAGGGAAGTTTTATAAATGTAAAGCTCCCCTTGATGCCCATTTATTTATTTCTGTTTACAATATATGACATGAACTGAACTGAACCGGACCGGGGGACAAGGAAAGAAGAAGAGGAAAGAAGAGGAAACAGAACAAAAATAGAAACAAAAACCAGACAACCAGCTGCTACACCTGTAAAAAACAAAACAGACAACAATCCATGGCCTATGAGGGGAATCCAGCCTTAGCGCCACCAGGAGCACCTGAAAGCAGACAAGCAGAGAAAAAACAAACACACAAACAAACAAAAACAAGCACAAGAAGCGGCAATCGCATACAACACAGCTGTGGATATAGATGACCTGAGACAACATGATAATACATCAACTGCTTAGTGACCATGCTACTGGACTAATGAATGTGTGTGTGTGTGTGTGTGAGAACATGCAACACCCATGGCACAGGACCTACATGATAACCGTGCTTAGTTATGAGTGTATAAGCGTACAGGGCCACAATCCACAGCCCCCCCCCAAGCAATCAGAAGCAGGCAGAGAGGGCCACAAGACCCAGGCCACCAGCAGCCCCCACAGAGCACAGAACCCAGGCAGCCCACCGCAGGGGCAACCACGCATCCACCCAGAAGACTGCAGAGGAAGCCCCCGGAAAGAGCCCCCATAAGCATAGGGCAGAGGCACTCCGGGAACCAGGGGCAACAGCCCACCGACCCCGCCAGGCCCCAGCCGCCCAGACATGGGCCGTGCACTGGACCTGGGCCCCAGGAGCCCGAGCGCCCCCAAACCCCCTGGCAGAGGCCCCACCCAATACCCAGGAGGGCCAAGCGCCCCAGACAGCCACAAAGTGGGTCAGCGCCTGCCCCAGCGCCCCTGGCCAAGTGCCCTGGGAGTCAAGACGTGCCCACAGGTGGGTGAAGTCGCGAGCAGTGGGGAGAGGCAACGCTGATGCCCCATCGGGAGAAACACAGGCAGGCCAGGCAACAGCAAGTCCCAGATCCAGGCCCAATCATTACCACACACACTTTCACGTCCCATACATCCACACATCCACACATCCTACCTCCCTCGACTCTGCTGGGGTGTATTGCAGCGGGCACACCAGGAGGCCAGCAACCCCCCAGCCACCACAGACCCCGAACCAGCAGAACAATTAATTAATCCTCCTGGCCCCTCCTGCCCCGAGCAGACACCAGGAAGCAGGGGTGTGCGAAGAAGACCCCTCCCCTCACCCTTCTGGCTCTTCAATATTTTCTAATAGTGAGCAATTAAAATTGAGGGGCAGCCAAACTTGTAGAACTGGGAGCGCGGCACTCTGGGCAGCTTACATACCCAAAGAGCCCCGCCCACCAGATGCCACTCAGTGTAACCACCCCCCCAAGACCTAATGTGTGTGTGTGAGTGTGTTTGGTAAGTAGTAATGTCTAAGGTGTAATTAAAACAGGGGCAGGGAACTGCAGAGTGCAACCAAAGGGGACCACCTACGTGGCCCCATCCACTACACCCCACCGAACACACACGCCCCCAAAACCCTTCATGTGTGAGTGTGTGCTGTGTACAGGAGCCAGAAGGGAGAGGGGTATGGGGATATATACCGGGGGAGCTACTCTCCCCCAGAGAGGGCAGCCAGGGACTGGCTGCAATAGGCATCCCCGCTACCTGGGAGCCAACAATGGGCAGGAGGGCCTGATGTCCACCAGGCTCGGGGCCTGCAGCGACCATATTCCGGGAGCTACTGTACCCCCAGAAGGTACCCATCCCGCCCCACCCCACTCAACCCAACCCCACCCAGGAGGACCTCTACAAAAAACAAACAAACAAACCACCCGGTCACACCAGTCGCAGCAGCCCGGGCCTGAGACCCACCATCACCCAGCAACCCACCACCACTACTATGTGATAAAACTAATCAGAGGGGACCAGAGAGAATGAAATTCAGCCAATTGATGTTTTGAGGAGGCAGACATTGTTTCCATGCTAATATAATCTAAAAGAAAATTTCTAAACTGGTTAATACACAGATTGTTCTTCGCTTTCCAGTTCATGAGAATAGTTTTCTTTGCGATACATAACACTGTGACAACCATGTGTGCTGAGTTAATTTCCATGTTGATGTTGTCTAAGTCACCCAGTATGCACAGTGTGGGGCATGCAGGGATGCTACACTTTAGCCATGTTGATAGGTCCTCACAGACTTCAAGCCAGAACTTCTGGACAGGCGCAGAAAACCACAAAGCGTGTGCATAATCATCAGGTGTGTTATCTGTGCAATGTGAGCAGATGTTTGAGTGTGTTAGACCCATCCTGAACATCCTTTGTCCTGTATAGTGTGTTCTATGAAGGATTTTGTATTGTATGAGCTATAAATTAGGATTTCGAGTCTTTATGAAGGTGTTCAAACATATTTGTAGTTAGAAGCTATGACCAGAACTGATGGATAAATCTGCCTCCCATTTTGAGGATGGAAGAGACATTGTGTCATCTATCTTAGACAATAATTTATATATTTTTGATAGTAGTTTTGGGGTACAGCTGCTTAGAAATTCTGCTACCCTAGTCGGGGGTTGTAAGTCTGGTTGGTGGAGGATATATCCATCCATCCATCCATCATCTGCCGCTTATCTGGGGGTCGGGTCGCGGGGGCAGCAGCTTGAGCAGAGAAACCCAGACGTCTCTGTCCCCGGCCACTTCCTCCAGCTCTTCCGGGGGGACCTCGAGGCGTTCCCAGGCCAGCCGAGAGACATAGTCTCTCCAACGTGTCCTGGGTCTCCCCCGGGGTCTCCTCCCAGTGGGACGTGCCCGGAACACCTCCCCAGGGAGGCGCCCAGGGGGCATCCTAACCAGATGCCCGAGCCACCTCATCTGACTCCTCTCAATGCGGAGGAGCAGCGGTTCTACTCCGAGCCCCTCCCGGATGACTGAGCTTCTCACCCTATCTCTAAGGGAGAGCCCAGACACCCTGCGGAGGAAACCCATTTTGGCCGCTTGTATTCGCGATCTTGTTCTTTCGGTCACTACCCACAACTCGTGACCATAGGTGAGGATGGGAACGTAGATTGACCAGTAAGTAGAGAGCTTCGCCTTCTGGCTCAGCTCCCTCTTCACAACGACGGGTGAAGACGGGTGAAGACGGGTGAAGAGGCGGATCGGTGCAGGCGCCGCACCGATCCGCCCGTCAATCTCCCGCTCCATTCGTCCGTCACTCGTGAACAAGACCCCGAGATACTTGAACTCCTCCTCTTGGGGAAGGATCTCATTCCCGACCCGGAGAGAGCATTCCACCCTTTTCCGGCTGAGAACCATAGTCTCGGATTTGGAGGTGCTGATTCTCATCCCAGCCGCTTCACACTCGGCTGCGAATCACTCCAGTGAGAGCTGAAGGTCACGGCCTGACGACGCTAACAGAACCACATCATCTGCAAAAAGCAGAGACCCGATTCTGAGGTCGCCAAATGGGACACCCTCAACGCCCTGGCTCCGCCTAGAAATTCTGTCCATAAAAGTTAGGAACAGAATCGGTGACAAAGGGCAGCCCTGACGGAGTCCAACTCTCACCGGAAACGTATCCGACTTACTGCCGGCAATGCGGACCAAACTCTGGCACCGGTCATACAGAGACCGAACGGCCCCTATCAAGGGGTCCGGCACTCCATATTCCCGGAGCACCCCCCACAGGACTCCACGAGGGACACGGTCGAACGCTTTCTCCAAGTCCACAAAACACATGTAGACTGGTTGGGCGAACTCCCATGCACCCTCCAGGATCCTGCCGAGGGTATAGAGCTGGTCCACTGTTCCACGGCCAAGACGAAAGCCACACTGCATCTCCTGAATCCGAGGCTCGATTATCCGACGGATCCTCCTCTCCAATACCCCCGAATAGACCTTACCAGGGAGGCTGAGGAGTGTGATACCCCTATAGTTGGAACACACCCTCCGGTCCCCCTTTTTAAAGAGGGGGACCACCACCCCAATCTGCCAGTCCAGAGGCACTGTCCCCGATGTCCACGCGATACTGCAGAGGCGTGTCAGCCAAGACAGCCCTACAACATCCAGAGCCTTGAGAAACTCAGGACGGACCTTATCCACCCCCGGGGCCTTGCCACCGAGGAACTTTTTAACCACCTCGGCAACCTCAGCCCCAGAAATGGGAGGCCCCGTCTCCGAGCTCTCCGACTCTGGCTCTTACGAGCACGTGTTGGTAGGATTGAGGAGTTCCTCGAAGTACCACCGACTCACAACATCCCTAGTTGAGGTCAGCAAAGCCCCGTCCGCACTGTAAACAGTGTTGACTGTGAGCCGCTTCCCCCCCCTGAGACGCCGGATGGTGGACCAGAATCTTTTCGAGGCCGTCCGGAAATCGTTCTCCATGGTCTCACCGAACTCCTCCCAGGCCCGAGTTTTTGCCTCAGCAACCGCCAAAGCCGCGGCCCGTCTGGCCCGTCGGTACCTATCAGCTTCTTCCAGGGTCCCACTGGCCAAAAAGGCCCGATAGGACTCCTTCTTCAGCTTGACGGCTTCCCTCACCACTGGTGTCCACCAGCAGGTTCGAGGGTTGCCGCCACGACAGGCACCGACCACCTTACGGCCACAACTCCGACCAGCTGCCTCGGCAATGGAGTCACGGAACATGGCCCATTCAATGTCCCCCACCTCAAATATGGTTGAAGCTCTGCTGGAGGTGGGAGTTAAAGCTCCTTCTGACGGGGGATTCTGACAAACGCTCCCAGCAGACCCTCACAATACGTTTGGGCCTGCCAGGTCTGATCGGCATCCTCCCCCACCAGCGGAGCCAACTCACCACCAGGTGGTGATCAGTTGACAGCTCCGCCCCTCTCTTCACCCGAGTGTCCAGGACATACGGCCGCAAGTCCGATGATACAACCACAAAGTCGATCATCGAACTGCGGCCAAGGGTGTCCTGGTGCCAAGTGCACATATGGACACCCTTATGCCTGAACATGGTGTTCGTTATGGACAGTCTATGACTGGCACAGAAGTCCAACAACATAACACCACTCTGATTCAGATCGGGGGGGCCGTTCCTCCCAATCACACCCCTCCAGGTCTCACTGTCATTGCCCACGTGAGCATTGAAGTCCCCTAGCAGAATGAGGGAGTCTCCGGTAGGAGCATTCTCCAGTGCCTCCCCCAGAGACTCCAAAAAGGGTAGGTACTCTGAACTGCTGTTTGGCGCATAGGCACAAACAACAGTCAGGACTCGTCCCCCCACCCAAGGCGGAGGGAGGCTACCCTCTCGTTTACTAGGGTAAACCCCAATGTACTGGCACACAGCCGGGGGGCAATAAGTATGCCCACACCTGCTCTGCGCCTCTCACCACGGGCAACTCCAGAGTGGAAGAGAGTCCAACCCCTCTCAAGAGTACTGGTTCCAGATCCCAAGCCGTGCGTCGAGGTGAGTCCGACTATATCTAACGGTCTGATGAAGTTTCAACAATAAACAACAAACTTTGTATTATGAGAAAGAACCAGACTCATTCTTTAGGAATCCGAAAATAAGCTCTATTTTACGAGTTATGCACGAATTCGGATTCTCCTATAAAACGAATTCCTTAACTCAAACCAAGTTAAGACTGCTTTGTCCTTCATATTTATTCATGTCTAATCAAGTTTCAACGATAAACAACGTTGTACTTTGTAGAATGAGAAAGAACTTCTTCAGCAATAAGCATCTCTCGACAAATGACGAAATACAGATTTTGCTATAAAATTAATTGC
The DNA here is from genome assembly GCF_036924035.1 of Leuresthes tenuis. NCBI lineage: Eukaryota > Metazoa > Chordata > Actinopteri > Atheriniformes > Atherinopsidae > Leuresthes > Leuresthes tenuis. The sequence goes on along the minus strand of NW_027325424.1, from coordinate 294,127 downwards.
TATCAGCCTGACTTAAAACTGTTTGTGTTCCTTATTTATCCACTTCAAATCAAGTTTCAACAATTAAAAAAAATTTGTAGTTTGAGAAAGAACAACTTAATCTTGAGCAATCAGTATAAAAAGAGGGTAAGCAAAGGTGCGAATGTCAAACCATACAAGATCAAAACAGGGAGCGGAGGTGTTTGGCTGAGACAAGGTGTGAATGTCCACCCATAATTAATGAAAAGCGGGCAACAAGTAGGTTCGAATGCCCAACCATACATCATCAAAAGCAGGAGTGGATATGTTCGGCTACAAGAAGGTTTGAACGTCTGACCATAGTTTGTAAAAAACGGGTAAGAAAAGGTTAAAATACCCGACTGTACACAATCAGTAGCGGGTGCGGAGTTGTTCGGCTACTAAAAGGTGTGAAAGTCCGACCATGGTTTGTAAAAAGCGGGTAAGAAAAGGTGCGAATGCCCGAAAATGTATGATCAAAAGAGGGAGAGGAGGTGTTCGGCTGCAAGAAGGTGTGAATGTACACCCATAATTACTGAAAAATGGGTAAGAAAAGGTGCGAATGCCTAAGTATACATAATCAAAAGCAGGAGTGGATGTGTTCGGCTCCAAGAAGGGTTGAATGTCTGACCATAGTTTGTAAAAAGCAGGTAAGAAAAGGTTTGACTGCCCGAATATACACCATCAAAAGAGGGAGCGGAGGTGTTCCGCTGTAAGAAGGTGTGAATGTCCGACCATAGTTGGTAAAAAGCGGGTAAGAAAAGGTTAAAATACCCGACTGTACACAATCAATAGCGGGAGCGGAGTTGTTCGGCTACTAAAAGATGTGAAAGTCCGACTATGGTTTGTAAAAAGCGGGTAAGAAAAGGTGCTAATGCCCGACAATGTATGATCAAAAGAGGGAGTGGAGGTTTTCTGCTGTAAGAAGGTCTGAATGTCCAACTATAATTTGTAAAAACCGGGTAAGAAAAGGCTTGAAAGCCCGACTATACACCATCATAAGCGGGAGAGGAGGTGTTCAGCTGCAAGAAGGTGTGAATGTCCACCCATAATTACTGAAAAATGGGTAAGAAAAGTTGCGAATGCCCAAACATACATCATCAAAAGCAGGAGTGGATGTGTTGGGCTACAAGAAGGTTTGAAAGTCCGACCATGGTTTGTAAAAAACGGGTAAGAAAAGGTGCGAATGCCCGACAACGTATGATCAAAAGAGGGAGCGGAGGTTTTTGGCTACAAGAAGGTTTGAATGTCCGACCATAGTTTGTAAAAAGCGGGTAAGAAAAGGTTCAAATGCCTGACAATACACCATCAAAAGCGGGAGCGGAGGTGTTCCGCTGTAAGACGGTGTAAATGTCCGACCATAGTTGGTAAAAAGCGGGTAAGAAAAGGTTAAAATACCCGACTGTACACAATCAATAGCGGTAGCGGAGTTGTTCGGCTACAAGAAGGTGTGAAAGTCCAACCATGGTTTGTAAAAAGCTGCTAAGAAAAGGTTCGAATGCCCGAATATATACCATCAAAAGCGGAAGCGGAGGTGTTCGGCTGCAAGAAGGTGTGAACGTCCGACCAAAGTTTGTAAAAAGCAGTTAAGAAAAGGTTCGAATATCCAACCAAACATAATCAAAAGCGGGAGCAGAGCTGTTCGACTGCAAGTAGGTGTGAATGTCCAGCCATAATTACTCACAAACGGGTAAGAAAAGGTAGTATTGCTAGACCATACATGATCAAAACAGGGAGCTGAGGTGGTTCAGCACCAAGGTGTGAATGTCTGACTATAGTTTGTAAAAAGCGGGTAAGATAAGGTGCGAATGCCCGACAATGTATGATCAAAAGAGGGAGCGGAGGTTTTTGGCTACAAGAAGGTTTGAATGTCCGACCATAGTTTGTAAAAAGCGGGTAAGAAAAGGTTCAAATGCCTGACTATACACCATCAAAAGCGGGAGCGGAGGTGTTCGGCTGTAAGACGGTGTAAATGTCCGACCATAGTTGATAAAAAGCGGGTAAGAAAAGGTTAAAATACCCGACTGTACACAATAAATAGGGGGAGCGGAGTTGTTCGGCTACAAGAAGGTGTGAAAGTCCAACCATGGTTTGTAAAAAGCTGGTAAGAAAAGGTTCGAATGCCCGAATATTTACCATCAAAAGCGGAAGCGGAGGTGTTCGGCTGCAAGAAGGTGTGAACGTCCGACCAAAGTTTGTAAAAAGCAGTTAAGAAAAGGTTCGAATATCCAACCAAACATAATCAAAAGCGGGAGCAGAGCTGTTCGACTGCAAGTAGGTGTGAATGTCCAGCCATAATTACTCACAAACGGGTAAGAAAAGGTAGTATTGCCAGACCATACATGATCAAAACAGGGAGCGGAGGTGGTTCAGCTGCAAGGTGTGAATGTCTGACTATAGTTTGTAAAAAGCGGGTAAGATAAGGTGCGAATGCCCGACAATGTATGATCAAAAGAGGGAGCAGAGGTTTTTGGCTGCAAGAAGGTCTGAATGTCCACCCAAAATTCCTGAAAAATGGGTAAAAAATAGATGCGAATGCCAAACCATACATCATCAAAAGCAGGAGTGGATGTGTTACGCTACAAGAAGATTTGAATGTCCATCAATAATTGCTTTAAAACATGAAAGAAAATTTTCGAATATCAAACCGCACATGATCATAAGCGGGAGAGGAGTTGTTCAGCTGCAAGAAGGTTTGAATGTCCACCCATAATTACTGAAAAATGGGTAAGAAAAGGTGAAAATGCCCAACCATACATCATCAAAAGCAGGAGTGGATGTGTTCGGCTACAAGAAGGTTTGAATGTCCGACCATAGTTTGTAAAAAGCGGGTAAGAAAAGGTTCGAATGCCCGAACATAGACCATCAAAAGAGGGAGCGGAGGTGTTCCGCTGTAAGAAGGTGTAAATGTCCGACCATAGTTGGTAAAAAGCGGGTAAGAAAAGGTTAAAATACCCGACTGTAGACAATCAATAGCGGGAGCGGAGTTGTTTGGCTACAAGAAGGTGTGAAAGTCCGACCACGGTTTGTAAAAAGCGGGTAAGAAAAGGTTCGAATGCCCGAATATATACCATCAAAAGTGGAAGTGGATGTGTTCGGCTGCAAGAAGGTGTGAACGTCCGACCAAAGTTTGTAAAAAGCAGTCAAGAAAAGGTTCGAATATCCAACCAAACATAATCAAAAGCGGGAGCAGAGCTGTTCGACTGCAAGTAGGTGTGAATGTCAGATCATAATTTGCAAAAAGCTGATGAGAAAGGGTGAGAATGCCCGGCTATACACCATCAAATGCGGGAGCTGAAGTGTTCGGCTGTGAGTAGGTGTGAATGTCCAACCATAATTGCTGAAAAATGTGTTAGAAGAGACTAGAATGCCGGACAAGACATCATCAAATGCGGGAGCGGAGTTGTTCGGCTGTGAGTAGGTGTGAATCTCCGAGCATAGTTTGTAAAAAGGGGGTAAGAATAGGTTCGAATGCCCGAACATACACTATCAAAACAGGGACCTGAGGTGGCTCAGCTACAAGGTGTGAATGTCTGACTATAGTTTGTAAATAAGGTGCGAATGCCCAACAATGTATGATCAAAAGAGGGAGCGGAGGTTTTCGGCTACAAGAAGGTTTGAATGTCCGACCATAGTTAGTAAAAAGCGGGTAAGAAAAGGTTCAAATGCCTGACTATACACCATCAAAAGCGGGAGCGGAGGTGTTCCGCTGTAAGACGGTGTGAATGTCCAACCATAGTTGGTAAAAAGCGGGTAAGAAAAGGTTAAAATACCTGACTGTACACAATCAATAGCGGGAGCGGAGTTGTTCGGCTACAAGAAGGTGTGAAAGTTCAACCATGGTTTGTAAAAAGATGCTAAGAAAAGGTTCGAATGCCCGAATATATACCATCAAAAGCGGGAGCAGAGCTGTTCGACTGCAAGTAGGTGTGAATGTCCAGCCATAATTACTCACAAACGGGTAAGGAAAGGTAGTATTGCCAGACCATACATGATCAAAACAGGGAGCTGAGGTGGTTCAGCTGCAAGGTGTGAATGTCTGACTATAGTTTGTAAAAAGCGGGTAAGACAAGGTGCGAATGCCCGACAATGTATGATCAAAAGAGGGAGTGGAGGTCTTCGGCTGCAAGGTCTGAATGTCCAACCATAATTTCTAAAAACCGGGTAAGAAAAGGCTCGAAAGCCCGACTATACACAATCAAAAGCGGGAGCGGGAGGTTTTCAGCTGCAAATCCTTCACTCAAACCAAGTGAAAACTGCTTTGTCCTTCATATTTATCAATGTCTAGATCGACTTCAACAAAGAACAACATTGTACTTTGCAGTAAAGAAAGAGCAAATCAAAAGTTTTAGGAATCCGAGAATAAGCTTATTTTCATGAGTTCTGCACGATTATTGATTTTACTATAAATGAATGCCTTCACTCAAACTATGTTAAAACTGCTTTGTCCTTCATATTTATCAATGTCTAGATTGACTTCAACAAAGAACAACACTGGATTTTGCAGTAGAAGAAAGAGCAACACTGAAGGATCAGTAATCCGAGAATAAGCTTATTTTCATACGTTCTGCATGATTTGGGATTTTATGTATAAAATGAATTCCTTCACTCAAACCAAGTTAAAACTGCTTTGTCCTTCATATTTATCAATGTCTAGATCGACTTCAACAAAGAACAACATTGTATTTTGCAGTAGAAGAAAAAGCAACACTGAAGGATCAGGAATCCGAGAATAAGCTTATTTTCATACGTTCTGCATGATTTGGGATTTTATGTATAAAATGAATTCCTTCACTCAAACCAAGTGAAAACTTCTTTGTCCTTCATATTTATCAATGTCTAGATTTACTTCAACAAAGAACAACATTGTATTTTGCAGTAGAAGAAATAGCAACACTGAAGGGTCAGGAATCCGAAAACAAGCTTATTTTCATACTTTCTGCTTGATTTGGGATTTTGCAATCAAATTAATTCCTTCACTCAAACAAAGTGGAAACTGCTTTGTCCTTCATATTTATCAATGTCTATATCGATTTCAACAAAGAACAAGGCTGTATTTTGCAGTATAGGAAAGAGCAACACTGGAGGATCAGGAATCCGAGAATAAGCTTACTTTCATGAGTCCTGCACGATTTCGGATTTTCCTATAAAATGAATTGCTTTGCTCAAACAAAGTTAAAATTGCTTTGTCCTTCATAGTTATCCATGTCTAAAATGTATCAAGCATAAAGTTCCTCATATTACCCTGAATGACAAAGAAGCATCCCTTTGGTTGAGCAATACGTTCCTTTTGCGGAGTTATGCATGATTTCGGATTTTGCTATAAAATTCATTCCTATTGATTGTGTACAGTCGAGTGTTTTAACCTTTTCTTACCCGCTTTTTACCAACTATGGTCGGACATTCACACCGTCTTACAGCGGAACATCTCCGCTCCCGCTTTTGATGGTGTATAGTCAGGCATTTGAACCTTTTCTTACCCGCTTTTTACAAACTATGGTCGGACATTCAAACCTTCTTGTAGCCAAAAACCTCCGCTCCCTCTTTTGATCATACATTGTCGGGCATTCGCACCTTTTCTTACCCGTTTTTTACAAACCATGGTCGGACTTTCACACATTCTTGTAGCCAAACACATCCGCTCCCGCTATTGATTGTGTACAGTCGGGTATTTTAACCTTTTCTTACCCACTTTTTACCAACTATGGTCGGACATTCACACCGTCTTACAGCGGAACATCTCCGCTCCCGCTTTTGATGGTGTATAGTCAGGCATTTGAACCTTTTCTTACCCGCTTTTTACAAACTATGGTAGGACATTCAAACCTTCTTGTAGCCGAAAACCTCTGCTCCCTCTTTTGATTATACATTGTCGGGCATTCGCACCTTGGTGCTGAACCACCTCAGCTCCCTGTTTTGATCATGTATGGTCTGGCAATACTACCTTTTCTTACCCGTTTGTGAGTAATTATGGCTGGACATTCACACCTACTTGCAGTCGAACAGCTCTGCTCCCGCTTTTGATTATGTTTGGTTGGATATTCGAACCTTTTCTTAACTGCTTTTTACAAACTTTGGTCGGACGTTCACACCTTCTTCCAGCCGAACACCTCCGCTTCCGCTTTTGATGGTATATATTCGGGCATTCGAACCTTTTCTTACCAGCTTTTTACAAACCATGGTTGGACTTTCACACCTTCTTGTAGCCGAACAACTCCGCTCCCCCTATTGATTGTGTACAGTCGGGTATTTTAACCTTTTCTTACCCGCTTTTTACCAACTATGGTCGGACATTCACACCGTCTTACGGCGGAACACCTCCGCTCCCGCTTTTGATGGTGTATAGTCAGGCATTTGAACCTTTTCTTACCCGCTTTTTACAAACTATGGTCGGACATTCAAACCTTCTTGTAGCCAAAAACCTCCGCTCCCTCTTTTGATCATACATTGTCGGGCATTCGCACCTTTTCTTACCCGTTTTTTACAAACCATGGTCGGACTTTCACACATTCTTGTAGCCAAACACATCCGCTCCCGCTATTGATTGTGTACAGTCGGGTATTTTAACCTTTTCTTACCCACTTTTTACCAACTATGGTCGGACATTCACACCGTCTTACAGCGGAACATCTCCGCTCCCGCTTTTGATGGTGTATAGTCAGGCATTTGAACCTTTTCTTACCCGCTTTTTACAAACTATGGTCGGACATTCAAACCTTCTTGTAGCCGAAAACCTCTGCTCCCTCTTTTGATTATACATTGTCGGGCATTCGCACCTTATCTTACCCGCTTTTTACAAACTATAGTTAGACATTCACACCTTGGTTCTGAACCACCTCAGCTCCCTGTTTTGATCATGTATGGTCTGGCAATACTACCTTTTCTTACCCGTTTGTGAGTAATTATGGCTGGACATTCACACCTACTTGCAGTCGAACAGCTCTGCTCCCGCTTTTGATTATGTTTGGTTGGATATTCGAACCTTTTCTTAACTGCTTTTTACAAACTTTGGTCGGACGTTCACACCTTCTTGCAGCCGAACACTTCCGCTTCCGCTTTTGATGGTATATATTCGGGCATTAGAACCTTTTCTTACCAGCTTTTTACAAACCATGGTCGGACTTTCACACATTCTTGTAGCCAAACACATCCGCTCCCGCTATTGATTGTGTACAGTCGGGTATTTTAACCTTTTCTTACCCACTTTTTACCAACTATGGTCGGACATTCACACCTTCTTACAGCGGAACACCTCCGCTCCCTCTTTTGATGGTGTATGTTTGGGCATTCGAACCTTTTCTTACCCGCTTTTTACAAACTATGCTCGGACATTCAAACCTTCTTGTAGCCGAACACATCCACTCCTTCTTTTGATGATGTATGCTTGGGCATTCAAACCTACTTTTTACCCGCTTTTCATTAATTTTGGGTGGACATTCATACCTTGTCACAGCCAAACACCTCCGCTCCCTGTTTTGATCATGTATGGTTGGACATTCGCACCTTTTCTCACCCGCTTTTTGCAAACTATGGTCGGCTGTTCACAGCTTCCTCTCCACCATACTTGTATGGTGGGATATTCACACCCACTTGCATCCGAAGACCTTTTGTTGATATTTAGTTGGTCATTCGCAGCTTACCCGCTTTTGGCAAACTATGGCCTTCTTGCAGCCAAACACCTCTGATCTCGCTTTTGATAATGTAAGGTTGGGCATTCAGACCTTGCTTCACCTGCTTTTCACCAAATATAGTCGGACATTAAAACCTTCTTGCAGCCGAACACTTCCGCTCCACCTTTTAGTGTTCTATCACACCTTTTTTTCACCGAATTTTATAGACTATGGTTGGAAATTCTCAACCACTCTCATCCGAAGACCTCTCCTCCCGCTTTTGTTAATATATTTGAACTTTAGTCGGACATTCACACCTTCTTGCAGCTGAACCACCTCCGCTCCCTGTTTTGATCATGTATGGTCTGGCAATACTACCTTTTCTTACCCGTTTGTGAGTAATTATGGCTGGACATTCACACCTACTTGCAGTCGAAAAGCTCTGCTCCCGCTTTTGATTATGTTTGGTTGGATATTCGAACCTTTTCTTAACTGCTTTTTACAAACTTTGGTCGGACGTTCACACCTTCTTGCAGCCAAACACCTCCGCTTCCGCTTTTGATGGTATATATTCGGGCATTCGAACCTTTTCTTAGCAGCTTTTTACAAACCATGGTTGGACTTTCACACCTTCTTGTAGCCGAACAACTCCGCTTCCGCTATTGATTGTGTACAGTCGGGTATTTTAACCTTTTCTTACCCGCTTTTTACCAACTATGGTCGGACATTCACACCGCCTTACAGCGGAACACCTCCGCTCCCGCTTTTGATGGTGTATTTTCAGGCATTTGAACCTTTTCTTACCCGCTTTTTACAAACTATGGTCGGACATTCAAACCTTCTTGTAGCCAAAAACCTCCGCTCCCTCTTTTGATCATACATTGTCGGGCATTCGCACCTTTTCTTACCCGTTTTTTACAAACCATGGTCGGACTTTCAAACCTTCTTGTAGCCCAACACATCCACTCCTGCTTTTGATGATGTATGTTTGGGCATTCGCACCTTTTCTTACCCATTTTTCAGTAATTATGGGTGGACATTCACACCTTCTTGCAGCTGAACACCTCCTCTCCCGCTTATGATGGTGTATAGTCGGGCTTTCAAGCCTTTTCTTACCCGGTTTTTACAAATTATAGTTGGACATTCACACCTTCTTGCAGCTGAACAACTCCTCTCCCGCTTATGATCATGTGCGGTTTGATATTCGAAAATTTTCTTTCATGTTTTAAAGCAATTATTGATGGACATTCAAATCTTCTTGTAGCCGAACACATCCACTCCTGCTTTTGATGATGTATGGTTTGGCATTCGCACCCTTTTTTTACCCATTTTTCAGGAATTTTGGGTGGACATTCAGACCTTCTTGCAGCCGAAAACCTCCGCTCCCTCTTTTGATCTTACATTGTCGGGCATTCGCACCTTATCTTACCCGCTTTTTACAAACTATAGTCAGACATTCACACCTTGCAGCTGAACCACCTCCGCTCCCTGTTTTGATCATGTATGGTCTGGCAATACTACCTTTTCTTACCCGTTTGTGAGTAATTAATCCCAAAATATTGAGCATAAAATAAGTCTTAATGCTGATGATGTATTACTTTTCCTTCAGAACTCACAGACGTCTCTCAGTCACACGATCACACTCATAAATAAATTCTCAGCACTTTCTGACTACTCTATCAACTGGTCTAAGACCACAGTTCTGCCCATTAACTGTAGGGTCCATAATATACCTGCGATCACTTTACAGTCAGGAAATATTAGATATTTAGGCATAAACATTTCCTCCAGGCTCTCAGAGCTAACAAAGCTAAATTATGTGCAATTATTAAAGACAGTAGAGGACGATCTCTCGTTGGAAGTCCTTACCTATATCACTTATGGGGAGAGTTACATCCATTAAAATGATGATACTACCAAAAGTTAACTATTTGTTCTCAATGATCCCCATAAAACCATCTGCTACTTGGTTTAAGTCACTAGATTCATGCATCTCCAAATTTCTGTGGAAAAACAAACCACCACGTATTAGTTTAAAAACCCTACAGAAGACCAAGGACAGTGGTGGATTAGATTTACTTCATTTTCAGCACTATTCCTTAGACAATAGGTTACAATATATATCAAAATGGTTTAAACCTTGTTGTTGTCACAGTTCCCAGAGACGTTGTAATCGTTGAGGATTCTATATTCACCCCCTCATTAGAGGCACGTAATGCAGATTGATGACACTGAATCTTCTTCTCTGTTCATTGCTGGCATCATTCCCAGCATCGTAAGTGTTCGTGGCATTGTTAGCCTCTTCTTCTGGATCTTGATATCGAGAATCCTTTTGTATTTCTGGTTTGTCAGTCCTCTGTCTTCGTTCACCGGAGTCTTTGTCTTTTTGTCCTTGAGTTTGGTGATTTTTTCTTCTTTTGATGCCTTGACACAATGTGACAGGTGATACCACGTGGGAGATCCTGTAACTTGGATTGCTGTCCCTGTGCTGCGAAATGGCTGTGCTGCTCAAATGGTCTCTCCTTCATCATGGTTACATGCTGCCATTCCGACATCTCGCCATTCCGACATGGGTCTCCAATTGTCGGAATGGCGACACTTAATTTTTTATCAAACGTCCCACCATTCCGACACTTTTTTCCTCCTATGGTCAGAATGGCGGTATGTTTTTTGTTTTTTTTAACATACCGCCATTCCGACAGTTCCTTTTAATAGCCTATTTTTTACCCAAAACATTTTGCACTAATGATATGCCGGCGCAAATACGCCCTAAAGTTTGGCGCACAAGCTTTGCACATGCAGAGGCCACAGCCTCGCAAACAAACTTTAATAATCTATTATCAAAATCCCCTGAATTTCAAATATAAAAATACAGATATTAATGTAACTCTGGCGAGACTGAAACTGATTAAGCAGAAATACAGTGTCAGTGAGCTGTCACAGCAGCCAGCTGGAGCGGAGCTCTCCACAGAGCCCATGCGTCTTTTGCACGCTGTCATCATATGCAAAAGTAATAATTGCAATTACAGATATCACGGCTACTGCACAGGACACAGTTGCGAGCACTCTGCCTTGCCTTGCCAATAGGAGAAGAGAGAAATGACAGCATAGAACGTATAAAACACAACAAAATGCAGTAAAAACGTTTATTCATGTTATTCACGTGATTTATGAGTACTCACTCCAATTTTGGGAAGCGCGGATGGGTTTTGCGCATTTGGCACAAACACACAGCCCCAACGGTTGTAGCTTTATACAGCCTGTTGATATCTTAAGGACCTAACTGGTCACACCTGGGAGTAAATGTCATGTAGAGATTGTTTTTACATGACATTAAAGCTGAACATATAGCTTTCATCCACAAACCAACGTGGGAGAGCCCGAAGACGCATGTGCCAGACGCACATAGGCATGCGTAAAACCAATTTTGACCACTTCATACTGTTTATTTGCTTTATTTTAGTTAACTTTCGTTTCTTTTGGATTCTTGTGCGTGTTATGGAGCCGTTTTGGTCCATGTTTGTAAGCCTTTTTTTCCTGGATTAAATTTTCGGAAGTTGAAACAAGTGGCATTGGAGTGTGTGATTGAAAACCACCGCGGACTGCTTCTCCTCCTCCAGTTGCCGAGACTTTGTGTTTTTAATAACGCTTGTCTATAAACATGTGTTAAACATATAAATTGCATGAACAGAAAGAAGGGACTCACCTGTTGAGTAACACACATTTCCTTATACAGAAAGCCTTGTCGGAATGGTGGGACATTTGAACGTCGGAATGGTGGGACGTTTGCATGTCGGAATGGTGGTATGTCGGAATGGTGGGATGTCGGAATAGCGGGATGTCGGAATGGCGGGATTTCGGAATGGGTGTTGCCACCCCCTTCATCATATACACAGTTATTTATACATCACCTTCCACCATGAAGCGTTGTCCCTTTTTGTTTCTCTCTTTGTTCTTAAAATGCTGTTATGCATGTCTAAACCAATCCATTAAATTAGATCATTTTGGCAGTAAAGCGATCTACAATGTGCTTGGTCGCAAAGCTGCTCATCTGTGGTAAACAGCTCTTCAGAAAGGCATTCTTCAATTGATTTCACTAATTCTATGTAATAATTTTGTGATTTCCTACAAAACTACACTTCTTCTCCCATCTGTCTGAGTATTTAATATTGTCTGGGTCCCGTTAAAACATGTATTTTTCCCATCTAATTCCTTGTTTGCTTTAAAACAAGTATTCCCCATTTTCTATCCCTTCAGTAGCCAACCAGTTTGTATGGAGTACACTGGAGCAACTTGACTGATCAGTAAAACACTGCTTTTGTTGTCACCGCAAGGCTTCCCCCGTCGGTTGTTTCACTGAGACACTACTGAGTAACTATAACTCAACACAGTTTATACACATAACATTCATATACATACTAACAAACAAACAAACAATTATTCATCGCAATTTTCTCATCTCTGTTTGAACGTACACCCAGGTCAATATTCCTGTAGTCTTCTCATACCGACTATGGACCCATTCATTTTTTAACTTCACTGTTTTGCAAATCCTAATTGAATATTACACATTGACATTGAACTTTACTTGATAAGCAGGTCTTCATTGCATTCAGCAGCCTATATGTGAGCATCTATGTGTAAGATGTTCTTCTTTGCATTTATCAGCAGCAAGCAATTCTTCATTGCACATGCATATGAAAATAGTAAAACAATTCCAATGCGTTAGCGAAACCTTCTATATCAGGAGTGTCCATCATGATGCTGGGAATAGAACCTCTTTCCCAGAATAGTTCAACCTTCATTACTCAACTGATCATAACTCCGCAATGAGCACATTTCAAAGTATCATTCCTCTACATATATTCAAAAATCTATGTGTAAATGTTTAATATTTCTTATATTTGTTGATGTCATTCTGTGTGCATGTGGCCTAAACCCAATCTCTGTGTGGCAATTTTAATTTAAACAAGTTGAACTCTGCCTCTGATCATTTAAAAAAGGTGTGTACCAATATCAACCTTTCTCAGGTAATTACAGATCCTACAAAACCAAAAAGATCCTTCAAGGTTGTCCCTGATTGGCTCAATCTTAACAAATCAAAGGTAGAAAATCCGCAGTATCTGAACTTGGTGTTAGTTATCACTGCTCAATAGCCTGTATCAGAATTGCAAAAATGAAAACATTAGGTCCACGCTTGGTATCCAGATCCTGAAACATCTCCATGAGCAGGCTTTTTTTGAACTGATCTGTTGAATAGTTATATGACACTGTTAAAATCCCAGATGAAGATCTAGCACTTGACCATTTTTGTAAATCTTCTAATTCCATAGTTGATAAACACGCCCCTTTTAAAAAGTATAGAACTTAGAACAGGTCTATCCCTGGCTTTCGGCAGAACTGTCTTCTTTACTTTTTTTTCCCCTTGTCCTGTTCAGCATTATGTCAGAAGAATTGTAGTCTGAATACCTTTGATGCCAAACAGATTTGTTTTGCCAAGGGAAGTTTTATAAATGTAAAGCTCCCCTTGATGCCCATTTATTTATTTCTGTTTACAATATATGACATGAACTGAACTGAACCGGACCGGGGGACAAGGAAAGAAGAAGAGGAAAGAAGAGGAAACAGAACAAAAATAGAAACAAAAACCAGACAACCAGCTGCTACACCTGTAAAAAACAAAACAGACAACAATCCATGGCCTATGAGGGGAATCCAGCCTTAGCGCCACCAGGAGCACCTGAAAGCAGACAAGCAGAGAAAAAACAAACACACAAACAAACAAAAACAAGCACAAGAAGCGGCAATCGCATACAACACAGCTGTGGATATAGATGACCTGAGACGACATGATAATACATCAACTGCTTAGTGACCATGCTACTGGACTAATGAATGTGTGTGTGTGTGTGTGAGAACATGCAACACCCATGGCACAGGACCTACATGATAACCGTGCTTAGTTATGAGTGTATAAGCGTACAGGGCCACAATCCACAGCCCCCCCCCAAGCAATCAGAAGCAGGCAGAGAGGGCCACAAGACCCAGGCCACCAGCAGCCCCCACAGAGCACAGAACCCAGGCAGCCCACCGCAGGGGCAACCACGCATCCACCCAGAAGACTGCAGAGGAAGCCCCCGGAAAGAGCCCCCATAAGCATAGGGCAGAGGCACTCCGGGAACCAGGGGCAACAGCCCACCGACCCCGCCAGGCCCCAGCCGCCCAGACATGGGCAGTGCACTGGACCTGGGCCCCAGGAGCCCGAGCGCCCCCAAACCCCCCGGCAGAGGCCCCACCCAATACCCAGGAGGGCCAAGCGCCCCAGACAGCCACAAAGTGGGTCAGCGCCTGCCCCAGCGCCCCTGGCCAAGTGCCCTGGGAGTCAAGACGTGCCCACAGGTGGGTGAAGTCGCGAGCAGTGGAGAAACACAGGCAGGCCAAGCGACAGCAAGTCCCAGATCCAGGCCCAATCATTACCACACACACTTTCACGTCCCATACATCCACACATCCTACCTCCCTCGACTCTGCTGGGGTGTAGTGCAGCGGGCACACCAGGAGGCCAGCAATCCCCCAGCCACCACAGACCCCGAAACAGCAGAACAATTAATTAATCCTCCTGGCCCCTCCTGCCCCGAGCAGACACCAGGAAGCAGGGGTGTGCGAAGAAGACCCCTCCCCTCACCCTTCTGGCTCTTCAATATTTTCTAATAGTGAGCAATTAAAATTGAGGGGCAGCCAAACTTGTAGAACTGGGAGCGCGGCACTCTGGGCCGCCTACATACCCAAAGAGCCCCGCCCACCAGATGCCACTCAGTGTAACCACCCCCCAAGACCTAATGTGTGTGTGTGAGTGTGTTTGATAAGTAGTAATGTCTAAGGTGTAATTAAACAGGGGCAGGGAACTGCAGAGTGCAACCAAAGGGGACCACCTACGTGGCCCCATCCACTACACCCCACCGAACACACATGCCCCCAAAACCCTTCATGTGTGAGTGTGTGCTGTGTACAGGAGCCAGAAGGGAGAGGGGTATGGGGATATATACCGGGGGAGCTACTCTCCCCCAGAGAGGGCAGCCAGGGACTGGCTGCAATAGGCATCCCCGCTACCTGGGAGCCAACAATGGGCAGGAGGGCCTGATGTCCACCAGGCTCGGGCCCTGCAGCGACCATATTCCGGGAGCTACTGTACCCCCAGAAGGTACCCATCCCGCCCCACCCCACTCAACCCAACCCCACCCAGGAGGACCTCTACAAAAAACAAACAAACAAACCACCCGGTCACACCAGTCGCAGCAGCCCGGGCCTGAGACCCACCATCACCCAGCAACCCACCACCACCACTATGTGATAAAACTAATCAGAGGGGACCAGAGAGAATGAAATTCAGCCAATTGATGTTTTGAGGAGGCAGACATTGTTTCCATGCTAATATAATCTAAAAGAAAATTTCTAAACTGGTTAATACACAGATTGTTCTTCGCTTTCCAGTTCATGAGAATAGTTTTCTTTGCGATACATAACACTGTGACAACCATGTGTGCTGAGTTAATTTCCATGTTGATGTTGTCTAAGTCACCCAGTATGCACAGTGTGGGGCATGCAGGGATGCTACACTTTAGCCATGTTGATAGGTCCTCACAGACTTCAAGCCAGAACTTCTGGACAGGCGCAGAAAACCACAAAGCATGTGCATAATCATCAGGTGTGTTATCTGTGCAATGTGAGCAGATGTTTGAGTGTGTTAGACCCATCCTGAACATCCTTTGTCCTGTATAGTGTGTTCTATGAAGGATTTTGTATTGTATGAGCTGTAAATTAGGATTTCGAGTCTTTATGAAGGTGTTCAAACATATTTGTGGTTAGAAGCTATGACCAGAACTGATGGATAAATCTGCCTCCCATTTTGAGGATGGAAGAGACATTGTGTCATCTATCTTAGACAATAATTTATATATTTTTGATAGTAGTTTTGGGGTACAGCTGCTTAGAAATTCTGCTACCCTAGTCGGGGGTTGTAAGTCTGGTTGGTGGAGGATATATCCATCCATCCATCCATCATCTGCCGCTTATCCGGGGGTCGGGTCGCGGGGGCAGGAGCTTGAGCAGAGAAACCCAGACGTCTCTGTTCCCGGCCACTTCCTCCAGCTCTTCCGGGGGGACCCCGAGGCGTTCCCAGGCCAGCCGAGAGACATAGTCTCTCCAACGTGTCCTGGGTCTCCCCCGGGGTCTCCTCCCAGTGGGACGTGCCCGGAACACCTCCCCAGGGAGGCGCCCAGGGGGCATCCTAACCAGATGCCCGAGCCACCTCATCTGACTCCGCTCAATGCGGAGGAGCAGCGGTTCTACTCCGAGCCCCTCCCGGATGACTGAGCTTCTCACCCTATCTCTAAGGGAGAGCCCAGACACCTTGCGGAGGAAACCCATTTCGGCCGCTTGTATTCGCGATCTTGTTCTTTCGGTCACTACCCACAACTCGTGACCATAGGTGAGGATGGGAACGTAGATTGACCAGTAAGTAGAGAGCTTCGCCTTCTGGCTCAGCTCCCTCTTCACAACGACGGGTCGGTGCAGAGCCTGCAACACTGCAGGCGCCGCACCGATCCGCCCGTCAATCTCCCGCTCCATTCGTCCGTCACTCGTGAACAAGACCCCGAGATACTTGAACTCCTCCTCTTGGGGAAGGATCTCATTCCCGACCCGGAGAGAGCATTCCACCCTTTTCCGGCTGAGAACCATAGTCTCGGATTTGGAGGTGCTGATTCTCATCCCAGCCGCTTCACACTCGGCTGCGAATCACTCCAGTGAGAGCTGAAGGTCACGGCCTGACGACGCTAACAGAACCACATCATCTGCAAAAAGCAGAGACCCGATTCTGAGGTCGCCAAATGGGACACCCTCAACGCCCTGGCTCCGCCTAGAAATTCTGTCCATAAAAGTTAGGAACAGAATCGGTGACAAAGGGCAGCCCTGACGGAGTCCAACTCTCACCGGAAACGTATCCGACTTACTGCCGGCAATGCGGAACAAACTCTGGCACCGGTCATACAGAGACCGAACGGCCCCTATCAAGGGGTCCGGCACTCCATATTCCCGGAGCACCCCCCACAGGACTCCACGAGGGACACGGTCGAACGCTTTCTCCAAGTCCACAAAACACATGTAGACTGGTTGGGCGAACTCCCATGCACCCTCCAGGATCCTGCCGAGGGTATAGAGCTGGTCCACTGTTCCACGGCCAGGACGAAAGCCACACTGCATCTCCTGAATCCGAGGCTCGATTATCCGACGGATCCTCCTCTCCAATACCCCCGAATAGACCTTACCAGGGAGGCTGAGGAGTGTGATACCTCTATAGTTGGAACACACCCTCCGGTCCCCCTTTTTAAAGAGGGGGACCACCACCCCAATCTGCCAGTCCAGAGGCACTGTCCCCCATGTCCACGCGATACTGCAGAGGCGTGTCAGCCAAGACAGCCCTACAACATCCAGAGCCTTGAGAAACTCAGGACGGACCTCATCCACCCCCGGGGCCTTGCCACCGAGGAACTTTTTAACCACCTCAGCAACCTCAGCCCCAGAAATGGGAGGCCCCGTCTCCGAGCTCTCCGACTCTGCCTCTTCCGAGCACGTGTTGGTAGGATTGAGGAGTTCCTCGAAGTACTCCCCCCACCGACTCACAACATCCCTAGTTGAGGTCAGCAAAGCCCCGTCCGCACTGTAAACAGTGTTGACTGTGAGCCGCTTCCCCCCCCTGAGACGCCGGATGGTGGACCAGAATCTTTTCGAGGCCGTCCGGAAATCGTTCTCCATGGTCTCACCGAACTCCTCCCAGGCCCGAGTTTTTGCCTCAGCAACCGCCGAAGCCGCGGCCTTTCTGGCCCCTCGGTACCTATCAGCTTCTTACAGGGTCCCACTGGCCAAAAAGGCCCGATAGAACTCCTTCTTCAGCTTGACGGCTTCCCTCACCACTGGTGTCCACCAGCAGGTTCGAGGGTTGCCGCCACGACAGGCACCGACCACCTTACAGCCACAACTCCGACCAGCTGCCTCGGCAATGGAGTCACGGAACATTCAATGTCCCCCACCTCAAATATGGTTGAAGCTCTGCCGGAGGTGGGAGTTAAAGCTCCTTCTGACGGGGGATTCTGACAAACGCTCCCAGCAGACCCTCACAATACGTTTGGGCCTGCCAGGTCTGATCGGCATCCTCCCCCACCAGCGGAGCCAACTCACCACCAGGTGGTGATCAGTTGACAGCTCCGCCCCTCTCTTCACCCGAGTGTCCAGGACATACGGCCGCAAGTCCGATGATACAACCACAAAGTCGATCATCGAACTGCGGCCAAGGGTGTCCTGGTGCCAAGTGCACATATGGACACCCTTATGCCTGAACATGGTGTTCGTTATGGACAGTCTATGACTGGCACAGAAGTCCAACAACATAACACCACTCTGATTCAGATCGGGGGGGCCGTTCCTCCCAATCACACCCCTCCAGGTCTCACTGTCATTGCCCACGTGAGCATTGAAGTCCCCCAGCAGAATGAGGGAGTCTCCGGTAGGAGCATTCTCCAGTGCCTCCCCCAGAGACTCCAAAAAGGGTAGGTACTCTGAACTGGCATAGGCACAAACAACAGTCAGGACTCGTCCCCCCACCCAAGGCGGAGGGAGGCTACCCTCTCGTTCACTGGGGTAAACCCCAATGTACTGGCACACAACCGGGGGGCAATAAGTATGCCCACACCTGCTCTGCGCCTCTCACCACGGGCAACTCCAGAGTGGAAGAGAGTCCAACCCCTCTCAAGAGTACTGGTTCCAGATCCCAAGCCGTGCGTCGAGGTGAGTCCGACTATATCTAACGGTCTGATGAAGTTTCAACAATAAACAACAAACTTTGTATTATGAGAAAGAACCAGACTCATTCTTTAGGAATCCGAAAATAAGCTCTATTTTACGAGTTATGCACGAATTCGGATTCTCCTATAAAAACGAATTCCTTAACTCAAACCAAGTTAAGACTGCTTTGTCCTTCATATTTATTCATGTCTAATCAAGTTTCAATGATAAACAACGTTGTACTTTGTAGAATGAGAAAGAACTTCTTCAGCAATAAGCATCTCTCGACAAATGACGAAATACAGATTTTGCTATAAAATTAATTGCTATCAGCCTGACTTAAAACTGTTTGTCTTCCTTATTTATCCACTTCAAATCAAGTTTCAACAATTAAAAAAATTTTGTAGTTTGAGAAAGAACAACTTAATCTCGAGCAATCAGTATAAAAAGAGGGTAAGCAAAGGTGCGAATGTCAAACCATACATGATCAAGACAGGGAGCGGAGGTGTTTGGCTGCGACAAGGTGTGAATGTCCACCCATAATTGATGAAAAGCGGGCAACAAGTAGGTGCGAATGCCCAACCATACCTCATCAAAAGCAGGAGTGGATATGTTCGGCTACAAGAAGGTTTGAACGTCTGACCATAGTTTGTAAAAAGCGGGTAAGAAAAGGTTCGAATGCCCGAACATTCACCATCAAAGGAGGGAGCGGAGGTGTTCCGCTGTAAGAAGGTGTGAATGTCCGACCATAGTTGGTAAAAAGCGGGTAAGAAAAGGTTAAAATACCCGACTGTACACAATCAACAGCGGGAACGGAGTTGTTCGGCTACTAAAAGATGTGAAAGTCTGACTATGGTTTGTAAAAAGCGGGTAAGAAAAGGTGCTAATGCCCGACAATGTATGATTAAAAGAGGGAGTGGAGGTTTTCGGCTGTAAGAAGGTCTGAATGTCCAACTATAATTTGTAAAAACCGTGGAAGAAAAGGCTTGAAAGCCCGACTATACACCATCATAAGCGGGAGAGGAGGTGTTCAGCTGCAAGAAGGTGTGAATGTCCACCCATAATTACTGAAAAATGGGTAAGAAAAGGTGCGAATGCCCAAACATACATCATCAAAAGCAGGAGTGGATGTGTTGGGCTACAAGAAGGTTTGAAAGTCCGACCATGGTTTGTAAAAAACGGGTAGGAAAAGGTGCGAATACCCGACAATGTATGATCAAAAGAGGGAGCGGAGGTTTTTGGCTACAAGAAGGTTTGAATGTCCGACCATAGTTTGTAAAAAGCGGGTAAGAAAAGGTTCGAATGCCCAAACATACACCATCAAAAGAGGGAGCGGAGGTGTTCCGCTGTAAGAAGGTGTGAATGTCCGACCATAGTTGGTAAAAAGTGGGTAAGAAAAGGTTAAAATACCCAACTGTACACAATCAATAGCGGGAGCGGAGTTGTTCGGCTACAAGAAGGTGTGAAAGTCCAACCATGGTTTGTAAAAAGCTGCTAAGAAAAGGTTCGAATGCCCGAATATATACCATCAAAAGCGGAAGCGGAGGTGTTCGGCTGCAAGAAAGTGTGAACGTCCGACCAAAGTTTGTAAAAAGCAGTTAAGAAAAGGTTTGAATATCCAACCAAACATAATCAAAAGCGGGAGCAGAGCTGTTCGACTGCAAGTAGGTGTGAATGTCCAGCCATAATTACTCAAAAACGGGTAAGAAAAGGTAGTATTGCCAGACCATACATGATCAAAACAGGGAGCTGAGGTGGTTCAGCACCAAGGTGTGAATGTCTGACTATAGTTTGTAAAAAGCGGGTAAGATAAGGTGCGAATGCCCGACAATGTATAATCAAAAGAGGGAGCAGAGGTTTTCGGCTACAAGAAGGTTTGAATGTCCGACCATAGTTTGTAAAAAGCGGGTAAGAAAAGGTTCAAATGCCTGACTATACACCATCAAAAGCGGGAGCGGAGATGTTCCGCTGTAAGACGGTGTGAATGTCCAACCATAGTTGGTAAAAAGTGGGTAAGAAAAGGTTAAAATACCCGACTGTACACAATCAATAGCGGGAGCGGATGTGTTTGGCGACAAGAATGTGTGAAAGTCCGACCATAGTTTGTAAAAAACAGTCGGCCATTCTCACCCTTTCTCATCAGCTTTTTGCAAATTATGATCTGACATTCACACCTACTTGCAGTCGAAAAGCTATGCTCCCGCTTTTGATTATGTTTGGTTGGATATTGAAACCTTTTCTTAACTGCTTTTTACAAACTTTGGTTGGACGTTCACACCTTCTTGTAGCCGAACACATCCACTCCTGCTTTTGATGATGTATGGTTGGGCATTCGCACCTTTTTTATACCCATTTGTCAGGAATAATGGGTGGACATTCACACCTTCTTGCAGCTGAACACCTCCTCTCCCACTTATGATCATGTGCGGTTTGATTTTCGAAAATTTTCTTTCATGTTTTCTAGCAATTATTGATGGACATTTAGACCTTCTTGCAGCTGAACACCTCCGCTCCTGCTTTTGATCATACCTTGTCAGGCATTCGCACCATGTCTTACCCGCTTTTTACAAACTTTAGTCGAACATTTACACCTTTTTGCAGCCGAACACCACCTCTCTTGCTTTTGATGATGTATGGTCCGGCATTGTTTCCTTTTCTAACACATTTTTCAGCAATTATGGTCGGACATTCACACCTACTCAGAGCCGAACACCTCCGCTCCCGCATTTGATGGTGTATAGTCGGGCATTCTCACCCTTTCGCATCAGCTTTTTGCAGATTATGATCTGACATTCACACCTGCTTTTGATAATGTATGGTTGGGCATTCGCACCTTTTTTTACCCATTTTTCAGGAATTATGGGTGGACATTCACACCTTCTTGCAGCTGAACACCTCCTCTCCTTCTTATGATCATGTGCGGATGATATTCGAAAATTTTCTTTCATGTTTTAAAGCAATTATTGATGGACACTCAGACCTTCTTGCAGCTGAACCACTCTGCTCCCGCTTTTGATGGTGTATAGTCGGGCTTTCGAGCCTTTCCTTCCCGGTTTTTACAAATTATGGTTGGACATTCAGACCTTCTT
The DNA here is from genome assembly GCF_036924035.1 of Leuresthes tenuis. NCBI lineage: Eukaryota > Metazoa > Chordata > Actinopteri > Atheriniformes > Atherinopsidae > Leuresthes > Leuresthes tenuis. The sequence goes on along the minus strand of NW_027325424.1, from coordinate 272,592 downwards.
GCAGCCGAACACCTCCGCTCCCTCTTTTGATCATACATTGTCGGGCATTCGAACCTTTTCTTACCAGCTTTTTACAAACCATGGTTGGACTTTCACACCTTCTTGTAGCCGAACAACTCCGCTCCCGCTATTGATTGTGTACAGTCGGGTATTTTAACCTTTTCTTACCCGCTTTTTACCAACTATGGTCGGACATTCACACCGTCTTACAGCGGAACACCTCCGCTCCCGCTTTTGATGGTGTATAGTCAGGCATTTGAACCTTTTCTTACCCGCTTTTTACAAACTATGGTCGGACATTCAAACCTTCTTGTAGCCAAAAAACCTCCGCTCCCTCTTTTGATCATACATTGTCGGGCATTCGCACCTTATCTTACCCGCTTTTTACCAACTATGGTCGGACATTCACACCTTCTTACAGCGGAACACCTCCGCTCCCTCTTTTGATGGTGTATGTTCGGGCAGTCAAACCTTTTCTTACCTGCTTTTTACAAACTATGGTCAGACATTCAACCCTTCTTGGAGCCGAACACATCCACTCCTGCTTTTGATTATGTATAGTTAGGCATTCGCACCTTTTCTTACCCATTTTTCAGTAATTATGGGTGTACATTCACACCTTCTTGCAGCCGAACACCTCCGCTCCCTCTTTTGATCATACATTTTCGGGCATTCGCACCTTTTCTTACCCGCTTTTTACAAACCATGGTCGGACTTTCACACCTTTTAGTAGCCGAACAACTCCGCACCCGCTACTGATTGTGTACAGTCGGGTACTTTAACCTTTTCTTACCCGTTTTTTACCAACTATGGTCGGACATTCACACCTTCTTACAGCGGAACACCTCCGCTCCCTCCTTTGATGGTGTATGTTCGGGCCTTCGAACCTTTTCTTACCCGCTTTTTACAAACTATGGTCAGACGTTCAAACCTTCTTGTAGCCGAACATATCCACTCCTGCTTTTGATGATGTATGGTTGGGCATTCGAACCTACTTGTTGCCCGCTTTTCATTAATTTTGGGTGGACATTCACACCTCGTCTCAGCCAAACACCTCCGCTCCCTGTTTTGATCATGTATGGTTTGACATTCGCACCTTTGCTTACCTTCTTTTTATACTGATTGCTCAAGATTAAGTTGTTCTTTCTCAAACTACAAAATTTTTTAAATTGTTGAAACTTGATTTGAAGTGGATAAATAAGGAAGACAAACAGTTTTAAGTCAGGCTGATAGCAATTAATTTTATAGCAAAATCTGTATTTCGTCATTTGTCGAGAGATGCTTATTGCTGAAGAAGTTCTTTCTCATTCTACAAAGTACAACGTTGTTTATCATTGAAACTTGATTAGACATGAATAAATATGAAGGACAAAGCAGTCTTAACTTGGTTTGAGTTAAGGAATTCGTTTTATAGGAGAATCCGAATTCGTGCATAACTCGTAAAATAGAGCTTATTTTCGGATTCCTAAAGAATGAGTCTGGTTCTTTCTCATAATACAAAGTTTGTTGTTTATTGTTGAAACTTCATCAGACCGTTAGATATAGTCGGACTCTCCTCGACGCACGGCTTGGGATCTGGAACCAGTACTCTTGAGAGGGGTTGGACTCTCTTCCACTCTGGAGTTGCCCGTGGTGAGAGGCGCAGAGCAGGTGTGGGCATACTTATTGCCCCCCGGCTGTGTGCCAGTACATTGGGGTTTACCCCAGTGAACGAGAGGGTAGCCTCCCTCCGCCTTGGGTGGGGGGACGAGTCCTGACTGTTGTTTGTGCCTATGCGCCAAACAGCAGTTCAGAGTACCTACCCTTTTTGGAGTCTCTGGGGGAGGCACTGGAGAATGCTCCTACCGGAGACTCCCTCATTCTGCTGGGGGACTTCAATGCTCACGTGGGCAATGACAGTGAGACCTGGAGGGGTGTGATTGGGAGGAACGGCCCCCCCGATCTGAATCAGAGTGGTGTTATGTTGTTGGACTTCTGTGCCAGTCATAGACTGTCCATAACGAACACCATGTTCAGGCATAAGGGTGTCCATATGTGCACTTGGCACCAGGACACCCTTGGCCGCAGTTCGATGATCAACTTTGTGGTTGTATCATCGGATTTGCGGCCGTATGTCCTGGACACTCGGGTGAAGAGAGGGGCGGAGCTGTCAACTGATCACCACCTGGTGGTGAGTTGGCTCCGCTGGTGGGGGAGGATGCCGATCAGACCTGGCAGGCCCAAACGTATTGTGAGGGTCTGCTGGGAGCGTTTGTCAGAATCCCCCGTCAGAAGGAGCTTTAACTCCCACCTCCGGCAGAGCTTCAACCATATTTGAGGTGGGGGACATTGAATGGGCCATGTTCCGTGACTCCATTGCCGAGGCAGCTGGTCGGAGTTGTGGCCGTAAGGTGGTCGGTGCCTGTCGTGGCGGCAACCCTCGAACCTGCTGGTGGACACCAGTGGTGAGGGAAGCCGTCAAGCTGAAGAAGGAGTCCTATCGGGCCTTTTTGGCCAGTGGGACCCTGGAAGAAGCTGATAGGTACCGACGGGCCAGACGGGCCGCGGCTTCGGCGCTTGCTGAGGCAAAAACTCGGGCCTGGGAGGAGTTCGGTGAGACCATGGAGAACGATTTCCGGACGGCCTCGAAAAGATTTTGGTCCACCATCCGGCGTCTCAGGGGGGGGAAGCGGCTCACAGTCAACACTGTTTACATTGCGGACGGGGCTTTGCTGACCTCAACTAGGGATGTTGTGAGTCGGTGGGGGGAGTACTTCGAGGAACTCCTCAATCCTACCAACACGTGCTCGGAAGAGGCAGAGTCGGAGAGCTCGGAGACGGGGCCTCCAATTTCTGGGGCTGAGGTTGCCGAGGTGGTTAAAAAGTTCCTCGGTGGCAAGGCCCCGGGGGTGGATGAGGTCCGTCCTGAGTTTCTCAAGGCTCTGGATGTTGTAGGGCTGTCTTGGCTGACACGCCTCTGCAGTATCGCGTGGACATCGGGGACAGTGCCTCTGGACTGGCAGATTGGGGTGGTGGTCCCCCTCTTTAAAAAGGGGGACCGGAGGGTGTGTTCCAACTATAGGGGTATCACACTCCTCAGCCTCCCTGGTAAGGTCTATTCGGGGGTATTGGAGAGGAGGATCCGTCGGATAATCGAGCCTCGGATTCAGGAGATGCAGTGTGGCTTTCGTCCTGGCCGTGGAACAGTGGACCAGCTCTATACCCTCGGCAGGATCCTGGAGGGTGCATGGGAGTTCGCCCAACCAGTCTACATGTGTTTTGTGGACTTGGAGAAAGCGTTCGACCGTGTCCCTCGTGGAGTCCTGTGGGGGGTGCTCCGGGAATATGGAGTGCCGGACCCCTTGATAGGGGCCGTTCGGTCTCTGTATGACCGGTGCCAGAGTTTGTTCCGCATTGCCGGCAGTAAGTCGGATACGTTTCCGGTGAGAGTTGGACTCCGTCAGGGCTGCCCTTTGTCACCGATTCTGTTCCTAACTTTTATGGACAGAATTTCTAGGCGGAGCCAGGGCGTTGAGGGTGTCCCATTTGGCGACCTCAGAATCGGGTCTCTGCTTTTTGCAGATGATGTGGTTCTGTTAGCGGGCGGATCGGTGCGGCGTCTGCAGTGTTGCGGGCTCTGCACCGACCCGTCGTAGTGAAGAGGGAGCTGAGCCAGAAGGCGAAGCTCTCTACTTACTGGTCAATCTACGTTCCCATCCTCACCTATGGTCACGAGTTGTGGGTAGTGACCGAAAGAACAAGATCGCGAATACAAGCAGCCGAAATGGGTTTCCTCCGCAGGGTGTCTGGGCTCTCCCTTAGAGATAGGGTGAGAAGGTCAGTCTTCCGGGAGGGGCTCGGAGTAGAACCGCTGCTCCTCCGCATTGAGAGGAGTCAGATGAGGTGGCTCGGGCATCTGGTTAGGATGCCCCCTGGGCGCCTCCCTGGGGAGGTGTTCCGGGCACGTCCCACTGGGAGGAGAAACCGGGGGAGACCCAGGACACGTTGGAGAGACTATGTCTCTCGGCTGGCCTGGGAACGCCTCGGGGTCCCCCCGGAAGAGCTGGAGGAAGTGGCTGGGGACAGAGACGTCTGGGTTTCTCTGCTCAAGCTCCTGCCCCCGCGACCCGACCCCCGGATAAGCGGCAGATGATGGATGGATGGATGGATATATCCTCCACCAACCAGACTTACAACTCCCGACTAGGGTAGCAGAATTTCTAAGCATCTGCACCCCAAAACTACTATCAAAAATATATAAATCATTGTCTAAGATAGATGACACAATGTCTCTTCCATCCTCAAAATGGGAGGCAGATTTATCCATCAGTTCTGGTCATAGCTTCTAACCACAAATATGTTTGAACACCTTCATAAAGACTCGAAATCCTAATTTACAGCTCATACAATACAAAACCCTTCATAGAACACACTATACAGGACAAAGGATGTTCAGGATGGGTCTAACACACTCAAACATCTGCTCACATTGCACAGATAACACACCTGATGATTATGCACATGCTTTGTGGTTTTGTGCGCCTGTCCAGAAGTTCTGGCTTGAAGTCTGTGAGGACCTATCAACATGGCTAAAGTGTAGCATCCCTGCATGCCCCACACTGTGCATACTGGGTGACTTAGACAACATCAACATGGAAATTAACTCAGCACACATGGTTCTCACAGTGTTATGTATCGCAAAGAAAACTATTCTCATGAACTGGAAAGCGAAGAACAATCTGTGTATTAACCAGTTTAGAAATTTTCTTTTAGATTATATTAGCATGGAAACAATGTCTGCCTCCTCAAAACATCAATTGGCTGAATTTCATTCTCTCTGGTCCCCTCTGATTAGTTTTATCACATAGTGGTAGTGGTGGGTTGCTGGGTGATGGTGGGTCTCAGGCCCGGGCTGCTGCGACTGGTGTGACCGGGTGGTTTGTTTGATTGTTTTTTTATGTTGTTTGTTTATTTTTTGTAGAGGTCCTCCGGGGTGGGGTTGGGTTGAGTGGGGTGGGGCGGGATGGGTACCTTCTGGGGGTACAGTAGCTCCCGGAATATGGTCGCTGCAGGCCCCGAGCCTGGTGGACATCAGGCCCTCCTGCCCATTGTTGGCTCCCAGGTAGCAGGGATGCCTATTACAGCCAGTCCCTGGCTGCCCTCTCTGGGGGAGAGTAGCTCCCCCGGTATATATCCCCATACCCCTCTCCCTTCTGGCTCTTGTACACAGCACACACTCACACATGAAGGGTTTTGGGGGCGTGTGTGTTCGGTGGGGTGAAGTGGATCGGGCCACGTAGGTGGTCCCCTTTGGTTGCACTCTGCAGTTCCCTGCCCCTGTTTTAATTACACCTTAGACATTACTACTTATCAAACACACTCACACACACACATTAGGTCTTGGGGGGCGGTTATACTGAGTGGCATGTTGTGGGCGGGGCTCTTTGGGTATGTAGGCTGCCCAGAGTGCCGCGCTCCCAGTTCTACAAGTTTGGCTGCCCCTCAATTTTAATTGCTCACTATTAGAAAATATTGAAGAGCCAGAAGGGTGAGGGGAGGGGTCTTCTTCGCACACCCCTGCTTCCTGGTGTCTGCTCGGGGCAGGAGGGGCCAGGAGGATTAATTAATTGTTCTGCTGGTTCGGGGTCTGTGGTGGCTGGGGGGTTGCTGGCCTCCTGGTGTGCCCGCTGCACTACACCCCAGCAGAGTCGAGGGAGGTAGGATGTGTGGATGTGTGGATGTATGGGACGTGAAAGTGTGTGTGGTAATGATTGGGCCTGGATCTGGGACTTGCTGTCGCCTGGCCTGCCTGTGTTTCTCCCGATGGGGCATCAGCGTTGCCTCTCCCCACTGCTCGCGACTTCACCCACCTGTGGGCACGTCTTGACTCCCAGGGCACTTGGCCAGGGGCGCTGGGGCAGGCGCTGACCCACTTTGTGGCTGTCTGGGGCGCTTGGCCCTCCTGGGTATTGGGTGGGGCCTCTGCCGGGGGGTTTGGGGTGCTCGGGCTCCTGGGGCCCAGGTCCAGTGCACGGCCCATGTCTGGGCGGCTGAGGCCTGGCGGGGTCGGTGGGCTGTTGCCCCTGGTTCCCGGAGTGCCTCTGCCCTATGCTTATGGGGGCTCTTTCCGGGGGCTTCCTCTGCAGGCTTCTGGGTGGATGCGTGGTTGCCCCTGCGGTGGGCTGCCTGGGTTCTGTGCTCTGTGGGGGCTGCTGGTGGCCTGGGTCTTGTGGCCCTCTCTGCCTGCTTCTGATTGCTTGGGGGGGCTGTGGATTGTGGCCCTGTACGCTTATACACTCATAACTAAGCACGGTTATCATGTAGGTCCTGTGCCATGGGTGTTGCATGTTCTCACACACACACACACACACACACACACATTCATTAGTCCAGTAGCATGGTCGCTAAGCAGTTGATGTATTATCATGTCGTCTCAGGTCATCTATATCCACAGCTGTGTTGTATGCGATTGCCGCTTCTTGTGCTTGTTTTTGTTTGTTTGTGTGTTTGTTTTTTCTCTGCTTGTCTGCTTTCAGGTGCTCCTGGTGGCGCTAAGGCTGGATTCCCCTCAGAGGCCATGGATTGTTATCTGTTTTGTTTTTTACAGGTGTAGCAGCTGGTTGTCTGGTTTTTGTTTCTATTTTTGTTCTGTTTCCTCTTCTTTCCTCTTCTTCTTTCCTTGTCCCCCGGTCCGGTTCAGTTCAGTTCATGTCATATATTGTAAACAGAAATAAATAAATGGGCATCAAGGGGAGCTTTACATTTATAAAACTTCCCTTGGCAAAGCAAATCTGTTTGGCATCAAAGGTATTCAGACTACAATTCTTCTGACATAATGCTGAACAGGACAAGGGGAAAAAAAAAAAAAAAGGAAAGAAGACAGTTCTGCCGAAAGTCAGGGACTAGACCTGTTCTAAGTTCTATACTTTTTAAAAGGGGCATGTTTATCAACTATGGAATTAGAAGATTTACAAAAATGGTCAAGTGCTAGATCTTCATCTGAGATTTTAACAGTGTCATATAACTATTCAACAGATCAGTTAAAAAAAAGCCTGCTCATGGAGATGTTTCAGGATCTGGATACCAAGCGTGGACCTAATGTTTTCATTTTTGCAATTCTGATACAGGCTATTGAGTAGTGATAACTAACACCAAGTTCAGATACTGCGGATATTCTACCTTTGATTTGTTAAGATTGAGCCAATCAGGGACAACCTTGAAGGATCTCTTTGGTTTTGTAGGATCAGTAATTACCTGAGAAAGGTTGATATTGGTACACACCTTTTTTAAATGATCAGAGGCAGAGTTCAACTTGTTTAAATTAAAATTGCCACACAGAGATTGGGTTTAGGCCACATGCACACAGAATGACATCAACAAATATAAGAAATATTAAACATTTATACATAGATTTTTGAATGCATGTAGAGGAATGATACTTTGAAATGTGCTCATTGCGGAGTTATGATCAGTTGAGTAATGAAGGTTGAACTATTCTGGGAAAGAGGTTCTATTCCCAGCATCATGATGGACACTCCTGATATAGAAGGTTTCGCTAACGCATTGGAATTGTTTTACTATTTTCATATGCATGTGCAATGAAAAATTGCTTGCTGCTGATAAATGCAAAGAAGAACAGCTTACACGTAGATGCTCACATATAGGTTGCTGAATGCAATGAAGACCTGCTTATCCAGTAAAGTTCAATGTCAATGTGTAATATTCAATTAGGATTTGCAAAACAGTGAAGTTAAACAATGAATGGGTCCATAGTCGGTATGAGAAGACTACAGGAATATTTACCTGGGTGTACGTTCAAACAGAGATGAGAAAATCGCGATAAATAATTGTTTGTTTGTTTGTTAGTATGTATATGAATGTTATGTGTATAAACTGTGTTGAGTTATAGTTACTCAGTAGTGTCTCAGTGAAACAACTGACGGGGGAAGCCTTGCGGTGACAACAAAAGCAGTGTTTTACTGATCAGTCAAGTTGCTCCAGTGTACTCCATACAAACTGGTTGGCTACTGAAGGGATAGAAAATGGGGAATTCTTGTTTTAAAGCAAACAAGGAATTAGATGGGAAAAATACATGTTTTAACGGGACCCAGACAATATTAAATACTCAGACAGATGGGATAAGAAGTGTAGTTTTGTAGGAAATCACAAAATTATTACATGAAATTAGTGAAATCAATTGAAGAATGCCTTACTGAAGAGCTGTTTACCACAGATGAGCAGCTTTGCGACCAAGCACAATGTAGATCGCTTTACTGACAAAATGATCTAATTTAATGGATTGGTTTAGACATGCATAACAGCATTTTAAGAACAAAGAGAGAAACAAAAAGGGACAACGCTTCATGGTGGAAGGTGATGTATAAATAAAAGTGTATATGATGAAGGGGGTGGCAACACCCATTCCGAAATCCCGCCATTCCGACATCCCGCTATTCCGACATCCCACCATTCCGACATACCACCATTCCGACATACCACCATTCCGACATGCAAACGTCCCACCATTCCGACGTTCAAATGTCCCACCATTCCGACAAGGCTTTCTGTATAAGGAAATGTGTGTTACTCAACAGGTGAGTCCCTTCTTTCTGTTCATGCAATTTATATGTTTAACACATGTTTATAGACAAGCGTTATTAAAAACACAAAGTCTCGGCAACTGGAGGAGGAGAAGCAGTCCGCGGTGGTTTTCAATCACACACTCCAATGCCACTTGTTTCAACTTCCGAAAATTTAATCCAGGAAAAAAAGGCTTACAAACATGGACCAAAACGGCTCCATAACACGCACAAGAATCCAAAAGAAACGAAAATTAACTAAAAGAAAGCAAATAAACAGTATGAAGTGGTCAAAATTGGTTTTACGCATGCCTATGTGCGTCTGGCACATGCGTCTTCGGGCTCTCCCACATTGGTTTGTGGATGAAAGCTATATGTTCAGCTGTAATGTCATGTAAAAACAATCTCTACATGACATTTACTCCCAGGTGTGACCAGTTACGTCCTTAAGATATCAACAGGCTGTATAAAGCCTTGCGCAACGAATGTGTGTTTGTGCCAAATGCGCAAAGCCCATCCACGCTTCCCAAAATTGGAGCGAGTACTCATAAGTCACGTGAATGACATGAATAAACGTTTTTACTGCATTTTGTTGTGTTTTATACGTTCTATGCTGTCATTTCTCTCTTCTCCTATTGGCAAGGCAAGGCAGAGTGCTCGCAACTGTGTCCTGTGCCGTAGCCGTGATATCTGTTATTGCAATTATTACTTTTGCATATGATGACAGCGTGCAAAAGACGCATGGGCTCTGTGGAGAGCTCCGCTCCAGCTGGCTGCTGTGACAGCTCACTGACAATGTATTTCTGCTTATTCAGTTTCAGTCTCGCCAGAGTTACATTAATATCTGTATTTTTATATTTGAAATTCAGGGGATTTTGATAATAGATTATTAAAGTTTGTTTGCGAGGCTGTGGCCTCTGCATGTGCAGAGCTTGTGCGACAAACTTTAGGGCGTATTTGCGCCGGCATATCATTAGTGCAAAATGTTTTGGGTAAAAAATAGGCTATTAAAAGGAACTGTCGGAATGGCGGTATGTTAAAAAAAAAAAAAACATACCGCCATTCCGACCATAGGAGGAAAAAAGTGTCGGAATGGTGGGACGTTTGATAAAAAATTAAGTGTCGCCATTCCGACAATTGGAGACCCATGTCGGAATGGCGAGATGTCGGAATGGCAGCATGTAACCATGATGAAGGAGAGACCATTTGAGCAGCACAGCCATTTCGCAGCACAGGGACAGCAGTCCAAGTTACAGGATCTCCAACGTGGTATCACCTGTCACATTGTGTCAAGGCATCAAAAGAAGAAAAAATCACCAAACTCAAGGACAAAAAGAAGAAGACGCCGGTGAACGAAGAGAGAGCACTGACAAACCAGAAATACAAAAGGATTCTCGATATCAAGATCCAGAAGAAGAGGCTAACAATGCCACGAACACTTACGATGCTGGGAATGATGCCAGCAATGAACAGAGAAGAAGATTCAGTGTCATCAATCTGCAACACGTGCCTCTAATGAGGGGGTGAATATAGAATCCTCAACGATTGCAACGTCTCTGGGAACTGTGACAAAAACAAGGTTTAAACCATTTTGATATATATTGTAACCTATTGGCTAAGGAATAGTGCTGAAAATGAGGTAAATCTAATCCACCATTGTCCTTGGTCTTCTGTAGGGTTTTTAAACTAATACGTGGTGGTTTGTTTTTCCACAGAAATTTGGAGATGCATGAATCTAGTTACATAAACCAAGTAGCAGATGGTTTTATGGGGATCATTGAGAACAAATAGTTAACTTTTGGTAGTATCATCATTTTAATGGATGTAATTCTCCCCATAAGTGATATAGGTAAGGACTTCCAACGAGAGAGATCATCCTCTACTGTCTTTAATAATTGCACATAATTTAGCTTTGTTAGCTCTGAGAGCCTGGAGGAAATGTTTATGCCTAAATATCTAATATTTCCTGACTGTAAAGTGATCGCAGGTATATTCTGGACCCTACAGTTAATGGGCAGAACTGTGGTCTTAGACCAGTTGATAGAGTAGTCAGAAAGTGCTGAGAATTTATTTATGAGTGTGATCGTGTGAGTGAGAGACGTCTGTGAGTTCTGAAGGAAAAGTAATACATCATCAGCATAAAGACTTATTTTATGCTCAATATTTTGGGATTAATTACTCACAAACGGGTAAGAAAAGGTAGTATTGCCAGACCATACATGATCAAAACAGGGAGCGGAGGTCGTTCAGCTGCAAGAAGGTGTGAATATCCAACTAAAGTTTATAAAAAGCGGGTAAGACAAGGTGCGAATGCCCGACAATGCATGATCAAAAGAGGGAGCGGAGGTTTTCGGCTGTAAGGTCTGAATGTCCAACCATAATTTGTAAAAACCGGGGACAAAAAGGCTCGAAAGCCTGACTATACACTATCAAAAGCGGGAGCGGAGGTGTTCAGCTGCAAGAAGGTCTGAATGTCCACCAATAATCACTGAAAAATGGTTAAGAAAAGGTGCGAATAGCCAACCATACATCATCAAAAGCAGGAGCGGATGTGTTCGGCTACAAGAAGGTTTGAATGTCCGACCATAGTTTGTAAAAGGCGGGTAAGAAAAGGTTTGAATGCCCGAACATAGACCATCAAAAGAGGGAGCGGAGGTGTTCCGCTGTAAGAAGGTGTAAATGTCCGACCATAGTTGGTAAAAAGCGGGTAAGAAAAGGTTAAAATACCCGACTGTACACAATCAATAGCGGGAGCGGAGTTGTTTGGCTACAAGAAGGTGTGAAAGTCCGACCACGGTTTGTAAAAAGCGGGTAAGAAAAGGTTCGAATGCCCGAATATATACCATCAAAAGTGGAAGTGGATGAGTTCGGCTGCAAGAAGGTGTGAACGTCCGACCAAAGTTTGTAAAAAGCAGTTAAGAAAAGGTTCGAATATCCAACCAAACATAATCAAAAGCGGGAGCAGAGCTGTTCGACTGCAAGTAGGTGTGAATGTCAGATCATAATTTGCAAAAAGCTGATGAGAAAGGGTGAGAATGCCCGGCTATACACCATCAAATGTGGGAGCGGAAGTGTTCGGCTGTGAGTAGGTGTGAATGTCCAACCATAATTGCTGAAAAATGTGTTAGAAGAGACTAGAATGCCGGACAAGACATTATCAAATGCGGGAGCGGAGTTGTTCGGCTGTGAGTAGGTGTGAATCTCCGAGCATAGTTTGTAAAAAGGGGGTAAGAATAGGTTCGAATGCCCGAACATACACTATCAAAACAGGGAGCTGAGGTGGCTCAGCTGCAAGGTTTGAATGTCTGACTATAGTTTGTAAATAAGGTGCGAATGCCCAACAATGTATAATCAAAAGAGGGAGCGGAGGTTTTCGGCTACAAGAAGGTTTGAATGTCCGACCATAGTTTGTAAAAAGCGGGTAAGAAAAGGTTCAAATGCCTGACTATACACCATCAAAAGCGGGAGCAGAGGTGTTCCGCTGTAAGACGGTGTGAATGTCCGACCATATTTGGTAAAAAGCGGGTAAGAAAAGGTTAAAATACCCGACTGTACACAATCAATAGCGGGAGAGGAGGTGTTCAGCTGCAAGAAGGTGTGAATGTCCACCCATAATTACTGAAAAATGGGTAAGAAAAGGTGCGAATGCCAAACCATACATTATCAAAAGCAGGTGTGAATGTCAGATCATAATTTGCAAAAAGCTGATGAGAAAGGGTGAGAATGCCCGACTATACACCATCAAATGCGGGAGCGGAGTTGTTCGGCTGTGAGTAAGTGTGAATCTCCGACCATAATTGCTGAAAAATGTGTTAGAAAAGGTAAGAATGCCCGTCCATACATCATCAAAAGCGGGAGAGGTGATGTTCGGCTGCAAGTAGGTGTGAATGTCCAGCCATAATTACTAACAAACGGGTAAGAAAAGGTAGTATTGCCAGACCATACATGATCAAAACAGGGAGCGGAGGTGGTTCAGCTGCAAGAAGGTGTGAATGTCCGACTAAAGTTCAAATATATTAACAAAAGCGGGAGGAGAGGTCTTCGGATGAGAGTGGTTGAGAATTTCCAACCATAATCTATAAAATGCGGTGAAAAAAAAGGTGTGATAGAACACTAAAAGGTGGAGCGGAAGTGTTCGGCTGCAAGAAGGTGTGAATGTCCGACTATATTTGGTGAAAAGCAGGTGAAGCAAGGTCTGAATGCCCAACCTTACATCATCAAAAGCGAGATCAGAGGTGTTTGGCTGCATGAAGGCCATAGTTTGCCAAAAGCGGGTAAGCTGCGAATGACCAACTAAATATCAACAAAAGGTCTTCGGATGCAAGTGGGTGTGAATATCCCACCAAGTATGGTGGAGAGGAAGCTGTGAACAGCCGACCATAGTTGGCAAAAAACGGGTGAGAAAAGGAGCGAATGTCCAACCATACATGATCAAAACAGGGAGCGGAGGTGTTTGGCTGTGACAAGGTGTAAATGTCCGACCATAGTTGGTAAAAAGCGGGTAAGAAAAGGTTAAAATACCCGACTGTACACAATCAATAGCGGGAGCGGAGTTGTTTGGCTACAAGAAGGTGTGAAAGTCCGACCACGGTTTGTAAAAAGCGGGTAAGAAAAGGTTCGAATGCCCGAATATATACCATCAAAAGTGGAAGTGGATGTGTTCGGCTGCAAGAAGGTGTGAACGTCCGACCAAAGTTTGTAAAAAGCAGTTAAGAAAAGGTTCGAATATCCAACCAAACATAATCAAAAGCGGGAGCAGAGCTGTTCGACTGCAAGTAGGTGTGAATGTCAGATCATAATTTGCAAAAAGCTGATGAGAAAGGGTGAGAATGCCCGGCTATACACCATCAAATGTGGGAGCGGAAGTGTTCGGCTGTGAGTAGGTGTGAATGTCCAACCATAATTGCTGAAAAATGTGTTAGAAGAGACTAGAATGCCGGACAAGACATTATCAAATGCGGGAGCGGAGTTGTTCGGCTGTGAGTAGGTGTGAATCTCCGAGCATAGTTTGTAAAAAGGGGGTAAGAATAGGTTCGAATGCCCGAACATACACTATCAAAACAGGGAGCTGAGGTGGCTCAGCTGCAAGGTGTGAATGTCTGACTATAGTTTGTAAATAAGGTGCGAATGCCCAACAATGTATAATCAAAAGAGGGAGCGGAGGTTTTCGGCTACAAGAAGGTTTGAATGTCCGACCATAGTTTGTAAAAAGCGGGTAAGAAAAGGTTCAAATGCCTGACTATACACCATCAAAAGCGAGAGCAGAGGTGTTCCGCTGTAAGACGGTGTGAATGTCCGACCATATTTGGTAAAAAGCGGGTAAGAAAAGGTTAAAATACCCGACTGTACACAATCAATAGCGGGAGAGGAGGTGTTCAGCTGCAAGAAGGTTTGAATGTCCACCCATAATTACTGAAAAATGGGTAAGAAAAGGTGCGAATGCCAAACCATACATTATCAAAAGCAGGTGTGAATGTCAGATCATAATTTGCAAAAAGCTGATGAGAAAGGGTGAGAATGCCCGACTATACACCATCAAATGCGGGAGCGGAGTTGTTCGGCTGTGAGTAAGTGTGAATCTCCGACCATAATTGCTGAAAAATGTGTTAGAAAAGGTAAGAATGCCCGTCCATACATCATCAAAAGCGGGAGAGGTGGTGTTCGGCTGCAAGTAGGTGTGAATGTCCAGCCATAATTACTAACAAACGGGTAAGAAAAGGTAGTATTGCCAGACCATACATGATCAAAACAGGGAGCGGAGGTGGTTCAGCTGCAAGAAGGTGTGAATGTCCGACTAAAGTTCAAATATATTAACAAAAGCGGGAGGAGAGGTCTTCGGATGAGAGTGGTTGAGAATTTCCAACCATAATCTATAAAATGCGGTGAAAAAAAAGGTGTGATAGAACACTAAAAGGTGGAGCGGAAGTGTTCGGCTGCAAGAAGGTGTGAATGTCCGACTATATTTGGTGAAAAGCAGGTGAAGCAAGGTCTGAATGCCCAACCTTACATCATCAAAAGCGAGATCAGAGGTGTTTGGCTGCATGAAGGCCATAGTTTGCCAAAAGCGGGTAAGCTGCGAATGACCAACTAAATATCAACAAAAGGTCTTCGGATGCAAGTGGGTGTGAATATCCCACCAAGTATGGTGGAGAGGAAGCTGTGAACAGCCGACCATAGTTGGCAAAAAACGGGTGAGAAAAGGAGCGAATGTCCAACCATACATGATCAAAACAGGGAGCGGAGGTGTTTGGCTGTGACAAGGTGTGAATGTCCACAAAAATTAATGAAAAGCGGGCAACAAGTAGGTTTGAATGCCCAACCATACATCATCAAAAGCAGGAGTGGATGTGTTCGGCTACAAGAAGGTTTGAATGTCCGAGCATAGTTTGTAAAAAGCGGGTAAGAAAAGGTTCGAATGCCCAAACATACAACATCAAAAGAGGGAGCGGAGGTGTTCCGCTGTAAGAAGGTGTGAATGTCCGACCATAGTTGGTAAAAAACGGGTAAGAAAAGGTTAAAATACCCGACTTTACACAATCAATAGCGGGAGCGGATGTGTTTGGCTACAAGAATGTGTGACAGTCCGACCATGGTTTGTAAAAAACGGGTAAGAAAAGGTGCGAATGCCCGACAATGTATGATCAAAAGAGGGAGCGGAGGTTTTCGGCTACAAGAAGGTTTGAATGTCCGACCATAGTTTGTAAAAAGCGGGAAAGAAAAGGTTCAAATGCCTGACTATACACCATCAAAAGCGGGAGCGGAGGTGTTCGGCTACAAGAAGGTGTGAAAGTTCAACCATGGTTTGTAAAAAGCTGCTAAGAAAAGGTTCGAATGCCCGAATATATACCATCAAAAGCGGAAGCGGAGGTGTTCGGCTGCAAGAAGGTGTGAACGTCCGACCAAAGTTTGCAAAAAGCAGTTAAGAAAAGGTTCGAATGCCCGAATATATACAATCAAAAGCGAGAGCAGAGCTGTTCGACTGCAAGTAGGTGTGAATGTCCAGCCATAATTACTCACAAATGGGTAAGAAAAGGTAGTATTGCCAGACCATACATGATCAAAACAGGGAGCTGAGGTGGTTCAGCTGCAAGATGTGAATGTCTGACTATAGTTTGTAAAAAGCGGGTAAGACAAGGTGCGAATGCCCGACAATGTATGATCAAAAGAGGGAGTGGAGGTCTTCGGCTGCAAGGTCTGAATGTCTAACCATAATTTCTAAAAACCGGGTAAGAAAAGGCTCGAAAGCGCGACTATACACAATCAAAAGCGGGAGCGGGAGGTTTTCAGCTGCAAATCCTTCACTCAAACCAAGTGAAAACTGCTTTGTCCTTCATATTTATCAATGTCTACATTGACTTCAACAAAGAACAACACTGGATTTTGCAGTAGAAGAAAGAGCATCACTGAAGGATCAGTAATCCGAGAATAAGCTTATTTTCATACGTTCTGCATGATTTGGGATTTTATGTATAAAATGAATTCCTTCACTCAAACCAAGTTAAAACTGCTTTGTCCTTCATATTTATCAATGTCTAGATCGACTTCAACAAAGAACAACATTGTATTTTGCAGTAGAAGAAAAAGCAACACTGAAGGATCAGGAATCCGAGAATAAGCTTCTTTTCATACGTTTTGAATGATTTGGGATTTTATGTATAAAATGAATTCCTTCACTCAAACCAAGTGAAAACTGCTTTGTCCTTCATATTTATCAATGTCTAGATTTACTTCAACAAAGAACAACATTGTATTTTGCAGTAGTAGAAAGAGCAACACTTGAAGGAACAGGAATCCGAGAATAAGCTTATTTTCATACGTTTTGCATGATTTGGGATTTTATGTATAAAATGAATTCCTTTACTCAAACTATGTTAAAACTACTTTGTCCTTCATATTTATCAATGTCTAGATTGACTTCAACAAAGAACAACATTGTATTTTGCAGTAGAAGAAATAGCAACACTGAAGGATCAGGAATCCGAAAACACGCTTATTTTCATACGTTCTGCTTGATTTGGGATTTTGCTATAAAATTATTTCCTTCACTCAAACAAAGTGGAAACTGCTTTGTCCTTCATATTTATCAATGTCTATATCGATTTCAACAAAGAACAAGGCTGTATTTTGCAGTATAGGAAAGAGTATAGGAAAGAGGAGGATCAGGAATCCGAGAATAAGCTTACTTTCATGAGTCCTGCACGATTTCGGATTTTCCTATAAAATGAATTGCTTTGCTCAAACCAAGTTAAAATTGCTTTGTCCTTCATAGTTATCCGTGTCTAAAATGTATCAAGCATAAAGTTCCTCATATTACCCTGAATGAGAAAGAAGCATCCCTTAGGTTGAGCAATACGTTCCTTTTGCGGAGTTATGCATGATTTCGGATTTTGCTATAAAATTCATTCCTTCACACCTTTTTTTTTTCACCGCATTTTATAGATTATGGTTGGAAATTTCAACCACTCTAATCCGAAGACCTCTCCTCCCGCTTTTGTTAATATATTTGAACTTTAGTTGGACATTCACCCCTTTTTGCAGCTAAACCACCTCCGCTCCCTGTTTTGATCATGTATGGTCTGGCAATACTACATTTTCTTACCCGTTTGTGAGTAATTATGGCTGGATATTCACACCTACTTGCAGCTGAACACAATCTCTCTCGCTTTTAATTATGTTTGGATATTCGAACCTTTCTTTACTGCTTTTTGCCAACTTTGGTCGGACGTTCACACCTTCTTGCAGCCGAACACCTCCGCTTCCGCTTTTGATGGTATATATTCGGGCATTCGAACCTTTTCTTAGCAGCTTTTTACAAACCATGGTTGGACTTTCACACCTTCTTGTAGCCGAACAACTCCGCTCCCGCTATTGATTGTGTACAGTCGGGTATTTTAACCTTTTCTTACCCGCTTTTTACAAACTTTGGTCGGACGTTCACACCTTCTTGCAGCCGAACACATCCACTTCCACTTTTGATGGTATATATTCGGGCATTCGAACCTTTTCTTACCCGCTTTTTACAAACCGTGGTCGGACTTTCACACCTTCTTGTAGCCAAACAACTCCGCTCCCGCTATTGATTGTGTACAGTCGGGTATTTTAACCTTTTCTTACCCGCTTTTTACCAACTATGGTCGGACATTTACACCTTCTTACAGCGGAACACCTCCGCTCCCTCTTTTGATGGTCTATGTTCGGGCATTCGAACCTTTTCTTACCCGCTTTTTACAAACTATGGTCGGACATTCAAACTTTCTTGTAGCCGAACACATCCACTCCTGCTTTTGATGATGTATGGTTGGGCATTTTCACCTTTTCTTACCCATTTTTCAGTAATTATGGGTAGACATTCACACCTTCTTGCAGCTGAACAACTCCTCTCCCGCTTATGATCATGTACGGTTTGATATTTGAAAATTTTCTTTCATGTTTTAAAGCAATTATTGATGGACATTCAAATCTTCTTGTAGCCGAACACATCCACTCCTGCTTTTGATGATGTATGGTAAGCTTTTCTTACCCGCTTTTTACAAACTATGGTCGGACATTCAAACCTTCTTGTAGCCAAAACCCTCCGCTCCCTCTTTTGATCATACATTGTTGGGCATTCGCACCTTATCTTACCCGCTTTTTACAAACTATAGTCAGACATTCATACCTTGCAGCTGAACCACCTCCGCTCCCTGTTTTGATCATGTATGGTCTGGCAATACTACCTTTTCTTACCCGTTTGTGAGTAATTAATCCCAAAATATTGAGCATAAAATAAGTCTTTATGCTGATGATGTATTACTTTTCCTTCAGAACTCACAGACGTCTCTCAGTCACACGATCACACTCATAAATAAATTCTCAGCACTTTCTGACTACTCTATCAACTGGTCTAAGACCACAGTTCTGCCCATTAACTGTAGGGTCCATAATATACCTGCGATCACTTTACAGTCAGGAAATATTAGATATTTAGGCATAAACATTTCCTCCAGGCTCTCAGAGCTAACAAAGCTAAATTATGTGCAATTATTAAAGACAGTAGAGGACGATCTCTCGTTGGAAGTCCTTACCTATATCACTTATGGGGAGAGTTACATCCATTAAAATGATGATACTACCAAAAGTTAACTATTTGTTCTCAATGATCCCCATAAAACCATCTGCTACTTGGTTTAAGTCACTAGATTCATGCATCTCCAAATTTCTGTGGAAAAACAAACCACCACGTATTAGTTTAAAAACCCTACAGAAGACCAAGGACAGTGGTGGATTAGATTTACCTCATTTTCAGCACTATTCCTTAGACAATAGGTTACAATATATATCAAAATGGTTTAAACCTTGTTGTTGTCACAGTTCCCAGAGACGTTGTAATCGTTGAGGATTCTATATTCACCCCCTCATTAGAGGCACGTAATGCAGATTGATGACACTGAATCTTCTTCTCTGTTCATTGCTGGCATCATTCCCAGCATCGTAAGTGTTCGTGGCATTGTTAGCCTCTTCTTCTGGATCTTGATATCGAGAATCCTTTTGTATTTCTGGTTTGTCAGTCCTCTGTCTTCGTTCACCGGAGTCTTTGTCTTTTTGTCCTTGAGTTTGGTGATTTTTTCTTCTTTTGATGCCTTGACACAATGTGACAGGTGATACCACGTGGGAGATCCTGTAACTTGGATTGCTGTCCCTGTGCTGCGAAATGGCTGTGCTGCTCAAATGGTCTCTCCTTCATCATGGTTACATGCTGCCATTCCGACATCTCGCCATTCCGACATGGGTCTCCAATTGTCGGAATGGCGACACTTAATTTTTTATCAAACGTCCCACCATTCCGACACTTTTTTCCTCCTATGGTCGGAATGGCGGTATGTTTTTTGTTTTTTTTAACATACCGCCATTCCGACAGTTCCTTTTAATAGCCTATTTTTTACCCAAAACATTTTGCACTAATGATATGCCGGCGCAAATACGCCCTAAAGTTTGGCGCACAAGCTTTGCACATGCAGAGGCCACAGCCTCGCAAACAAACTTTAATAATCTATTATCAAAATCCCCTGAATTTCAAATATAAAAATACAGATATTAATATAACTCTGGCGAGACTGAAACTGATTAAGCAGAAATACAGTGTCAGTGAGCTGTCACAGCAGCCAGCTGGAGCGGAGCTCTCCACAGAGCCCATGCGTCTTTTGCACGCTGTCATCATATGCAAAAGTAATAATTGCAATTACAGATATCACGGCTACTGCACAGGACACAGTTGCGAGCACTCTGCCTTGCCTTGCCAATACAAGAAGATAGAAATGACAGCATAGAACGTATAAAACACAACAAAATGCAGTAAAAACGTTTATTCATGTTATTCACGTGATTTATGAGTACTCACTCCAATTTTGGGAAGCGCGGATGGGTTTTGCGCATTTGGCACAAACACACAGCCGCAACGGTTGTAGCTTTATACAGCCTGTTGATATCTTAAGGACCTAACTGGTCACACCTGGGACTAAATGTCATGTAGAGATTGTTTTTACATGACATTACAGCTGAACATATAGCTTTCATCCACAAACCAACGTGGGAGAGCCCGAAGACGCATGTGCCAGACGCACATAGGCATGCGTAAAACCAATTTTGACCACTTCATACTGTTTATTTGCTTTCTTTTAGTTAACTTTCGTTTCTTTTGGATTCTTGTGCGTGTTATGGAGCCGTTTTGGTCCATGTTTGTAAGCCTTTTTTTCCTGGATTAAATTTTCGGAAGTTGAAACAAGTGGCATTGGAGTGTGTGATTGAAAACCACCGCGGACTGCTTCTCCTCCTCCAGTTGCCGAGACTTTGTGTTTTTAATAACGCTTGTCTATAAACATGTTAAACATATAAATTGCATGAACAGAAAGAAGGGACTCACCTGTTGAGTAACACACATTTCCTTATACGGAAAGCCTTGTCGGAATGGTGGGACATTTGAACGTCAGAATAGCGGGATGTCGCAATGGTGGGATGTCGGAATGGTGGGACGTTTGCATGTCGGAATGGTGGTATGTCGGAATGGTGGTATGTCGGAATGGTGGGATGTCGGAATAGCGGGATGTCGGAATGGCGGGATTTCGGAATGGGTGTTGCCACCCCCTTCATCATATACACAGTTATTTATACATCACCTTCCACCATGAAGCGTTGTCCCTTTTTGTTTCTCTCTTTGTTCTTAAAATGCTGTTATGCATGTCTAAACCAATCCATTAAATTAGATCATTTTGGCAGTAAAGCGATCTACAATGTGCTTGGTCGCAAAGCTGCTCATCTGTGGTAAACAGCTCTTCAGAAAGGCATTCTTCAATTGATTTCACTAATTCTATGTAATAATTTTGTGATTTCCTACAAAACTACACTTCTTCTCCCATCTGTCTGAGTATTTAATATTGTCTGGGTCCCGTTAAAACATGTATTTTTCCCATCTAATTCCTTGTTTGCTTTAAAACAAGTATTCCCCATTTTCTATCCCTTCAGTAGCCAACCAGTTTGTATGGAGTACACTGGAGCAACTTGACTGATCAGTAAAACACTGCTTTTGTTGTCACCGCAAGGCTTCCCCCGTCGGTTGTTTCACTGAGACACTACTGAGTAACTATAACTCAACACAGTTTATACACATAACATTCATATACATACTAACAAACAAACAAACAATTATTTATCGCGATTTTCTCATCTCTGTTTGAACGTACACCCAGGTAAATATTCCTGTAGTCTTCTCATACCGACTATGGACCCATTCATTGTTTAACTTCACTGTTTTGCAAATCCTAATTGAATATTACACATTGACATTGAACTTTACTTGATAAGCAGGTCTTCATTGCATTCAGCAGCCTATATGTGAGCATCTATGTGTAAGCTGTTCTTCTTTGCATTTATCAGCAGCAAGCAATTCTTCATTGCACATGCATATGAAAATAGTAAAACAATTCCAATGCGTTAGCGAAACCTTCTATATCAGGAGTGTCCATCATGATGCTGGGAATAGAACCTCTTTCCCAGAATAGTTCAACCTTCATTACTCAACTGATCATAACTCCGCAATGAGCACATTTCAAAGTATCATTCCTCTACATATATTCAAAAATCTATGTGTAAATGTTTAATATTTCTTATATTTGTTGATGTCATTCTGTGTGCATGTGGCCTAAACCCAATCTCTGTGTGGCAATTTTAATTTAAACAAGTTGAACTCTGCCTCTGATCATTTAAAAAAGGTGTGTACCAATATCAACCTTTCTCAGGTAATTACTGATCCTACAAAACCAAAGAGATCCTTCAAGGTTGTCCCTGATTGGCTCAATCTTAACAAATCAAAGGTAGAAAATCCGCAGTATCTGAACTTGGTGTTAGTTATCACTGCTCAATAGCCTGTATCAGAATTGCAAAAATGAAAACATTAGGTCCACGCTTGGTATCCAGATCCTGAAACATCTCCATGAGCAGGCTTTTTTTTAACTGATCTGTTGAATAGTTATATGACACTGTTAAAATCCCAGATGAAGATCTAGCACTTGACCATTTTTGTAAATCTTCTAATTCCATAGTTGATAAACACGCCCCTTTTAAAAAGTATAGAACTTAGAACAGGTCTATCCCTGGCTTTCGGCAGAACTGTCTTCTTTACTTTTTTTCCCCTTGTCCTGTTCAGCATTATGTCAGAAGAATTGTAGTCTGAATACCTATGATGCCAAACAGATTTGTTTTGCCAAGGGAAGTTTTATAAATGTAAAGCTCCCCTTGATGCCCATTTATTTATTTCTTTTTACAATATATGACATGAACTGAACTGAACCGGACCGGGGGACAAGGAAAGAAGAAGAGGAAAGAAGAGGAAACAGAAAAAAAATAGAAACAAAAACCAGACAACCAGCTGCTACACCTGTAAAAAACAAAACAGACAACAATCCATGGCCTATGAGGGGAATCCAGCCTTAGCGCCAAGAGGAGCACCTGAAAGCAGACAAGCAGAGAAAAAACAAGCACACAAACAAACAAAAACAAGCACAAGAAGCGGCAATCGCATACAACACAGCTGTGGATATAGATGACCTGAGACGACATGATAATACATCAACTGCTTAGTGACCATGCTACTGGACTAATGAATGTGTGTGTGTGTGTGTGTGTGTGAGAACATGCAACACCCATGGCACAGGACCTACATGATAACCGTGGTTAGTTATGAGTGTATAAGCGTACAGGGCCACAATCCACAGCCCCCCAAACAATCAGAAGCAGGCAGAGAGGGCCACAAGACCCAGGCCACCAGCAGCCCCCACAGAGCACAGAACCCAGGTAGCCCACCGCAGGGGCAACCACGCATCCACCCAGAAGACTGCAGAGGAAGCCCCCGGAAAGAGCCCCCATAAGCATAGGGCAGAGGCACTCCGGGAACCAGGGGCAACAGCCCACCGACCCCGCCAGGCCCCAGCCGCCCAGACATGGGCCGTGCACTGGACCTGGGCCCCAGGAGCCCGAGCGCCCCCAAACCCCCCGGCAGAGGCCCCACCCAATACCCAGGAGGGCCAAGCGCCCCAGACAGCCACAAAGTGGGTCAGCGCCTGCCCCAGCGCCCCTGGCCAAGTGCCCTGGGAGTCAAGACGTGCCCACAGGTGGGTGAAGTCGCGAGCAGTGGGGAGAGGCAACGCTGATGCCCCATCGGGAGAAACACAGGCAGGCCAGGCGACAGCAAGTCCCAGATCCAGGCCCAATCATTACCAAACACACTTTCACGTCCCATACATCCACACATCCACACATCCTACCTCCCTCGACTCTGCTGGGGTGTAGTGCAGCGGGCACACCAGGAGGCCAGCAACCCCCCAGCCACCACAGACCCCGAACCAGCAGAACAATTAATTAATCCTCCTGGCCCCTCCTGCCCCGAGCAGACACCAGGAAGCAGGGGTGTGCGAAGAAGACCCCTCCCCTCACCCTTCTGGCTCTTCAATATTTTCTAATAGTGAGCAATTAAAATTGAGGGGCAGCCAAACTTGTAGAACTGGGAGCGCGGCACTCTGGGCAGCCTACATACCCAAAGAGCCCCGCCCACCAGATGCCACTCAGTGTAACCACCCCCCAAGACCTAATGTGTGTGTGTGAGTGTGTTTGATAAGTACTAATGTCTAAGGTGTAATTAAAACAGGGGCAGGGAACTGCAGAGTGCAACCAAAGGGGACCACCTACGTGGCCCCATCCACTACACCCCACCGAACACACACGCCCCCAAAACCCTTCATGTGTGAGTGTGTGCTGTGTACAGGAGCCAGAAGGGAGAGGGGTATGGGGATATATACCGGGGGAGCTACTCTCCCCCAGAGAGGGCAGCCAGGGACTGGCTGCAATAGGCATCCCCGCTACCTGGGAGCCAGCAATGGGCAGGAGGGCCTGATGTCCACCAGGCTCGGGGCCTGCAGCGACCATATTCCGGGAGCTACTGTACCCCCAGAAGGTACCCATCCCGCCCCACCCCACTCAACCCAACCCCACCCCGGAGGACCTCTACAAAAAACAAACAAACAAACCACCCGGTCACACCAGTCGCAGCAGCCCGGGCCTGAGACCCACCATCACCCAGCAACCCACCACCACCACTATGTGATAAAACTAATCAGAGGGGACCAGAGAGAATGAAATTCAGCCAATTGATGTTTTGAGGAGGCAGACATTGTTTCCATGCTAATATAATCTAAAAGAAAATTTCTAAACTGGTTAATACACAGATTGTTCTTCGCTTTCCAGTTCATGAGAATAGTTTTCTTTGCGATACATAACACTGTGACAACCATGTGTGCTGAGTTAATTTCCATGTTGATGTTGTCTAAGTCACCCAGTATGCACAGTGTGGGGCATGCAGGGATGCTACACTTTAGCCATGTTGATAGGTCCTCACAGACTTCAAGCCAGAACTTCTGGACAGGCGCAGAAAACCACAAAGCGTGTACATAATCATCAGGTGTGTTATCTGTGCAATGTGAGCAGATGTTTGAGTGTGTTAGACCCATCCTGAACATCCTTTGTCCTGTATAGTGTGTTCTATGAAGGATTTTGTATTGTATGAGCTGTAAATTAGGATTTCGAGTCTTTATGAAGGTGTTCAAACATATTTGTGGTTAGAAGCTATGACCAGAACTGATGGATAAATCTGCCTCCCATTTTGAGGATGGAAGAGACATTGTGTCATCTATCTTAGACAATAATTTATATATTTTTGATAGTAGTTTTGGGGTACAGATGCTTAGAAATTCTGCTACCCTAGTCGGGGGTTGTAAGTCTGGTTGGTGGAGGATATATCCATCCATCCATCCATCATCTGCCGCTTATCCGGGGGTCGGGTCGCGGGGGCAGCAGCTTGAGCAGAGAAACCCAGACGTCTCTGTCCCCGGCCACTTCCTCCAGCTCTTCCGGGGGGACCCCGAGGCGTTCCCAGGCCAGCCGAGAGACATAGTCTCTCCAACGTGTCCTGGGTCTCCCCCGGGGTCTCCTCCCAGTGGGACGTGCCCGGAACACCTCCCCAGGGAGGCGCCCAGGGGGCATCCTAACCAGATGCCCGAGCCACCTCATCTGACTCCTGTCAATGCGGAGGAGCAGCGGTTCTACTCCGAGCCCCTCCCGGATGACTGAGCTTCTCACCCTATCTCTAAGGGAGAGCCCAGACACCCTGCGGAGGAAACCCATTTCGGCCGCTTGTATTCGCGATCTTGTTCTTTCGGTCACTACCCACAACTCGTGACCATAGGTGAGGATGGGAACGTAGATTGACCAGTAAGTAGAGGCACCGGTCATACAGAGACCGAACGGCCCCTATCAAGGGGTCCGGCACTCCATATTCCCGGAGCACCCCCCACAGGACTCCACGAGGGACACGGTCGAACGCTTTCTCCAAGTCCACAAAACACATGTAGACTGGTTGGGCGAACTCCCATGCACCCTCCAGGATCCTGCCGAGGGTATAGAGCTGGTCCACTGTTCCACGGCCAGGACGAAAGCCACACTGCATCTCCTGAATCCGAGGCTCGATTATCCGACGGATCCTCCTCTCCAATACCCCCGAATAGACCTTACCAGGGAGGCTGAGGAGTGTGATACCCCTATAGTTGGAACACACCCTCCGGTCCCCCTTTTTAAAGAGGGGGACCACCACCCCAATCTGCCAGTCCAGAGGCACTGTCCCCGATGTCCACGCGATACTGCAGAGGCGTGTCAGCCAAGACAGCCCTACAACATCCAGAGCCTTGAGAAACTCAGGACGGACCTCATCCACCCCCGGGGCCTTGCCACCAAGGAACTTTTTAACCACCTCGGCAACCTCAGCCCCAGAAATGGGAGGCCCCGTCTCCGAGCTCTCCGACTCTGCCTCTTCCGAGCACGTGTTGGTAGGATTGAGGAGTTCCTCGAAGTACTCCCCCCACCGACTCACAACATCCCTAGTTGAGGTCAGCAAAGCCCCGTCCGCACTGTAAACAGTGTTGACTGTGAGCCGCTTCCCCCCCCTGAGATGCCGGATGGTGGACCAGAATCTTTTCGAGGCCGTCCGGAAATCGTTCTCCATGGTCTCACCGAACTCCTCCCAGGCCCGAGTTTTTGCCTCAGCAACCGCCGAAGCCGTGGCCCGTCTGGCCCGTCGGTACCTATCAGCTTCTTCCAGGGTCCCACTGGCCAAAAAGGCCCGATAGGACTCCTTCTTCAGCTTGACGGCTTCCCTCACCACTGGTGTCCACCAGCAGGTTCGAGGGTTGCCGCCACGACAGGCACCGACCACCTTACGGCCACAACTCCGACCAGCTGCCTCGGCAATGGAGTCACGGAACATGGCCCATTCAATGTCCCCCACCTCAAATATGGTTGAAGCTCTGCCGGAGGTGGGAGTTAAAGCTCCTTCTGACGGGGGATTCTGACAAACGCTCCCAGCAGACCCTCACAATACGTTTGGGCCTGCCAGGTCTGATCGGCATCCTCCCCCACCAGCGGAGCCAACTCACCACCAGGTGGTGATCAGTTGACAGCTCCGCCCCTCTCTTCACCCGAGTGTCCAGGACATACGGCCGCAAGTCCGATGATACAACCACAAAGTCGATCATCGAACTGCGGCCAAGGGTGTCCTGGTGCCAAGTGCACATATGGACACCCTTATGCCTGAACATGGTGTTCGTTATGGACAGTCTATGACTGGCACAGAAGTCCAACAACATAACACCACTCTGATTCAGATCGGGGGGGCCGTTCCTCCCAATCACACCCCTCCAGGTCTCACTGTCATTGCCCACGTGAGCATTGAAGTCCCCCAGCAGAATGAGGGAGTCTCCGGTAGGAGCATTCTCCAGTGCCTCCCCCAGAGACTCCAAAAAGAGTAGGTACTCTGAACTGCTGTTTGGCGCATAGGCACAAACAACAGTCAGGACTCGTCCCCCCACCCAAGGCGGAGGGAGGCTACCCTCTCGTTCACTGGGGTAAACCCCAATGTACTGGCACACAGCCGGGGGGGCAATAAGTATGCCCACACCTGCTCTGCGCCTCTCACCACGGGCAACTCCAGAGTGGAAGAGAGTCCAACCCCTCTCAAGAGTACTGGTTCCAGATCCCAAGCCGTGCGTCGAGGTGAGTCCGACTATATCTAACGGTCTGATGAAGTTTCAACAATAAACAACAAACTTTGTATTATGAGAAAGAACCAGACTCATTCTTTAGGAATCCGAAAATAAGCTCTATTTTACGAGTTATGCACGAATTCGGATTCTCCTATAAAACGAATTCCTTAACTCAAACCAAGTTAAGACTGCTTTGTCCTTCATATTTATTCATGTCTAATCAAGTTTCAATGATAAACAACGTTGTACTTTGTAGAATGAGAAAGAACTTCTTCAGCAATAAGCATCTCTCGACAAATGACGAAATGCAGATTTTGCTATAAAATTAATTGCTATCAGCCTGACTTAAAACTGTTTGTCTTCCTTATTTATCCACTTCAAATCAAGTTTCAACAATTAAAAATTTTTTGTAGTTTGAGAAAGAACAACTTAATCTTGAGCAATCAGTATAAAAAGAAGGTAAGCAAAGGTGCGAATGTCAAACCATACATGATCAAAACAGGGAGTGGAGGTGTTTGGCTGAGACAAGGTGTGAATGTCCACCCATAATTAATGAAAAGCGGGCAACAAGTAGGTTCGAATGCCCAACCATACATCATCAAAAGCAAGAGTGGATATGTTCAGCTACAAGAAGGTTTGAACGTCTGACCATAGTTTGTAAAAAGCGGGTAAGAAAAGGTTCGAATGCCCGAACATACACCATCAAAGGAGGGAGCGGAGGTGTTCCGCTGTAAGAAGGTGTGAATGTCCGACCATAGTTGGTAAAAAAACGGGTAAGAAAAGGTTAAAATACCCGACTGTACACAATCAGCAGCGGGTGCGGAGTTGTTCGGCTACTAAAAGGTGTGAAAGTCCAACCATGGTTTGTAAAAAGCGGGTAAGAAAAGGTGCGAATGCCCGAAAATGTATGATCAAAAGAGGGAGCGGAGGTGTTCGGCTGCAAGAAGGTGTGAATGTACACCCATAATTAATGAAAAATGGGTAAGAAAAGGTGCGAATGCCCAACTATACATAATCAAAAGCAGGAGTGGATGTGTTCGGCTCCAAGAAGGGTTGAATGTCTGACCATAGTTTATAAAAAGCAGGTAAGAAAAGGTTTGACTGCCCGAACATACACCATCAAAAGAGGGAGCGGAGGGGTTCCGCTGTAAGAAGGTGTGAATGTCCGACCATAGTTGGTAAAAAGCGGGTAAGAAAAGGTTAAAATACCCGACTGTACACAATCAATAGCGGGAGCGGAGTTGTTCGGCTACTAAAAGATGTGAAAGTCCGACTATGGTTTGTAAAAAGCGGGTAAGAAAAGGTGCTAATGCCCGACAATGTATGATCAAAAGAGGGAGTGGAGGTTTTCGGCTGTAAGAAGGTCTGAATGTCCAACTATAATTTGTAAAAACCGGGTAAGAAAAGGCTTGAAAGCCCGACTATACACCATCATAAGCGGGAGAGGAGGTGTTCAGCTGTAAGAAGGTGTGAATGTCCACCCATAATTACTGAAAAATGTGTAAGAAAAGGTGCGAATGCCCAAACATACATCATCAAAAGCAGGAGTGGATGTGTTGGGCTACAAGAAGGTTTGAAAGTCCGACCATGGTTTGTAAAAAACGGGTAAGAAAAGGTGCGAATGCCCGACAATGTATATTCAAAAGAGGGAGCGGATGTTTTTGGCTACAAGAAGGTTTGAATGTCCGACCATAGTTTGTAAAAAGCGGGTAAGAAAAGGTTCAAATGCCTGACAATACACCATCAAAAGCGTGAGCGGAGGTGTTCCGCTGTAAGACGGTGTGAATGTCCGACCATAGTTGGTAAAAAGCGGGTAAGAAAAGGTTAAAATACCCGACTGTACACAATCAATAGCGGGAGCAGAGTTGTTCGGCTACAAGAAGGTGTGAAAGTCCAACAATGGTTTGTAAAAAGCTGCTAAGAAAAGGTTCGAATGCCCGAATATATACCATCAAAAGCGGAAGCGGAGGTGTTCGGCTGCAAGAAGGTGTGAACGTCCGACCAAAGTTTGTAAAAAGCAGTTAAGAAAAGGTTCGAATATCCAACCAAACATAATCAAAAGCGGGAGCAGAGCTGTTCGACTGCAAGTAGGTGTGAATGTCCAGCCATAATTACTCACAAACGGGTAAAAAAAGGTAGTATTGCCAGACCATACATGATCAAAACAGGGAGCTGAGGTGTTTGGCTGTGACAAGGTGTGAATGTCCACCCAAAATTAATGAAAAGCGGGCAAAAAGTAGGTTTGAATGCCCAAGCATACATCATCAAAAGAAGGAGTGGATGTGTTCGGCTACAAGAAGGTTTGAATGTCCGAGCATAGTTTGTAAAAAGCGGGTAAGAAAAGGTTCGAATGCCCAAACAAACACCATCAAAAGAGGGAGCGGAGGTGTTTGGCTGTGACAAGGTGTGAATGTCCACCCAAAATTAATGAAAAGCGGGCAAAAAGTAGGTTTGAATGCCCAAGCATACATCATCAAAAGAAGGAGTGGATGTGTTCGGCTACAAGAAGGTGTGAAAGTCCAACCATGGTTTGTAAAAAGCTGGTAAGAAAAGGTTCGAATGCCCGAATATATACCATCAAAAGCGGAAGCGGAGGTGTTCGGCTGCAAGAAGGTGTGAACGTCCGACCAAAGTTTGTAAAAAGCAGTTAAGAAAAGGTTCGAATATCCAACCAAACAAAATCAAAAGCGGGAGCAGAGCTGTTCGACTGCAAGTAGGTGTGAATGTCCAGCCATAATTACTCACAAACGGGTAAGAAAAGGTAGTATTGCCAGACCATACATGATCAAAACAGGGAGCAGAGGTGGTTCAGCACCAAGGTGTGAATGTCTGACTATAGTTTGTAAAAAGCGGGTACGATAAGGTGCGAATGCCTGACAATGTATAATCAAAAGAGGGAGCAGAGGTTTTCGGCTACAAGAAGGTTTGAACGTCTGACCATAGTTTGTAAAAAGCGGGTAAGAAAAGGTTCGAATGCCCGAACATACACCATCAAAGGAGGGAGCGGAGGTGTTCCGCTGTAAGAAGGTGTGAATGTCCGACCATAGTTGGTAAAAAACGGGTAAGAAAAGGTTAAAATACCCGACTGTACACAATCAGTAGCGGGTGCGGAGTTGTTCGGCTACTAAAAGGTGTGAAAGTCCGACCATGGTTTGTAAAAAGCGGGTAAGAAAAGGTGCGAATGCCCGAAAATGTATGATCAAAAGAGGGAGCGGGGGTGTTTGGCTGCAAGAAGGTGTGAATGTACACCCATAATTACTGAAAAATGGGTAAGAAAAGGTGCGAATGCCCAAATATACATAATCAAAAGCAGGAGTGGATGTGTTCGGCTCCAAGAAGGGTTGAATGTCTGACCATAGTTTGTAAAAAGCAGGTAAGAAAAGGTTTGACTGCCCGAACATACACCATCAAAAGAGGGAGCGGAGGTGTTCCGCTGTAAGAAGGTGTGAATGTCCGACCATAGTTGGTAAAAAGCGGGTAAGAAAAGGTTAAAATACCCGACTGTACACAATCAATAGCGGGAGCGGAGTTGTTCGGCTACTAAAAGATGTGAAAGTCCGACTATGGTTTGTAAAAAGCGGGTAAGAAAAGGTGCTAATGCCCGACAATGTATGATCAAAAGAGGGAGCAGAGGTGTTCGGCTGCAAGAAGGTCTGAATGTCCAACCATAATTTGTATAAACCGGGAAGGAAAGTTTCGAAAGCCCGACTATACACCATCAAAAGCGGGAGCAGAGTGGTTCAGCTGCAAGAAGGTCTGAATGTCCATCAATAATTGCTTTAAAACATGAAAGAAAATTTTCGAATATCATCCGCACATGATCATAAGAAGGAGAGGAGGTGTTCAGCTGCAAGAAGGTGTGAATGTCCACCCATAATTCCTGAAAAATGGGTAAAAAAAGGTGCGAATGCCCAACCATACATTATCAAAAGCAGGTGTGAATGTCAGATCATAATTTGCAAAAAGCTGATGAGAAAGGGTGAGAATGCCCGACTATACACCATCAAATGCGGGAGCGGAGGTGTTCGGCTCTGAGTAGGTGTGAATGTCCGACCATAATTGCTGAAAAATGTGTTCGAAAAGGAAAGAATGCCGGACCATACATCATCAAAAGCGAGAGAGGTGGTGTTCGGCTGCAAAAAGGTGTAAATGTTCGACTAAAGTTTGTAAAAAGCGGGTAAGACATGGTGCGAATGCCTGACAAGGTATGATCAAAAGCAGGAGCGGAGGTGTTCAGCTGCAAGAAAGTCTAAATGTCCATCAATAATTGCTAGAAAACATGAAAGAAAATTTTCGAAAATCAAACCGCACATGATCATAAGTGGGAGAGGAGGTGTTCAGCTGCAAGAAGGTGTGAATGTCCACCCATTATTCCTGACAAATGGGTAAGAAAAGGTGCGAATGCCAAACCATACATTATCAAAAGCAGGTGTGAATGTCAGATCATAATTTCGGATAATTCGGATTAGAGTGGTTGAAATTTCCAACCATAATCTATAAAATGCGGTGAAAAAAAAAAGGTGTGAAGGAATGAATTTTATAGCAAAATCCGAAATCATGCATAACTCCGCAAAAGGAACGTATTGCTCAACCAAAGGGATTCTCATTCAGGGTAATATGAGGAACTTTATGCTTGATACATTTTAGACACGGATAACTATGAAGGACAAAGCAATTTTAACTTGGTTTGAGCAAAGCAATTCATTTTATAGGAAAATCCGAAATCGTGCAGGACTCATGAAAGTAAGCTTATTCTCGGATTCCTGATCCTCCAGTGTTGCTCTTTCCTATACTGCAAAATACAGCCTTGTTCTTTGTTGAAATCGATATAGACATTGATAAATATGAAGGACAAAGCAGTTTCCACTTTGTTTGAGTGAAGGAAATAATTTTATAGCAAAATCCCAAATCAAGCAGAACGTATGAAAATAAGCGTGTTTTCGGATTCCTGATCCTTCAGTTTTGCTATTTCTTCTACTGCAAAATACAGCCTTGTTCTTTGTTGAAATCGATATAGACATTGATAAATATGAAGGACAAAGCTGTTTCCACTTTGTTTGAGTGAAGGAAATAATTTTATAGCAAAATCCCAAATCAAGCAGAACGTATGAAAATAAGCGTGTTTTCGGATTCCTGATCCTTCAGTGTTGCTTTTTCTTCTACTGCAAAATACAATGTTGTTCTTTGTTGAAGTCGATCTAGACATTGATAAATATGAAGGACAAAGCAGTTTTAACTTGGTTTGAGTGAAGGAATTCATTTTATACATAAAATCCCAAATCATGCAGAACGTATGAAAATAAGCTTATTCTCGGATTACTGATCCTTCAGTGATGCTCTTTCTTCTACTGCAAAATCCAGTGTTGTTCTTTGTTGAAGTCAATCTAGACATTGATAAATATGAAGGACAAAGCAGTTTTCACTTGGTTTGAGTGAAGGATTTGCAGCTGAAAACCTCCCGCTCCCGCTTTTGATTGTGTATAGTCGGGCTTTCGAGCCTTTTCTTACCCGGTTTTTAGAAATTATGGTTAGACATTCAGACCTTGCAGCCGAAGACCTCCACTCCCTCTTTTGATCATACATTGTAGGGCATTCGCACCTTGTCTTACCCGCTTTTTACAAACTATAGTCAGACATTCACATCTTGCAGCTGAACCACCTTAGCTCCCTGTTTTGATCATGTATGGTCTGGCAATACTACCTTTTCTTACCCGTTTGTGAGTAATTATGGCTGGACATTCACACCTACTTGCAGTCGAACAGCTCTGCTCTCGCTTTTGATGGTATATATTCGGGCATTCGAACCTTTTCTTAACTGCTTTTTGCAAACTTTGGTCGGACGTTCACACCTTCTTGCAGCCGAACACCTCCGCTTCCGCTTTTGATGGTATATATTCGGGCATTCGAACCTTTTCTTAGCAGCTTTTTACAAACCATGGTTGAACTTTCACACCTTCTTGTAGCCGAACACCTCCGCTCCCGCTTTTGATGGTGTATAGTCAGGCATTTGAACCTTTTCTTTCCCGCTTTTTACAAACTATGGTCGGACATTCAAACCTTCTTGTAGCCGAAAACCTCCGCTCCCTCTTTTGATCATACATTGTCGGGCATTCGCACCTTTTCTTACCCGTTTTTTACAAACCATGGTTGGACTGTCACACATTCTTGTAGCCAAACACATCCGCTCCCGCTATTGATTGTGTACAGTCGGGTATTTTAACCTTTTCTTACCCGTTTTTTACCAACTATGGTCGGACATTCACACCTTCTTACAGCGGAACACCTCCGCTCCCTCTTTTGATGTTGTATGTTTGGGTATTCGAACCTTTTCTTACCCGCTTTTTACAAACTATGCTCGGACATTCAAACCTTCTTGTAGCCGAACACATCCACTCCTGCTTTTGATGATGTATGGTTGGGCATTCAAACCTACTTGTTGCCCGCTTTTCATTAATTTTTGTGGACATTCACACCTTGTCACAGCCAAACACCTCCGCTCCCTGTTTTGATCATGTATGGTTGGACATTCGCTCCTTTTCTCACCCGTTTTTTGCCAACTATGGTCGGCTGTTCACAGCTTCCTCTCCACCATACTTGGTGGGATATTCACACCCACTTGCATCCGAAGACCTTTTGTTGATATTTAGTTGGTCATTCGCAGCTTACCCGCTTTTGGCAAACTATGGCCTTCATGCAGCCAAACACCTCTGATCTCGCTTTTGATGATGTAAGGTTGGGCATTCAGACCTTGCTTCACCTGCTTTTCACCAAATATAGTCGGACATTCACACCTTCTTGCAGCCGAACACTTCCGCTCCACCTTTTAGTGTTCTATCACACCTTTTTTTTCACCGCATTTTATAGATTATGGTTGGAAATTCTCAACCACTCTCATCCGAAGACCTCTCCTCCCGCTTTTGTTAATATATTTGAACTTTAGTCGGACATTCACACCTTCTTGCAGCTGAACCACCTCCGCTCCCTGTTTTGATCATGTATGGTCTGGCAATACTACCTTTTCTTACCCGTTTGTTAGTAATTATGGCTGGACATTCACACCTACTTGCAGCCGAACACCACCTCTCCCGCTTTTGATGATGTATGGACGGGCATTCTTACCTTTTCTAACACATTTTTCAGCAATTATGGTCGGAGATTCACACTTACTCACAGCCGAACAACTCCGCTCCCGCATTTGATGGTGTATAGTCGGGCATTCTCACCCTTTCTCATCAGCTTTTTGCAAATTATGATCTGACATTCACACCTGCTTTTGATAATGTATGGTTTGGCATTCGCACCTTTTCTTACCCATTTTTCAGTAATTATGGGTGGACATTCACACCTTCTTGCAGCTGAACACCTCCTCTCCCGCTATTGATTGTGTACAGTCGGGTATTTTAACCTTTTCTTACCCGATTTTTACCAAATATGGTCGGACATTCACACCGTCTTACAGCGGAACACCTCTGCTCCCGCTTTTGATGGTGTATAGTCAGGCATTTGAACCTTTTCTTACCCGCTTTTTACAAACTATGGTCGGACATTCAAACCTTCTTGTAGCCGAAAACCTCCGCTCCCTCTTTTGATTATACATTGTTGGGCATTCGCACCTTATTTACAAACTATAGTCAGACATTCACACCTTGCAGCTGAGCCACCTCAGCTCCCTGTTTTGATAGTGTATGTTCGGGCATTCTAACCTATTCTTACCCCCTTTTTACAAACTATGCTCGGAGATTCACACCTACTCACAGCCGAACAACTCCGCTCCCGCATTTGATAATGTCTTGTCCGGCATTCTAGTCTCTTCTAACACATTTTTCAGCAATTATGGTTGGACATTCACACCTACTCACAGCCGAACACTTCCGCTCCCACATTTGATGGTGTATAGCCGGGCATTCTCACCCTTTCTCATCAGCTTTTTGCAAATTATGATCTGACATTCACACCTACTTGCAGTCGAACAGCTCTGCTCCCGCTTTTGATTATGTTTGGTTGGATATTCGAACCTTTTCTTAACTGCTTTTTACAAACTTTGGTCGGACGTTCACACCTTCTTGCAGCCGAACACATCCACTTCCACTTTTGATGGTATATATTCGGGCATTCGAACCTTTTCTTACCCGCTTTTTACAAACCGTGGTCGGACTTTCACACCTTCTTGTAGCCAAACACATCCGCTCCCGCTATTGATTGTGTACAGTCGGGTATTTTAACCTTTTCTTACCCGCTTTTTACCAACTATGGTCGGACATTTACACCTTCTTACAGCGGAACACCTCCGCTCCCTCTTTTGATGGTCTATGTTCGGGCATTCGAACCTTTTCTTACCCGCTTTTTACAAACTATGGTCGGACATTCAAACTTTCTTGTAGCCGAACACATCCACTCCTGCTTTTGATGATGTATGGTTGGGCATTTTCACCTTTTCTTACCCATTTTTCAGTAATTATGGGTGGACATTCACACCCTCTTGCAGCTGAACAACTCCTCTCCCGCTTATGATCATGTGCGGTTTGATATTTGAAAATTTTCTTTCATGTTTTAAAGCAATTATTGATGGACATTCAAATCTTCTTGTAGCCGAACACATCCACTCCTGCTTTTGATGATGTATGGTAAGCTTTTCTTACCCGCTTTTTACAAACTATGGTCGGACATTCAAACCTTCTTGTAGCCAAAACCCTCCGCTCCCTCTTTTGATCATACATTGTTGGGCATTCGCACCTTATCTTACCCGCTTTTTACAAACTATAGTCAGACATTCATACCTTGCAGCTGAACCACCTCCGCTCCCTGTTTTGATCATGTATGGTCTGGCAATACTACCTTTTCTTACCCGTTTGTGAGTAATTAATCCCAAAATATTGAGCATAAAATAAGTCTTTATGCTGATGATGTATTACTTTTCCTTCAGAACTCACAGACGTCTCTCAGTCACACGATCACACTCATAAATAAATTCTCAGCACTTTCTGACTACTCTATCAACTGGTCTAAGACCACAGTTCTGCCCATTAACTGTAGGGTCCATAATATACCTGCGATCACTTTACAGTCAGGAAATATTAGATATTTAGGCATAAACATTTCCTCCAGGCTCTCAGAGCTAACAAAGCTAAATTATGTGCAATTATTAAAGACAGTAGAGGACGATCTCTCGTTGGAAGTCCTTACCTATATCACTTATGGGGAGAGTTACATCCATTAAAATGATGATACTACCAAAAGTTAACTATTTGTTCTCAATGATCCCCATAAAACCATCTACTACTTGGTTTAAGTCACTAGATTCATGCATCTCCAAATTTCTGTGGAAAAACAAACCACCACGTATTAGTTTAAAAACCCTACAGAAGACCAAGGACAGTGGTGGATTAGATTTACCTCATTTTCAGCACTATTCCTTAGACAATAGGTTACAATATATATCAAAATGGTTTAAACCTTGTTGTTGTCACAGTTCCCAGAGACGTTGTAATCGTTGAGGATTCTATATTCACCCCCTCATTAGAGGCACGTAATGCAGATTGATGACACTGAATCTTCTTCTCTGTTCATTGCTGGCATCATTCCCAGCATCGTAAGTGTTCGTGGCATTGTTAGCCTCTTCTTCTGGATCTTGATATCGAGAATCCTTTTGTATTTCTGGTTTGTCAGTCCTCTGTCTTCGTTCACCGGAGTCTTTGTCTTTTTGTCCTTGAGTTTGGTGATTTTTTCTTCTTTTGATGCCTTGACACAATGTGACAGGTGATACCACGTGGGAGATCCTGTAACTTGGATTGCTGTCCCTGTGCTGCGAAATGGCTGTGCTGCTCAAATGGTCTCTCCTTCATCATGGTTACATGCTGCCATTCCGACATCTCGCCATTCCGACATGGGTCTCCAATTGTCGGAATGGCGACACTTAATTTTTTATCAAACGTCCCACCATTCCGACACTTTTTTCCTCCTATGGTCGGAATGGCGGTATGTTTTTTGTTTTTTTTAACATACCGCCATTCCGACAGTTCCTTTTAATAGCCTATTTTTTACCCAAAACATTTTGCACTAATGATATGCCGGCGCAAATACGCCCTAAAGTTTGGCGCACAAGCTTTGCACATGCAGAGGCCACAGCCTCGCAAACAAACTTTAATAATCTATTATCAAAATCCCCTGAATTTCAAATATAAAAATACAGATATTAATATAACTCTGGCGAGACTGAAACTGATTAAGCAGAAATACAGTGTCAGTGAGCTGTCACAGCAGCCAGCTGGAGCGGAGCTCTCCACAGAGCCCATGCGTCTTTTGCACGCTGTCATCATATGCAAAAGTAATAATTGCAATTACAGATATCACGGCTACTGCACAGGACACAGTTGCGAGCACTCTGCCTTGCCTTGCCAATACAAGAAGATAGAAATGACAGCATAGAACGTATAAAACACAACAAAATGCAGTAAAAACGTTTATTCATGTTATTCACGTGATTTATGAGTACTCACTCCAATTTTGGGAAGCGCGGATGGGTTTTGCGCATTTGGCACAAACACACAGCCGCAACGGTTGTAGCTTTATACAGCCTGTTGATATCTTAAGGACCTAACTGGTCACACCTGGGACTAAATGTCATGTAGAGATTGTTTTTACATGACATTACAGCTGAACATATAGCTTTCATCCACAAACCAACGTGGGAGAGCCCGAAGACGCATGTGCCAGACGCACATAGGCATGCGTAAAACCAATTTTGACCACTTCATACTGTTTATTTGCTTTCTTTTAGTTAACTTTCGTTTCTTTTGGATTCTTGTGCGTGTTATGGAGCCGTTTTGGTCCATGTTTGTAAGCCTTTTTTTCCTGGATTAAATTTTCGGAAGTTGAAACAAGTGGCATTGGAGTGTGTGATTGAAAACCACCGCGGACTGCTTCTCCTCCTCCAGTTGCCGAGACTTTGTGTTTTTAATAACGCTTGTCTATAAACATGTTAAACATATAAATTGCATGAACAGAAAGAAGGGACTCACCTGTTGAGTAACACACATTTCCTTATACGGAAAGCCTTGTCGGAATGGTGGGACATTTGAACGTCAGAATAGCGGGATGTCGCAATGGTGGGATGTCGGAATGGTGGGACGTTTGCATGTCGGAATGGTGGTATGTCGGAATGGTGGTATGTCGGAATGGTGGGATGTCGGAATAGCGGGATGTCGGAATGGCGGGATTTCGGAATGGGTGTTGCCACCCCCTTCATCATATACACAGTTATTTATACATCACCTTCCACCATGAAGCGTTGTCCCTTTTTGTTTCTCTCTTTGTTCTTAAAATGCTGTTATGCATGTCTAAACCAATCCATTAAATTAGATCATTTTGGCAGTAAAGCGATCTACAATGTGCTTGGTCGCAAAGCTGCTCATCTGTGGTAAACAGCTCTTCAGAAAGGCATTCTTCAATTGATTTCACTAATTCTATGTAATAATTTTGTGATTTCCTACAAAACTACACTTCTTCTCCCATCTGTCTGAGTATTTAATATTGTCTGGGTCCCGTTAAAACATGTATTTTTCCCATCTAATTCCTTGTTTGCTTTAAAACAAGTATTCCCCATTTTCTATCCCTTCAGTAGCCAACCAGTTTGTATGGAGTACACTGGAGCAACTTGACTGATCAGTAAAACACTGCTTTTGTTGTCACCGCAAGGCTTCCCCCGTCGGTTGTTTCACTGAGACACTACTGAGTAACTATAACTCAACACAGTTTATACACATAACATTCATATACATACTAACAAACAAACAAACAATTATTTATCGCAATTTTCTCATCTCTGTTTGAACGTACACCCAGGTAAATATTCCTGTAGTCTTCTCATACCGACTATGGACCCATTCATTGTTTAACTTCACTGTTTTGCAAATCCTAATTGAATATTACACATTGACATTGAACTTTACTTGATAAGCAGGTCTTCATTGCATTCAGCAGCCTATATGTGAGCATCTATGTGTAAGCTGTTCTTCTTTGCATTTATCAGCAGCAAGCAATTCTTCATTGCACATGCATATGAAAATAGTAAAACAATTCCAATGCGTTAGCGAAACCTTCTATATCAGGAGTGTCCATCGTGATGCTGGGAATAGAACCTCTTTCCCAGAATAGTTCAACCTTCATTACTCAACTGATCATAACTCCGCAATGAGCACATTTCAAAGTATCATTCCTCTACATATATTCAAAAATCTATGTGTAAATGTTTAATATTTCTTATATTTGTTGATGTCATTCTGTGTGCATGTGGCCTAAACCCAATCTCTGAGTGGCAATTTTAATTTAAACAAGTTGAACTCTGCCTCTGATCATTTAAAAAAGGTGTGTACCAATATCAACCTTTCTCAGGTAATTACTGATCCTACAAAACCAAAGAGATCCTTCAAGGTTGTCCCTGATTGTCTCAATCTTAACAAATCAAAGGTAGAAAATCCGCAGTATCTGAACTTGGTGTTAGTTATCACTGCTCAATAGCCTGTATCAGAATTGCAAAAATGAAAACATTAGGTCCACGCTTGGTATCCAGATCCTGAAACATCTCCATGAGCAGGCTTTTTTTTAACTGATCTGTTGAATAGTTATATGACACTGTTAAAATCCCAGATGAAGATCTAGCACTTGACCATTTTTGTAAATCTTCTAATTCCATAGTTGATAAACACGCCCCTTTTAAAAAGTATAGAACTTAGAACAGGTCTATCCCTGGCTTTCGGCAGAACTGTCTTCTTTACTTTTTTTTCCCCTTGTCCTGTTCAGCATTATGTCAGAAGAATTGTAGTCTGAATACCTATGATGCCAAACAGATTTGTTTTGCCAAGGGAAGTTTTATAAATGTAAAGCTCCCCTTGATGCCCATTTATTTATTTCTTTTTACAATATATGACATGAACTGAACTGAACCGGACCGGGGGACAAGGAAAGAAGAAGAGGAAAGAAGAGGAAACAGAAAAAAAATAGAAACAAAAACCAGACAACCAGCTGCTACACCTGTAAAAAACAAAACAGACAACAATCCATGGCCTATGAGGGGAATCCAGCCTTAGCGCCAAGAGGAGCACCTGAAAGCAGACAAGCAGAGAAAAAACAAACACACAAACAAACAAAAACAAGCACAAGAAGCGGCAATCGCATACAACACAGCTGTGGATATAGATGACCTGAGATGACATGATAATACATCAACTGCTTAGTGACCATGCTACTGGACTAATGAATGTGTGTGTGTGTGTGAGAACATGCAACACCCATGGCACAGGACCTACATGATAACCGTGCTTAGTTATGAGTGTATAAGCGTACAGGGCCACAATCCACAGCCCCCCAAACAATCAGAAGCAGGCAGAGAGGGCCACAAGACCCAGGCCACCAGCAGCCCCCACAGAGCACAGAACCCAGGTAGCCCACCGCAGGGGCAACCACGCATCCACCCAGAAGACTGCAGAGGAAGCCCCCGGAAAGAGCCCCCATAAGCATAGGGCAGAGGCACTCCGGGAACCAGGGGCAACAGCCCACCGACCCCGCCAGGCCCCAGCCGCCCAGACATGGGCCGTGCACTGGACCTGGGCCCCAGGAGCCCGAGCGCCCCCAAACCCCCCGGCAGAGGCCCCACCCAATACCCAGGAGGGCCAAGCGCCCCAGACAGCCACAAAGTGGGTCAGCGCCTGCCCCAGCGCCCCTGGCCAAGTGCCCTGGGAGTCAAGACGTGCCCACAGGTGGGTGAAGTCGCGAGCAGTGGGGAGAGGCAACGCTGATGCCCCATCGGGAGAAACACAGGCAGGCCAGGCGACAGCAAGTCCCAGATCCAGGCCCAATCATTACCACACACAAGAAGACCCCTCCCCTCACCCTTCTGGCTCTTCAATATTTTCTAATAGTGAGCAATTAAAATTGAGGGGCAGCCAAACTTGTAGAACTGGGAGCGCGGCACTCTGGGCAGCCTACATACCCAAAGAGCCCCGCCCACCAGATGCCACTCAGTGTAACCACCCCCCAAGACCTAATGTGTGTGTGTGAGTGTGTTTGATAAGTACTAATGTCTAAGGTGTAATTAAAACAGGGGCAGGGAACTGCAGAGTGCAACCAAAGGGGACCACCTACGTGGCCCCATCCACTACACCCCACCGAACACACACGCCCCCAAAACCCTTCATGTGTGAGTGTGTGCTGTGTACAGGAGCCAGAAGGGAGAGGGGTATGGGGATAAATACCGGGGGAGCTACTCTCCCCCAGAGAGGGCAGCCAGGGACTGGCTGCAATAGGCATCCCCGCTACCTGGGAGCCAGCAATGGGCAGGAGGGCCTGATGTCCACCAGGCTCGGGGCCTGCAGCGACCATATTCCGGGAGCTACTGTACCCCCAGAAGGCACCCATCCCGCCCCACCCCACTCAACCCGCCCCACCCCGGAGGACCTCTACAAAAAACAAACAAACCACCCGGTCACACCAGTCGCAGCAGCCCGGGCCTGAGACCCACCATCACCCAGCAACCCACCACCACCACTATGTGATAAAACTAATCAGATGGGACCAGAGAGAATGAAATTCAGTCAATTGATGTTTTGAGGAGGCAGACATTGTTTCCATGCTAATATAATCTAAAAGAAAATTTCTAAACTGGTTAATACACAGATTGTTCTTCGCTTTCCACTTCATGAGAATAGTTTTCTTTGCGATACATAACACTGTGACAACCATGTGTGCTGAGTTAATTTCCATGTTGATGTTGTCTAAGTCACCCAGTATGCACAGTGTGGGGCATGCAGGGATGCTACACTTTAGCCATGTTGATAGGTCCTCACAGACTTCAAGCCAGAACTTCTGGACAGGCGCAGAAAACCACAAAGCGTGTACATAATCATCAGGTGTGTTATCTGTGCAATGTGAGCAGATGTTTGAGTGTGTTAGACCCATCCTGAACATCCTTTGTCCTGTATAGTGTGTTCTATGAAGGATTTTGTATTGTATGAGCTGTAAATTAGGATTTCGAGTCTTTATGAAGGTGTTCAAACATATTTGTGGTTAGAAGCTATGACCAGAACTGATGGATAAATCTGCCTCCCATTTTGAGGATGGAAGAGACATTGTGTCATCTATCTTAGACAATAATTTATATATTTTTGATAGTAGTTTTGGGGTACAGATGCTTAGAAATTCTGCTACCCTAGTCGGGGGTTGTAAGTCTGGTTGGTGGAGGATATATCCATCCATCCATCCATCATCTGCCGCTTATCCGGGGGTCGGGTCGCGGGGGCAGCAGCTTGAGCAGAGAAACCCAGACGTCTCTGTCCCCGGCCACTTCCTCCAGCTCTTCCGGGGGGACCCCGAGGCGTTCCCAGGCCAGCCGAGAGACATAGTCTCTCCAACGTGTCCTGGGTCTCCCCCGGGGTCTCCTCCCAGTGGGACGTGCCCGGAACACCTCCCCAGGGAGGCGCCCAGGGGGCATCCTAACCAGATGCCCGAGCCACCTCATCTGACTCCTGTCAATGCGGAGGAGCAGCGGTTCTACTCCGAGCCCCTCCCGGATGACTGAGCTTCTCACCCTATCTCTAAGGGAGAGCCCAGACACCCTGCGGAGGAAACCCATTTCGGCCGCTTGTATTCGCGATCTTGTTCTTTCGGTCACTACCCACAACTCGTGACCATAGGTGAGGATGGGAACGTAGATTGACCAGTAAGTAGAGGCATACAGAGACCGAACGGCCCCTATCAAGGGGTCCGGCACTCCATATTCCCGGGGCACCCCCCACAGGACTCCACGAGGGACACGGTCGAACGCTTTCTCCAAGTCCACAAAACACATGTAGACTGGTTGGGCGAACTCCCATGCACCCTCCAGGATCCTGCCGAGGGTATAGAGCTGGTCCACTGTTCCACGGCCAGGACGAAAGCCACACTGCATCTCCTGAATCCGAGGCTCGATTATCCGACGGATCCTCCTCTCCAATACCCCCGAATAGACCTTACCAGGGAGGCTGAGGAGTGTGATACCCCTATAGTTGGAACACACCCTCCGGTCCCCCTTTTTAAAGAGGGGGACCACCACCCCAATCTGCCAGTCCAGAGGCACTGTCCCCGATGTCCACGCGATACTGCAGAGGCGTGTCAGCCAAGACAGCCCTACAACATCCAGAGCCTTGAGAAACTCAGGACGGACCTCATCCACCCCCGGGGCCTTGCCACCGAGGAACTTTTTAACCACCTCGGCAACCTCAGCCCCAGAAATGGGAGGCCCCGTCTCCGAGCTCTCCGACTCTGCCTCTTCCGAGCACGTGTTGGTAGGATTGAGGAGTTCCTCGAAGTACTCCCCCCACCGACTCACAACATCCCTAGTTGAGGTCAGCAAAGCCCCGTCCGCACTGTAAACAGTGTTGACTGTGAGCCGCTTCCCCCCCCTGAGATGCCGGATGGTGGACCAGAATCTTTTCGAGGCCGTCCGGAAATCGTTCTCCATGGTCTCACCGAACTCCTCCCAGGCCCGAGTTTTTGCCTCAGCAACCGCCGAAGCCGTGGCCCGTCTGGCCCGTCGGTACCTATCAGCTTCTTCCAGGGTCCCACTGGCCAAAATGGCCCGATAGGACTCCTTCTTCAGCTTGACGGCTTCCCTCACCACTGGTGTCCACCAGCAGGTTCGAGGGTTGCCGCCACGACAGGCACCGACCACCTTACGGCCACAACTCCGACCAGCTGCCTCGGCAATGGAGTCACGGAACATGGCCCATTCAATGTCCCCCACCTCAAATATGGTTGAAGCTCTGCCGGAGGTGGGAGTTAAAGCTCCTTCTGACGGGGGATTCTGACAAACGCTCCCAGCAGACCCTCACAATACGTTTGGGCCTGCCAGGTCTGATCGGCATCCTCCCCCACCAGCGGAGCCAACTCACCACCAGGTGGTGATCAGTTGACAGCTCCGCCCCTCTCTTCACCCGAGTGTCCAGGACATACGGCCGCAAGTCCGATGATACAACCACAAAGTTGATCATCGAACTGCGGCCAAGGGTGTCCTGGTGCCAAGTATGGACACCCTTATGCCTGAACATGGTGTTCGTTATGGACAGTCTATGACTGGCACAGAAGTCCAACAACATAACACCACTCTGATTCAGATCGGGGGGGCCGTTCCTCCCAATCACACCCCTCCAGGTCTCACTGTCATTGCCCACGTGAGCATTGAAGTCCCCCAGCAGAATGAGGGAGTCTCCGGTAGGAGCATTCTCCAGTGCCTCCCCCAGAGACTCCAAAAAGAGTAGGTACTCTGAACTGCTGTTTGGCGCATAGGCACAAACAACAGTCAGGACTCGTCCCCCCACCCAAGGCGGAGGGAGGCTACCCTCTCGTTCACTGGGGTAAACCCCAATGTACTGGCACACAGCCGGGGGGGCAATAAGTATGCCCACACCTGCTCTGCGCCTCTCACCACGGGCAACTCCAGAGTGGAAGAGAGTCCAACCCCTCTCAAGAGTACTGGTTCCAGATCCCAAGCCGTGCGTCGAGGTGAGTCCGACTATATCTAACGGTCTGATGAAGTTTCAACAATAAACAACAAACTTTGTATTACGAGAAAGAACCAGACTCATTCTTTAGGAATCCGAAAATAAGCTCTATTTTACGAGTTATGCACGAATTCGGATTCTCCTATAAAACGAATTCCTTAACTCAAACCAAGTTAAGACTGCTTTGTCCTTCATATTTATTCATGTCTAATCAAG
Source organism: Leuresthes tenuis (assembly GCF_036924035.1). Lineage (NCBI taxonomy): Eukaryota > Metazoa > Chordata > Actinopteri > Atheriniformes > Atherinopsidae > Leuresthes > Leuresthes tenuis. Next base: position 227,670 of record NW_027325424.1, on the reverse strand, counting down.
TTTCAATGATAAACAACGTTGTACTTTGTAGAATGAGAAAGAACTTATTCAGCAATAAGCATCTCTCGACAAATGACGAAATACAGATTTTGCTATAAAATTAATTGCTATCAGCCTGACTTAAAACTGTTTGTCTTCCTTATTTATCCACTTCAAATCAAGTTTCAACAATTAAAAAATTTTTGTAGTTTGAGAAAGAACAACTTAATCTTGAGCAATCAGTATAAAAAGAAGGTAAGCAAAGGTGCGAATGTCAAACCATACATGATCAAAACAGGGAGCGGAGGTGTTTGGCTGAGACAAGGTGTGAATGTCCACCCATAATTAATGAAAAGCGGGCAACAAGTAGGTTCGAATGCCCAACCATACATCATCAAAAGCAAGAGTGGATATGTTCAGCTACAAGAAGGTTTGAACGTCTGACCATAGTTTGTAAAAAGCGGGTAAGAAAAGGTTCGAATGCCCGAACATACACCATCAAAGGAGGGAGCGGAGGTGTTCCGCTGTAAGAAGGTGTGAATGTCCGACCATAGTTGGTAAAAAACGGGTAAGAAAAGGTTAAAATACCCGACTGTACACAATCAGTAGCGGGTGCGGAGTTGTTCGGCTACTAAAAGGTGTGAAAGTCCAACCATGGTTTGTAAAAAGCGGGTAAGAAAAGGTGCGAATGCCCGAAAATGTATGATCAAAAGAGGGAGCGGAGGTGTTCGGCTGCAAGAAGGTGTGAATGTACACCCATAATTACTGAAAAATGGGTAAGAAAAGGTGCGAATGCCCAACTATACATAATCAAAAGCAGGAGTGGATGTGTTCGGCTCCAAGAAGGGTTGAATGTCTGACCATAGTTTGTAAAAAGCAGGTAAGAAAAGGTTTGACTGCCCGAACATACACCATCAAAAGAGGGAGCGGAGGTGTTCCGCTGTAAGAAGGTGTGAATGTCCGACCATAGTTGGTAAAAAGCGGGTAAGAAAAGGTTAAAATACCCGACTGTACACAATCAATAGCGGGAGCGGAGTTGTTCGGCTACTAAAAGATGTGAAAGTCTGACTATGGTTTGTAAAAAGCGGGTAAGAAAAGGTGCTAATGCCCGACAATGTATGATCAAAAGAGGGAGTGGAGGTTTTCGGCTGTAAGAAGGTCTGAATGTCCAACTATAATTTGTAAAAACCGGGTAAGAAAAGGCTTGAAAGCCCGACTATACACCATCATAAGCGGGAGAGGAGGTGTTCAGCTGTAAGAAGGTGTGAATGTCCACCCATAATTACTGAAAAATGGGTAAGAAAAGGTGCGAATGCCCAAACATACATCATCAAAAGCAGGAGTGGATGTGTTGGGCTACAAGAAGGTTTGAAAGTCCGACCATGGTTTGTAAAAAACGGGTAAGAAAAGGTGCGAATGCCCGACAATGTATATTCAAAAGAGGGAGCGGAGGTTTTTGGCTACAAGAAGGTTTGAATGTCCGACCATAGTTTGTAAAAAGCGGGTAAGAAAAGGTTCAAATGCCTGACAATACACCATCAAAAGCGTGAGCGGAGGTGTTCCGCTGTAAGACGGTGTGAATGTCCGACCATAGTTGGTAAAAAGCGGGTAAGAAAAGGTTAAAATACCCGACTGTACACAATCAATAGCGGGAGCGGAGTTGTTCGGCTACAAGAAGGTGTGAAAGTCCAACCATGGTTTGTAAAAAGCTGCTAAGAAAAGGTTCGAATGCCCGAATATATACCATCAAAAGCGGAAGCGGAGGTGTTCGGCTGCAAGAAGGTGTGAACGTCCGACCATAGTTGGTAAAAAGCGGGTAAGAAAAGGTTAAAATACCCGACTGTACACAATCAATAGCGGGAGCGGAATTGTTCGGCTACAAGAAGGTGTGAAAGTCCAACCATCGTTTGTCAAAAGCTGGTAAGAAAAGGTTCGAATGCCCGAATATATACCATCAAAAGCGGAAGCGGAGGTGTTCGGCTGCAAGAAGGTGTGAACGTCCGACCAAAGTTGGCAAAAAGCAGTAAAGAAAGGTTCGAATATCCAAACATAATTAAAAGCGAGAGAGATTGTGTTCAGCTGCAAGTAGGTGTGAATATCCAGCCATAATTACTCACAAACGGGTAAGAAAATGTAGTATTGCCAGACCATACATGATCAAAACAGGGAGCGGAGGTGGTTTAGCTGCAAAAAGGGGTGAATGTCCAACTAAAGTTCAAATATATTAACAAAAGTGGGAGGAGAGGTCTTCGGATTAGAGTGGTTGAAATTTCCAACCATAATCTATAAAATGCGGTGAAAAAAAAAAGGTGTGAAGGAATGAATTTTATAGCAAAATCCGAAATCATGCATAACTCCGCAAAAGGAACGTATTGCTCAACCTAAGGGATGCTTCTTTCTCATTCAGGGTAATATGAGGAACTTTATGCTTGATACATTTTAGACACGGATAACTATGAAGGACAAAGCAATTTTAACTTGGTTTGAGCAAAGCAATTAATTTTATAGGAAAATCCGAAATCGTGCAGGACTCATGAAAGTAAGCTTATTCTCGGATTCCTGATCCTCCTCTTTCCTATACTCTTTCCTATACTGCAAAATACAGCCTTGTTCTTTGTTGAAATCGATATAGACATTGATAAATATGAAGGACAAAGCAGTTTCCACTTTGTTTGAGTGAAGGAAATAATTTTATACATAAAATCCCAAATCAAGCAGAACGTATGAAAATAAGCGTGTTTTCGGATTCCTGATCCTTCAGTGTTGCTATTTCTTCTACTGCAAAATACAATGTTGTTCTTTGTTGAAGTCAATCTAGACATTGATAAATATGAAGGACAAAGCAGTTTTCACTTGGTTTGAGTGAAGGAATTCATTTTATACATAAAATCCCAAATCATTCAAAACGTATGAAAAGAAGCTTATTCTCGGATTCCTGATCCTTCAGTGTTGCTTTTTCTTCTACTGCAAAATACAATGTTGTTCTTTGTTGAAGTCGATCTAGACATTGATAAATATGAAGGACAAAGCAGTTTTAACTTGGTTTGAGTGAAGGAATTCATTTTATACATAAAATCCCAAATCATGCAGAACGTATGAAAATAAGCTTATTCTCGGATTACTGATCCTTCAGTGATGCTCTTTCTTCTACTGCAAAATCCAGTGTTGTTCTTTGTTGAAGTCAATCTAGACATTGATAAATATGAAGGACAAAGCAGTTTTCACTTGGTTTGAGTGAAGGATTTGCAGCTGAAAACCTCCCGCTCCCGCTTTTGATTGTGTATAGTCGCGCTTTCGAGCCTTTTCTTACCCGGTTTTTAGAAATTATGGTTAGACATTCAGACCTTGCAGCCGAAGACCTCCACTCCCTCTTTTGATCATACATTGTCGGGCATTCGCACCTTGTCTTACCCGCTTTTTACAAACTATAGTCAGACATTCACATCTTGCAGCTGAACCACCTCAGCTCCCTGTTTTGATCATGTATGGTCTGGCAATACTACCTTTTCTTACCCGTTTGTGAGTAATTATGGCTGGACATTCACACCTACTTGCAGTCGAACAGCTCTGCTCTCGCTTTTGATTGTACATATTCGGGCATTCGAACCTTTTCTTAACTGCTTTTTGCAAACTTTGGTCGGACGTTCACACCTTCTTGCAGCCGAACACCTCCGCTTCCGCTTTTGATGGTATATATTCGGGCATTCGAACCTTTTCTTAGCAGCTTTTTACAAACCATGGTTGAACTTTCACACCTTCTTGTAGCCGAACACCTCCGCTCCCGCTTTTGATGGTGTATAGTCAGGCATTTGAACCTTTTCTTTCCCGCTTTTTACAAACTATGGTCAGACATTCAAACCTTCTTGTAGCCGAAAACCTCCGCTCCCTCTTTTGATCATACATTGTCGGGCATTCGCACCTTTTCTTACCCGTTTTTTACAAACCATGGTCGGACTGTCACACATTCTTGTAGCCAAACACATCCGCTCCCGCTATTGATTGTGTACAGTCGGGTATTTTAACCTTTTCTTACCCGTTTTTTACCAACTATGGTCGGACATTCACACCTTCTTACAGCGGAACACCTCCGCTCCCTCTTTTGATGTTGTATGTTTGGGCATTCGAACCTTTTCTTACCCGCTTTTTACAAACTATGCTCGGACATTCAAACCTTCTTGTAGCCGAACACATCCACTCCTGCTTTTGATGATGTATGGTTGGGCATTCAAACCTACTTGTTGCCCGCTTTTCATTAATTTTTGTGGACATTCACACCTTGTCACAGCCAAACACCTCCGCTCCCTGTTTTGATCATGTATGGTTGGACATTCGCTCCTTTTCTCACCCGTTTTTTGCCAACTATGGTCGGCTGTTCACAGCTTCCTCTCCACCATACTTGGTGGGATATTCACACCCACTTGCATCCGAAGACCTTTTGTTGATATTTAGTTGGTCATTCGCAGCTTACCCGCTTTTGGCAAACTATGGCCTTCATGCAGCCAAACACCTCTGATCTCGCTTTTGATGATGTAAGGTTGGGCATTCAGACCTTGCTTCACCTGCTTTTCACCAAATATAGTCGGACATTCACACCTTCTTGCAGCCGAACACTTCCGCTCCACCTTTTAGTGTTCTATCACACCTTTTTTTTCACCGCATTTTATAGATTATGGTTGGAAATTCTCAACCACTCTCATCCGAAGACCTCTCCTCCCGCTTTTGTTAATATATTTGAACTTTAGTCGGACATTCACACCTTCTTGCAGCTGAACCACCTCCGCTCCCTGTTTTGATCATGTATGGTCTGGCAATACTACCTTTTCTTACCCGTTTGTTAGTAATTATGGCTGGACATTCACACCTACTTGCAGCCGAACACCACCTCTCCCGCTTTTGATGATGTATGGACGGGCATTCTTACCTTTTCTAACACATTTTTCAGCAATTATGGTCGGAGATTCACACTTACTCACAGCCGAACAACTCCGCTCCCGCATTTGATGGTGTATAGTCGGGCATTCTCACCCTTTCTCATCAGCTTTTTGCAAATTATGATCTGACATTCACACCTGCTTTTGATAATGTATGGTTTGGCATTCGCACCTTTTCTTACCCATTTTTCAGTAATTATGGGTGGACATTCACACCTTCTTGCAGCTGAACACCTCCTCTCCCGCTATTGATTGTGTACAGTCGGGTATTTTAACCTTTTCTTACCCGCTTTTTACCAAATATGGTCGGACATTCACACCGTCTTACAGCGGAACACCTCTGCTCCCGCTTTTGATGGTGTATAGTCAGGCATTTGAACCTTTTCTTACCCGCTTTTTACAAACTATGGTCGGACATTCAAACCTTCTTGTAGCCGAAAACCTCCGCTCCCTCTTTTGATTATACATTGTTGGGCATTCGCACCTTATTTACAAACTATAGTCAGACATTCACACCTTGCAGCTGAGCCACCTCAGCTCCCTGTTTTGATAGTGTATGTTCGGGCATTCGAACCTATTCTTACCCCCTTTTTACAAACTATGCTCGGAGATTCACACCTACTCACAGCCGAACAACTCCGCTCCCGCATTTGATAATGTCTTGTCCGGCATTCTAGTCTCTTCTAACACATTTTTCAGCAATTATGGTTGGACATTCACACCTACTCACAGCCGAACACTTCCGCTCCCACATTTGATGGTGTATAGCCGGGCATTCTCACCCTTTCTCATCAGCTTTTTGCAAATTATGATCTGACATTCACACCTACTTGCAGTCGAACAGCTCTGCTCCCGCTTTTGATTATGTTTGGTTGGATATTCGAACCTTTTCTTAACTGCTTTTTACAAACTTTGGTCGGACGTTCACACCTTCTTGCAGCCGAACACATCCACTTCCACTTTTGATGGTATATATTCGGGCATTCGAACCTTTTCTTACCCGCTTTTTACAAACCGTGGTCGGACTTTCACACCTTCTTGTAGCCAAACAACTCCGCTCCCTCTATTGATTGTGTACAGTCGGGTATTTTAACCTTTTCTTACCCGCTTTTTACCAACTATGGTCGGACATTTACACCTTCTTACAGCGGAACACCTCCGCTCCCTCTTTTGATGGTCTATGTTCGGGCATTCGAACCTTTTCTTACCCGCTTTTTACAAACTATGGTCGGACATTCAAACTTTCTTGTAGCCGAACACATCCACTCCTGCTTTTGATGATGTATGGTTGGGCATTTTCACCTTTTCTTACCCATTTTTCAGTAATTATGGGTGGACATTCACACCTTCTTGCAGCTGAACAACTCCTCTCCCGCTTATGATCATGTACGGTTTGATATTTGAAAATTTTCTTTCATGTTTTAAAGCAATTATTGATGGACATTCAAATCTTCTTGTAGCCGAACACATCCACTCCTGCTTTTGATGATGTATGGTAAGCTTTTCTTACCCGCTTTTTACAAACTATGGTCGGACATTCAAACCTTCTTGTAGCCAAAACCCTCCGCTCCCTCTTTTGATCATACATTGTTGGGCATTCGCACCTTATCTTACCCGCTTTTTACAAACTATAGTCAGACATTCATACCTTGCAGCTGAACCACCTCCGCTCCCTGTTTTGATCATGTATGGTCTGGCAATACTACCTTTTCTTACCCGTTTGTGAGTAATTAATCCCAAAATATTGAGCATAAAATAAGTCTTTATGCTGATGATGTATTACTTTTCCTTCAGAACTCACAGACGTCTCTCAGTCACACGATCACACTCATAAATAAATTCTCAGCACTTTCTGACTACTCTATCAACTGGTCTAAGACCACAGTTCTGCCCATTAACTGTAGGGTCCATAATATACCTGCGATCACTTTACAGTCAGGAAATATTAGATATTTAGTCATAAACATTTCCTCCAGGCTCTCAGAGCTAACAAAGCTAAATTATGTGCAATTATTAAAGACAATAGAGGACGATCTCTCGTTGGAAGTCCTTACCTATATCACTTATGGGGAGAGTTACATCCATTAAAATGATGATACTACCAAAAGTTAACTATTTGTTCTCAATGATCCCCATAAAACCATCTGCTACTTGGTTTAAGTCACTAGATTCATGCATCTCCAAATTTCTGTGGAAAAACAAACCACCACGTATTAGTTTAAAAACCCTACAGAAGACCAAGGACAGTGGTGGATTAGATTTACCTCATTTTCAGCACTATTCCTTAGACAATAGGTTACAATATATATCAAAATGGTTTAAACCTTGTTGTTGTCACAGTTCCCAGAGACGTTGTAATCGTTGAGGATTCTATATTCACCCCCTCATTAGAGGCACGTAATGCAGATTGATGACACTGAATCTTCTTCTCTGTTCATTGCTGGCATCATTCCCAGCATCGTAAGTGTTCGTGGCATTGTTAGCCTCTTCTTCTGGATCTTGATATCGAGAATCCTTTTGTATTTCTGGTTTGTCAGTCCTCTGTCTTCGTTCACCGGAGTCTTTGTCTTTTTGTCCTTGAGTTTGGTGATTTTTTCTTCTTTTGATGCCTTGACACAATGTGACAGGTGATACCACGTGGGAGATCCTGTAACTTGGATTGCTGTCCCTGTGCTGCGAAATGGCTGTGCTGCTCAAATGGTCTCTCCTTCATCATGGTTACATGCTGCCATTCCGACATCTCGCCATTCCGACATGGGTCTCCAATTGTCGGAATGGCGACACTTAATTTTTTATCAAACGTCCCACCATTCCGACACTTTTTTCCTCCTATGGTCGGAATGGCGGTATGTTTTTTGTTTTTTTTAACATACCGCCATTCCGACAGTTCCTTTTAATAGCCTATTTTTTACCCAAAACATTTTGCACTAATGATATGCCGGCGCAAATACGCCCTAAAGTTTGGCGCACAAGCTTTGCACATGCAGAGGCCACAGCCTCGCAAACAAACTTTAATAATCTATTATCAAAATCCCCTGAATTTCAAATATAAAAATACAGATATTAATATAACTCTGGCGAGACTGAAACTGATTAAGCAGAAATACAGTGTCAGTGAGCTGTCACAGCAGCCAGCTGGAGCGGAGCTCTCCACAGAGCCCATGCGTCTTTTGCACGCTGTCATCATATGCAAAAGTAATAATTGCAATTACAGATATCACGGCTACTGCACAGGACACAGTTGCGAGCACTCTGCCTTGCCTTGCCAATACAAGAAGATAGAAATGACAGCATAGAACGTATAAAACACAACAAAATGCAGTAAAAACGTTTATTCATGTTATTCACGTGATTTATGAGTACTCACTCCAATTTTGGGAAGCGCGGATGGGTTTTGCGCATTTGGCACAAACACACAGCCGCAACGGTTGTAGCTTTATACAGCCTGTTGATATCTTAAGGACCTAACTGGTCACACCTGGGACTAAATGTCATGTAGAGATTGTTTTTACATGACATTACAGCTGAACATATAGCTTTCATCCACAAACCAACGTGGGAGAGCCCGAAGACGCATGTGCCAGACGCACATAGGCATGCGTAAAACCAATTTTGACCACTTCATACTGTTTATTTGCTTTCTTTTAGTTAACTTTCGTTTCTTTTGGATTCTTGTGCGTGTTATGGAGCCGTTTTGGTCCATGTTTGTAAGCCTTTTTTTTCCTGGACTAAATTTTCGGAAGTTGAAACAAGTGGCATTGGAGTGTGTGATTGAAAACCACCGCGGACTGCTTCTCCTCCTCCAGTTGCCGAGACTTTGTGTTTTTAATAACACTTGTCTATAAACATGTTAAACATATAAATTGCATGAACAGAAAGAAGGGACTCACCTGTTGAGTAACACACATTTCCTTATACGGAAAGCCTTGTCGGAATGGTGGGACATTTGAACGTCAGAATAGCGGGATGTCGCAATGGTGGGATGTCGGAATGGTGGGACGTTTGCATGTCGGAATGGTGGTATGTCGGAATGGTGGTATGTCGGAATGGTGGGATGTCGGAATAGCGGGATGTCGGAATGGCGGGATTTCGGAATGGGTGTTGCCACCCCCTTCATCATATACACAGTTATTTATACATCACCTTCCACCATGAAGCGTTGTCCCTTTTTGTTTCTCTCTTTGTTCTTAAAATGCTGTTATGCATGTCTAAACCAATCCATTAAATTAGATCATTTTGGCAGTAAAGCGATCTACAATGTGCTTGGTCGCAAAGCTGCTCATCTGTGGTAAACAGCTCTTCAGAAAGGCATTCTTCAATTGATTTCACTAATTCTATGTAATAATTTTGTGATTTCCTACAAAACTACACTTCTTCTCCCATCTGTCTGAGTATTTAATATTGTCTGGGTCCCGTTAAAACATGTATTTTTCCCATCTAATTCCTTGTTTGCTTTAAAACAAGTATTCCCCATTTTCTATCCCTTCAGTAGCCAACCAGTTTGTATGGAGTACACTGGAGCAACTTGACTGATCAGTAAAACACTGCTTTTGTTGTCACCGCAAGGCTTCCCCCGTCGGTTGTTTCACTGAGACACTACTGAGTAACTATAACTCAACACAGTTTATACACATAACATTCATATACATACTAACAAACAAACAAACAATTATTTATCGCAATTTTCTCATCTCTGTTTGAACGTACACCCAGGTAAATATTCCTGTAGTCTTCTCATACCGACTATGGACCCATTCATTGTTTAACTTCACTGTTTTGCAAATCCTAATTGAATATTACACATTGACATTGAACTTTACTTGATAAGCAGGTCTTCATTGCATTCAGCAGCCTATTTGTGAGCATCTATGTGTAAGCTGTTCTTCTTTGCATTTATCAGCAGCAAGCAATTCTTCATTGCACATGCATATGAAAATAGTAAAACAATTCCAATGCGTTAGCGAAACCTTCTATATCAGGAGTGTCCATCGTGATGCTGGGAATAGAACCTCTTTCCCAGAATAGTTCAACCTTCATTACTCAACTGATCATAACTCCGCAATGAGCACATTTCAAAGTATCATTCCTCTACATATATTCAAAAATCTATGTGTAAATGTTTAATATTTCTTATATTTGTTGATGTCATTCTGTGTGCATGTGGCCTAAACCCAATCTCTGTGTGGCAATTTTAATTTAAACAAGTTGAACTCTGCCTCTGATCATTTAAAAAAGGTGTGTACCAATATCAACCTTTCTCAGGTAATTACTGATCCTACAAAACCAAAGAGATCCTTCAAGGTTGTCCCTGATTGTCTCAATCTTAACAAATCAAAGGTAGAAAATCCGCAGTATCTGAACTTGGTGTTAGTTATCACTGCTCAATAGCCTGTATCAGAATTGCAAAAATGAAAACATTAGGTCCACGCTTGGTATCCAGATCCTGAAACATCTCCATGAGCAGGCTTTTTTTTAACTGATCTGTTGAATAGTTATATGACACTGTTAAAATCCCAGATGAAGATCTAGCACTTGACCATTTTTGTAAATCTTCTAATTCCATAGTTGATAAACACGCCCCTTTTAAAAAGTATAGAACTTAGAACAGGTCTATCCCTGGCTTTCGGCAGAACTGTCTTCTTTACTTTTTTTTCCCCTTGTCCTGTTCAGCATTATGTCAGAAGAATTGTAGTCTGAATACCTATGATGCCAAACAGATTTGTTTTGCCAAGGGAAGTTTTATAAATGTAAAGCTCCCCTTGATGCCCATTTATTTATTTCTTTTTACAATATATGACATGAACTGAACTGAACCGGACCGGGGGACAAGGAAAGAAGAAGAGGAAAGAAGAGGAAACAGAAAAAAAATAGAAACAAAAACCAGACAACCAGCTGCTACACCTGTAAAAAACAAAACAGACAACAATCCATGGCCTATGAGGGGAATCCAGCCTTAGCGCCAAGAGGAGCACCTGAAAGCAGACAAGCAGAGAAAAAACAAACACACAAACAAACAAAAACAAGCACAAGAAGCGGCAATCGCATACAACACAGCTGTGGATATAGATGACCTGAGATGACATGATAATACATCAACTGCTTAGTGACCATGCTACTGGACTAATGAATGTGTGTGTGTGTGTGAGAACATGCAACACCCATGGCACAGGACCTACATGATAACCGTGCTTAGTTATGAGTGTATAAGCGTACAGGGCCACAATCCACAGCCCCCCAAACAATCAGAAGCAGGCAGAGAGGGCCACAAGACCCAGGCCACCAGCAGCCCCCACAGAGCACAGAACCCAGGTAGCCCACCGCAGGGGCAACCACGCATCCACCCAGAAGACTGCAGAGGAAGCCCCCGGAAAGAGCCCCCATAAGCATAGGGCAGAGGCACTCCGGGAACCAGGGGCAACAGCCCACCGACCCCGCCAGGCCCCAGCCGCCCAGACATGGGCCGTGCACTGGACCTGGGCCCCAGGAGCCCGAGCGCCCCCAAACCCCCCGGCAGAGGCCCCACCCAATACCCAGGAGGGCCAAGCGCCCCAGACAGCCACAAAGTGGGTCAGCGCCTGCCCCAGCGCCCCTGGCCAAGTGCCCTGGGAGTCAAGACGTGCCCACAGGTGGGTGAAGTCGCGAGCAGTGGGGAGAGGCAACGCTGATGCCCCATCGGGAGAAACACAGGCAGGCCAGGCGACAGCAAGTCCCAGATCCAGGCCCAATCATTACCACACACACTTTCACGTCCCATACATCCACACATCCACACATCCTACCTCCCTCGACTCTGCTGGGGTGTAGTGCAGCGGGCACACCAGGAGGCCAGCAACCCCCCAGCCACCACAGACCCCGAACCAGCAGAACAATTAATTAATCCTCCTGGCCCCTCCTGCCCCGAGCAGACACCAGGAAGCAGGGGTGTGCGAAGAAGACCCCTCCCCTCACCCTTCTGGCTCTTCAATATTTTCTAATAGTGAGCAATTAAAATTGAGGGGCAGCCAAACTTGTAGAACTGGGAGCGCGGCACTCTGGGCAGCCTACATACCCAAAGAGCCCCGCCCACCAGATGCCACTCAGTGTAACCACCCCCCAAGACCTAATGTGTGTGTGTGAGTGTGTTTGATAAGTACTAATGTCTAAGGTGTAATTAAAACAGGGGCAGGGAACTGCAGAGTGCAACCAAAGGGGACCACCTACGTGGCCCCATCCACTACACCCCACCGAACACACACGCCCCCAAAACCCTTCATGTGTGAGTGTGTGCTGTGTACAGGAGCCAGAAGGGAGAGGGGTATGGGGATATATACCGGGGGAGCTACTCTCCCCCAGAGAGGGCAGCCAGGGACTGGCTGCAATAGGCATCCCCGCTACCTGGGAGCCAGCAATGGGCAGGAGGGCCTGATGTCCACCAGGCTCGGGGCCTGCAGCGACCATATTCCGGGAGCTACTGTACCCCCAGAAGGTACCCATCCCGCCCCACCCCGGAGGACCTCTACAAAAAACAAACAAACAAACCACCCGGTCACACCAGTCGCAGCAGCCCGGGCCTGAGACCCACCATCACCCAGCAACCCACCACCACCACTATGTGATAAAACTAATCAGAGGGGACCAGAGAGAATGAAATTCAGCCAATTGATGTTTTGAGGAGGCAGACATTGTTTCCATGCTAATATAATCTAAAAGAAAATTTCTAAACTGGTTAATACACAGATTGTTCTTCGCTTTCCAGTTCATGAGAATAGTTTTCTTTGCGATACATAACACTGTGACAACCATGTGTGCTGAGTTAATTTCCATGTTGATGTTGTCTAAGTCACCCAGTATGCACAGTGTGGGGCATGCAGGGATGCTACACTTTAGCCATGTTGATAGGTCCTCACAGACTTCAAGCCAGAACTTCTGGACAGGCGCAGAAAACCACAAAGCGTGTACATAATCATCAGGTGTGTTATCTGTGCAATGTGAGCAGATGTTTGAGTGTGTTAGACCCATCCTGAACATCCTTTGTCCTGTATAGTGTGTTCTATGAAGGATTTTGTATTGTATGAGCTGTAAATTAGGATTTCGAGTCTTTATGAAGGTGTTCAAACATATTTGTGGTTAGAAGCTATGACCAGAACTGATGGATAAATCTGCCTCCCATTTTGAGGATGGAAGAGACATTGTGTCATCTATCTTAGACAATAATTTATATATTTTTGATAGTAGTTTTGGGGTACAGATGCTTAGAAATTCTGCTACCCTAGTCGGGGGTTGTAAGTCTGGTTGGTGGAGGATATATCCATCCATCCATCCATCATCTGCCGCTTATCCGGGGGTCGGGTCGCGGGGGCAGCAGCTTGAGCAGAGAAACCCAGACGTCTCTGTCCCCGGCCACTTCCTCCAGCTCTTCCGGGGGGACCCCGAGGCGTTCCCAGGCCAGCCGAGAGACATAGTCTCTCCAACGTGTCCTGGGTCTCCCCCGGGGTCTCCTCCCAGTGGGACGTGCCCGGAACACCTCCCCAGGGAGGCGCCCAGGGGGCATCCTAACCAGATGCCCGAGCCACCTCATCTGACTCCTGTCAATGCGGAGGAGCAGCGGTTCTACTCCGAGCCCCTCCCGGATGACTGAGCTTCTCACCCTATCTCTAAGGGAGAGCCCAGACACCCTGCGGAGGAAACCCATTTCGGCCGCTTGTATTCGCGATCTTGTTCTTTCGGTCACTACCCACAACTCGTGACCATAGGTGAGGATGGGAACGTAGATTGACCAGTAAGTAGAGGCACCGGTCATACAGAGACCGAACGGCCCCTATCAAGGGGTCCGGCACTCCATATTCCCGGAGCACCCCCCACAGGACTCCACGAGGGACACGGTCGAACGCTTTCTCCAAGTCCACAAAACACATGTAGACTGGTTGGGCGAACTCCCATGCACCCTCCAGGATCCTGCCGAGGGTATAGAGCTGGTCCATTGTTCCACGGCCAGGACGAAAGCCACACTGCATCTCCTGAATCCGAGGCTCGATTATCCGACGGATCCTCCTCTCCAATACCCCCGAATAGACCTTACCAGGGAGGCTGAGGAGTGTGATACCCCTATAGTTGGAACACACCCTCCGGTCCCCCTTTTTAAAGAGGGGGACCACCACCCCAGTCTGCCAGTCCAGAGGCACTGTCCCCGATGTCCACGCGATACTGCAGAGGCGTGTCAGCCAAGACAGCCCTACAACATCCAGAGCCTTGAGAAACTCAGGACGGACCTCATCCACCCCCGGGGCCTTGCCACCAAGGAACTTTTTAACCACCTCGGCAACCTCAGCCCCAGAAATGGGAGGCCCCGTCTCCGAGCTCTCCGACTCTGCCTCTTCCGAGCACGTGTTGGTAGGATTGAGGAGTTCCTCGAAGTACTCCCCCCACCGACTCACAACATCCCTAGTTGAGGTCAGCAAAGCCCCGTCCGCACTGTAAACAGTGTTGACTGTGAGCCGCTTCCCCCCCCTGAGATGCCGGATGGTGGACCAGAATCTTTTCGAGGCCGTCCGGAAATCGTTCTCCATGGTCTCACCGAACTCCTCCCAGGCCCGAGTTTTTGCCTCAGCAACCGCCGAAGCCGTGGCCCGTCTGGCCCGTCGGTACCTATCAGCTTCTTCCAGGGTCCCACTGGCCAAAAAGGCCCGATAGGACTCCTTCTTCAGCTTGACGGCTTCCCTCACCACTGGTGTCCACCAGCAGGTTCGAGGGTTGCCGCCACGACAGGCACCGACCACCTTACGGCCACAACTCCGACCAGCTGCCTCGGCAATGGAGTCACGGAACATGGCCCATTCAATGTCCCCCACCTCAAATATGGTTGAAGCTCTGCCGGAGGTGGGAGTTAAAGCTCCTTCTGACGGGGGATTCTGACAAACGCTCCCAGCAGACCCTCACAATACGTTTGGGCCTGCCAGGTCTGATCGGCATCCTCCCCCACCAGCGGAGCCAACTCACCACCAGGTGGTGATCAGTTGACAGCTCCGCCCCTCTCTTCACCCGAGTGTCCAGGACATACGGCCGCAAGTCCGATGATACAACCACAAAGTCGATCATCGAACTGCGGCCAAGGGTGTCCTGGTGCCAAGTGCACATATGGACACCCTTATGCCTGAACATGGTGTTCGTTATGGACAGTCTATGACTGGCACAGAAGTCCAACAACATAACACCACTCTGATTCAGATCGGGGGGGCCGTTCCTCCCAATCACACCCCTCCAGGTCTCACTGTCATTGCCCACGTGAGCATTGAAGTCCCCCAGCAGAATGAGGGAGTCTCCGGTAGGAGCATTCTCCAGTGCCTCCCCCAGAGACTCCAAAAAGAGTAGGTACTCTGAACTGCTGTTTGGCGCATAGGCACAAACAACAGTCAGGACTCGTCCCCCCACCCAAGGCGGAGGGAGGCTACCCTCTCGTTCACTGGGGTAAACCCCAATGTACTGGCACACAGCCGGGGGGGCAATAAGTATGCCCACACCTGCTCTGCGCCTCTCACCACGGGCAACTCCAGAGTGGAAGAGAGTCCAACCCCTCTCAAGAGTACTGGTTCCAGATCCCAAGCCGTGCGTCGAGGTGAGTCCGACTATATCTAACGGTCTGATGAAGTTTCAACAATAAACAACAAACTTTGTATTATGAGAAAGAACCAGACTCATTCTTTAGGAATCCGAAAATAAGCTCTATTTTACGAGTTATGCACGAATTCGGATTCTCCTATAAAACGAATTCCTTAACTCAAACCAAGTTAAGACTGCTTTGTCCTTCATATTTATTCATGTCTAATCAAGTTTCAATGATAAACAACGTTGTACTTTGTAGAATGAGAAAGAACTTCTTCAGCAATAAGCATCTCTCGACAAATGACGAAATACAGATTTTGCTATAAAATTAATTGCTATCAGCCTGACTTAAAACTGTTTGTCTTCCTTATTTATCCACTTCAAATCAAGTTTCAACAATTAAAAATTTTTTGTAGTTTGAGAAAGAACAACTTAATCTTGAGCAATCAGTATAAAAAGAAGGTAAGCAAAGGTGCGAATGTCAAACCATACATGATCAAAACAGGGAGCGGAGGTGTTTGGCTGAGACAAGGTGTGAATGTCCACCCATAATTAATGAAAAGCGGGCAACAAGTAGGTTCGAATGCCCAACCATACATCATCAAAAGCAAGAGTGGATATGTTCAGCTACAAGAAGGTTTGAACGTCTGACCATAGTTTGTAAAAAGCGGGTAAGAAAAGGTTCGAATGCCCGAACATACACCATCAAAGGAGGGAGCGGAGGTGTTCCGCTGTAAGAAGGTGTGAATGTCCGACCATAGTTGGTAAAAAAACGGGTAAGAAAAGGTTAAAATACCCGACTGTACACAATCAGCAGCGGGTGCGGAGTTGTTCGGCTACTAAAAGGTGTGAAAGTCCAACCATGGTTTGTAAAAAGCGGGTAAGAAAAGGTGCGAATGCCCGAAAATGTATGATCAAAAGAGGGAGCGGAGGTGTTCGGCTGCAAGAAGGTGTGAATGTACACCCATAATTAATGAAAAATGGGTAAGAAAAGGTGCGAATGCCCAACTATACATAATCAAAAGCAGGAGTGGATGTGTTCGGCTCCAAGAAGGGTTGAATGTCTGACCATAGTTTGTAAAAAGCAGGTAAGAAAAGGTTTGACTGCCCGAACATACACCATCAAAAGAGGGAGCGGAGGGGTTCCGCTGTAAGAAGGTGTGAATGTCCGACCATAGTTGGTAAAAAGCGGGTAAGAAAAGGTTAAAATACCCGACTGTACACAATCAATAGCGGGAGCGGAGTTGTTCGGCTACTAAAAGATGTGAAAGTCCGACTATGGTTTGTAAAAAGCGGGTAAGAAAAGGTGCTAATGCCCGACAATGTATGATCAAAAGAGGGAGTGGAGGTTTTCGGCTGTAAGAAGGTCTGAATGTCCAACTATAATTTGTAAAAACCGGGTAAGAAAAGGCTTGAAAGCCCGACTATACACCATCATAAGCGGGAGAGGAGGTGTTCAGCTGTAAGAAGGTGTGAATGTCCACCCATAATTACTGAAAAATGGGTAAGAAAAGGTGCGAATGCCCAAACATATATCATCAAAAGCAGGAGTGGATGTGTTGGGCTACAAGAAGGTTTGAAAGTCCGACCATGGTTTGTAAAAAACGGGTAAGAAAAGGTGCGAATGCCCGACAATGTATATTCAAAAGAGGGAGCGGAGGTTTTTGGCTACAAGAAGGTTTGAATGTCCGACCATAGTTTGTAAAAAGCGGGTAAGAAAAGGTTCAAATGCCTGACAATACACCATCAAAAGCGTGAGCGGAGGTGTTCCGCTGTAAGACGGTGTGAATGTCCGACCATAGTTGGTAAAAAGCGGGTAAGAAAAGGTTAAAATACCCGACTGTACACAATCAATAGCGGGAGCGGAGTTGTTCGGCTACAAGAAGGTGTGAAAGTCCAACCATGGTTTGTAAAAAGCTGCTAAGAAAAGGTTCGAATGCCCGAATATATACCATCAAAAGCGGAAGCGGAGGTGTTCGGCTGCAAGAAGGTGTGAACGTCCGACCAAAGTTTGTAAAAAGCAGTTAAGAAAAGGTTCGAATATCCAACCAAACATAATCAAAAGCGGGAGCAGAGCTGTTCGACTGCAAGTAGGTGTGAATGTCCAGCCATAATTACTCACAAACGGGTAAAAAAAGGTAGTATTGCCAGACCATACATGATCAAAACAGGGAGCTGAGGTGTTTGGCTGTGACAAGGTGTGAATGTCCACCCAAAATTAATGAAAAGCGGGCAAAAAGTAGGTTTGAATGCCCAAGCATACATCATCAAAAGAAGGAGTGGATGTGTTCGGCTACAAGAAGGTTTGAATGTCCGAGCATAGTTTGTAAAAAGCGGGTAAGAAAAGGTTCGAATGCCCAAACAAACACCATCAAAAGAGGGAGCGGAGGTGTTTGGCTGTGACAAGGTGTGAATGTCCACCCAAAATTAATGAAAAGCGGGCAAAAAGTAGGTTTGAATGCCCAAGCATACATCATCAAAAGAAGGAGTGGATGTGTTCGGCTACAAGAAGGTGTGAAAGTCCAACCATGGTTTGTAAAAAGCTGGTAAGAAAAGGTTCGAATGCCCGAATATATACCATCAAAAGCGGAAGCGGAGGTGTTCGGCTGCAAGAAGGTGTGAACGTCCGACCAAAGTTTGTAAAAAGCAGTTAAGAAAAGGTTCGAATATCCAACCAAACAAAATCAAAAGCGGGAGCAGAGCTGTTCGACTGCAAGTAGGTGTGAATGTCCAGCCATAATTACTCACAAACGGGTAAGAAAAGGTAGTATTGCCAGACCATACATGATCAAAACAGGGAGCTGAGGTGGTTCAGCACCAAGGTGTGAATGTCTGACTATAGTTTGTAAAAAGCGGGTACGATAAGGTGCGAATGCCTGACAATGTATAATCAAAAGAGGGAGCAGAGGTTTTCGGCTACAAGAAGGTTTGAACGTCTGACCATAGTTTGTAAAAAGCGGGTAAGAAAAGGTTCGAATGCCCGAACATACACCATCAAAGGAGGGAGCGGAGGTGTTCCGCTGTAAGAAGGTGTGAATGTCCGACCATAGTTGGTAAAAAGCGGGTAAGAAAAGGTTAAAATACCCGACTGTACACAATCAATAGCGGGAGCGGAGTTGTTCGGCTACTAAAAGATGTGAAAGTCCGACTATGGTTTGTAAAAAGCGGGTAAGAAAAGGTGCTAATGCCCGACAATGTATGATCAAAAGAGGGAGCAGAGGTGTTCGGCTGCAAGAAGGTCTGAATGTCCAACCATAATTTGTATAAACCGGGAAGGAAAGTTTCGAAAGCCCGACTATACACCATCAAAAGCGGGAGCAGAGTGGTTCAGCTGCAAGAAGGTCTGAATGTCCATCAATAATTGCTTTAAAACATGAAAGAAAATTTTCGAATATCATCCGCACATGATCATAAGAAGGAGAGGAGGTGTTCAGCTGCAAGAAGGTGTGAATGTCCACCCATAATTCCTGAAAAATGGGTAAAAAAAGGTGCGAATGCCCAACCATACATTATCAAAAGCAGGTGTGAATGTCAGATCATAATTTGCAAAAAGCTGATGAGAAAGGGTGAGAATGCCCGACTATACACCATCAAATGCGGGAGCGGAGGTGTTCGGCTCTGAGTAGGTGTGAATGTCCGACCATAATTGCTGAAAAATGTGTTCGAAAAGGAAAGAATGCCGGACCATACATCATCAAAAGCGAGAGAGGTGGTGTTCGGCTGCAAAAAGGTGTAAATGTTCGACTAAAGTTTGTAAAAAGCGGGTAAGACATGGTGCGAATGCCTGACAAGGTATGATCAAAAGCAGGAGCGGAGGTGTTCAGCTGCAAGAAAGTCTAAATGTCCATCAATAATTGCTAGAAAACATGAAAGAAAATTTTCGAAAATCAAACCGCACATGATCATAAGTGGGAGAGGAGGTGTTCAGCTGCAAGAAGGTGTGAATGTCCACCCATTATTCCTGACAAATGGGTAAGAAAAGGTGCGAATGCCAAACCATACATTATCAAAAGCAGGTGTGAATGTCAGATCATAATTTGCAAAAAGCTGATGAGAAAGGGTGAGAATGTCCGACTGCACACCATCAAATGCGGGAGCGGAGTTGTTCGGCTGTGAGTAGGTGTGAATCTCCGACCGTAATTTCTGAAAAATGTGTTAGAAAAGGTAAGAATGCCGGTCCATACATCATCAAAAGCGAGAGAGGTGGTGTTCGGCTGCAAGTAGGTGTGAATGTCCAGCCATAATTACTCACAAACGGGTAAGAAAAGGTAGTATTGCCAGACCATACATGATCAAAACAGGGAGCGGAGGTGGTTCAGCTGCAAAAAGGTGTGAATGTCTCACTAAAGTTCAAATATATTAACAAAAGCGGGAGGAGAGGTCTTCGGATGAGAGTGGTTGAGAATTTCCAACCATAATCTATAAAATTCGGTGAAAGAAAGGTGTGATAGAACACTAAAAGGTGGAGCGGAAGTGTTCGGCTGCAAGAAGGTGTGAATGTCCGACTATATTTGGTGAAAAGCAGGTGAAGCAAGGTCTGAATGCCCAACCTTACATTATCAAAAGCGAGATCAGAGGTGTTTGGCTGCAAGAAGGCCATAGTTTGCCAAAAGCGGGTAAGCTGCGAATGACCAACTAAATATCAACAAAAGTGGGGGCGGAGGTCTTCGGATGCAACTGGGTGTGAACATCCCACCATACAAGTATGGTGGAGAGGAAGCTGTGAACAGCCGACCATAGTTTGCAAAAAGCGGGTGAGAAAAGGTGCGAATGTGCAACCATACATGATCAAAACAGGGAGCGGAGGTGTTTGGCTGTGACAAGGTGTGAATGTCCACCCAAAATTAATGAAAAGCGGGCAAAAAGTACGTTTGAATGCCCAACCATACATCATCAAAAGCAGGAGTGGATATGTTCGGCTACAAGAAGGTTTGAACGTCTGACCATAGTTTGTAAAAAGCGGGTAAGAAAAGGTTCGAATGCCCAAACATACACCATCAAAAGAGGGAGCGGAGGTGTTCCGCTGTAAGAAGGTGTGAATGTCCGACCATAGTTGGTAAAAAGTGGGTAAGAAAAGGTTAAAATACCCGACTGTACACAATCAATAGGGGGAGCGTAGTTTTTCGGCTACAAGAAGTTGTGAAAGTCCAACCATGGTTTGTAAAAAGCGGGTAAGAAAAGGTGCGAATGCCCGAAAATGTATGATCAAAAGAGGGAGCGGAGGTTTTCGGCTGCAAGAATGTCTGAATGTCCAACCATAATTTGTATAAACCGGGAAGGAAAGTTTCGAAAGCCCGACTATACACCATCAAAAGCGGGAGCAGAGTGGTTCAGCTGCAAGAAGGTCTGAATGTCCATCAATAATTGCTTTAAAACATGAAAGAAAATTTTCGAATATCATCCGCACATGATCATAAGAAGGAGAGGAGGTGTTCAGCTGCAAGAAGGTGTGAATGTCCACCCATAATTCCTGAAAAATGGGTAAAAAAAGGTGCGAATGCCCAACCATACATTATCAAAAGCAGGTGTGAATGTCAGATCATAATTTCGGATAATTCGGATTAGAGTGGTTGAAATTTCCAACCATAATCTATAAAATGCGGTGAAAAAAAAAAGGTGTGAAGGAATGAATTTTATAGCAAAATCCGAAATCATGCATAACTCCGCAAAAGGAACGTATTGCTCAACCAAAGGGATTCTCATTCAGGGTAATATGAGGAACTTTATGCTTGATACATTTTAGACACGGATAACTATGAAGGACAAAGCAATTTTAACTTGGTTTGAGCAAAGCAATTCATTTTATAGGAAAATCCGAAATCGTGCAGGACTCATGAAAGTAAGCTTATTCTCGGATTCCTGATCCTCCAGTGTTGCTCTTTCCTATACTGCAAAATACAGCCTTGTTCTTTGTTGAAATCGATATAGACATTGATAAATATGAAGGACAAAGCAGTTTCCACTTTGTTTGAGTGAAGGAAATAATTTTATAGCAAAATCCCAAATCAAGCAGAACGTATGAAAATAGGCGTGTTTTCGGATTCCTGATCCTTCAGTTTTGCTATTTCTTCTACTGCAAAATACAGCCTTGTTCTTTGTTGAAATCGATATAGACATTGATAAATATGAAGGACAAAGCAGTTTCCACTTTGTTTGAGTGAAGGAAATAATTTTATAGCAAAATCCCAAATCAAGCAGAACGTATGAAAATAAGCGTGTTTTCGGATTCCTGATCCTTCAGTTTTGCTATTTCTTCTACTGCAAAATACAATGTTGTTCTTTGTTGAAGTCAATCTAGACATTGATAAATATGAAGGACAAAGCAGTTTTAACATAGTTTGAGTAAAGGAATTCATTTTATACATAAAATCCCAAATCATGCAGAACGTATGAAAATAAGCTTATTCTCGGATTCCTGTTCCTTCAAGTGTTGCTCTTTCTACTACTGCAAAATACAATGTTGTTCTTTGTTGAAGTAAATCTAGGCATTGATAAATATGAAGGACAAAGCAGTTTTCACTTGGTTTGAGTGAAGGAATTCATTTTATACATAAAATCCCAAATCATTCAAAACGTATGAAAAGAAGCTTATTCTCGGATTCCTGATCCTTCAGTGATGCTCTTTCTTCTACTGCAAAATCCAGTGTTGTTCTTTGTTGAAGTCGATCTAGACATTGATAAATATGAAGGACAAAGCAGTTTTAACTTGGTTTGAGTGAAGGAATTCATTTTATACATAAAATCCCAAATCATGCAGAACGTATGAAAATAAGCTTATTCTCGGATTACTGATCCTTCAGTGATGCTCTTTCTTCTACTGCAAAATCCAGTGTTGTTCTTTGTTGAAGTCAATCTAGACATTGATAAATATGAAGGACAAAGCAGTTTTCACTTGGTTTGAGTGAAGGATTTGCAGCTGAAAACCTCCCGCTCCCGCTTTTGATTGTGTATAGTCGGGCTTTCGAGCCTTTTCTTACCCGGTTTTTAGAAATTATGGTTAGACATTCAGACCTTGCAGCCGAAGACCTCCACTCCCTCTTTTGATCATACATTGTAGGGCATTCGCACCTTGTCTTACCCGCTTTTTACAAACTATAGTCAGACATTCACATCTTGCAGCTGAACCACCTTAGCTCCCTGTTTTGATCATGTATGGTCTGGCAATACTACCTTTTCTTACCCGTTTGTGAGTAATTATGGCTGGACATTCACACCTACTTGCAGTCGAACAGCTCTGCTCTCGCTTTTGATGGTATATATTCGGGCATTCGAACCTTTTCTTAACTGCTTTTTGCAAACTTTGGTCGGACGTTCACACCTTCTTGCAGCCGAACACCTCCGCTTCCGCTTTTGATGGTATATATTCGGGCATTCGAACCTTTTCTTAGCAGCTTTTTACAAACCATGGTTGAACTTTCACACCTTCTTGTAGCCGAACACCTCCGCTCCCGCTTTTGATGGTGTATAGTCAGGCATTTGAACCTTTTCTTTCCCGCTTTTTACAAACTATGGTCGGACATTCAAACCTTCTTGTAGCCGAAAACCTCCGCTCCCTCTTTTGATCATACATTGTCGGGCATTCGCACCTTTTCTTACCCGTTTTTTACAAACCATGGTCGGACTGTCACACATTCTTGTAGCCAAACACATCCGCTCCCGCTATTGATTGTGTACAGTCGGGTATTTTAACCTTTTCTTACCCGTTTTTTACCAACTATGGTCGGACATTCACACCTTCTTACAGCGGAACACCTCCGCTCCCTCTTTTGATGTTGTATGTTTGGGTATTCGAACCTTTTCTTACCCGCTTTTTACAAACTATGCTCGGACATTCAAACCTTCTTGTAGCCGAACACATCCACTCCTGCTTTTGATGATGTATGGTTGGGCATTCAAACCTACTTGTTGCCCGCTTTTCATTAATTTTTGTGGACATTCACACCTTGTCACAGCCAAACACCTCCGCTCCCTGTTTTGATCATGTATGGTTGGACATTCGCTCCTTTTCTCACCCGTTTTTTGCCAACTATGGTCGGCTGTTCACAGCTTCCTCTCCACCATACTTGGTGGGATATTCACACCCACTTGCATCCGAAGACCTTTTGTTGATATTTAGTTGGTCATTCGCAGCTTACCCGCTTTTGGCAAACTATGGCCTTCATGCAGCCAAACACCTCTGATCTCGCTTTTGATGATGTAAGGTTGGGCATTCAGACCTTGCTTCACCTGCTTTTCACCAAATATAGTCGGACATTCACACCTTCTTGCAGCCGAACACTTCCGCTCCACCTTTTAGTGTTCTATCACACCTTTTTTTTCACCGCATTTTATAGATTATGGTTGGAAATTCTCAACCACTCTCATCCGAAGACCTCTCCTCCCGCTTTTGTTAATATATTTGAACTTTAGTCGGACATTCACACCTTCTTGCAGCTGAACCACCTCCGCTCCCTGTTTTGATCATGTATGGTCTGGCAATACTACCTTTTCTTACCCGTTTGTTAGTAATTATGGCTGGACATTCACACCTACTTGCAGCCGAACACCACCTCTCCCGCTTTTGATGATGTATGGACGGGCATTCTTACCTTTTCTAACACATTTTTCAGCAATTATGGTCGGAGATTCACACTTACTCACAGCCGAACAACTCCGCTCCCGCATTTGATGGTGTATAGTCGGGCATTCTCACCCTTTCTCATCAGCTTTTTGCAAATTATGATCTGACATTCACACCTGCTTTTGATAATGTATGGTTTGGCATTCGCACCTTTTCTTACCCATTTTTCAGTAATTATGGGTGGACATTCACACCTTCTTGCAGCTGAACACCTCCTCTCCCGCTATTGATTGTGTACAGTCGGGTATTTTAACCTTTTCTTACCCGCTTTTTACCAAATATGGTCGGACATTCACACCGTCTTACAGCGGAACACCTCTGCTCCCGCTTTTGATGGTGTATAGTCAGGCATTTGAACCTTTTCTTACCCGCTTTTTACAAACTATGGTCGGACATTCAAACCTTCTTGTAGCCGAAAACCTCCGCTCCCTCTTTTGATTATACATTGTTGGGCATTCGCACCTTATTTACAAACTATAGTCAGACATTCACACCTTGCAGCTGAGCCACCTCAGCTCCCTGTTTTGATAGTGTATGTTCGGGCATTCTAACCTATTCTTACCCCCTTTTTACAAACTATGCTCGGAGATTCACACCTACTCACAGCCGAACAACTCCGCTCCCGCATTTGATAATGTCTTGTCCGGCATTCTAGTCTCTTCTAACACATTTTTCAGCAATTATGGTTGGACATTCACACCTACTCACAGCCGAACACTTCCGCTCCCACATTTGATGGTGTATAGCCGGGCATTCTCACCCTTTCTCATCAGCTTTTTGCAAATTATGATCTGACATTCACACCTACTTGCAGTCGAACAGCTCTGCTCCCGCTTTTGATTATGTTTGGTTGGATATTCGAACCTTTTCTTAACTGCTTTTTACAAACTTTGGTCGGACGTTCACACCTTCTTGCAGCCGAACACATCCACTTCCACTTTTGATGGTATATATTCGGGCATTCGAACCTTTTCTTACCCGCTTTTTACAAACCGTGGTCGGACTTTCACACCTTCTTGTAGCCAAACAACTCCGCTCCCGCTATTGATTGTGTACAGTCGGGTATTTTAACCTTTTCTTACCCGCTTTTTACCAACTATGGTCGGACATTTACACCTTCTTACAGCGGAACACCTCCGCTCCCTCTTTTGATGGTCTATGTTCGGGCATTCGAACCTTTTCTTACCCGCTTTTTACAAACTATGGTCGGACATTCAAACTTTCTTGTAGCCGAACACATCCACTCCTGCTTTTGATGATGTATGGTTGGGCATTTTCACCTTTTCTTACCCATTTTTCAGTAATTATGGGTGGACATTCACACCCTCTTGCAGCTGAACAACTCCTCTCCCGCTTATGATCATGTGCGGTTTGATATTTGAAAATTTTCTTTCATGTTTTAAAGCAATTATTGATGGACATTCAAATCTTCTTGTAGCCGAACACATCCACTCCTGCTTTTGATGATGTATGGTAAGCTTTTCTTACCCGCTTTTTACAAACTATGGTCGGACATTCAAACCTTCTTGTAGCCAAAACCCTCCGCTCCCTCTTTTGATCATACATTGTTGGGCATTCGCACCTTATCTTACCCGCTTTTTACAAACTATAGTCAGACATTCATACCTTGCAGCTGAACCACCTCCGCTCCCTGTTTTGATCATGTATGGTCTGGCAATACTACCTTTTCTTACCCGTTTGTGAGTAATTAATCCCAAAATATTGAGCATAAAATAAGTCTTTATGCTGATGATGTATTACTTTTCCTTCAGAACTCACAGACGTCTCTCAGTCACACGATCACACTCATAAATAAATTCTCAGCACTTTCTGACTACTCTATCAACTGGTCTAAGACCACAGTTCTGCCCATTAACTGTAGGGTCCATAATATACCTGCGATCACTTTACAGTCAGGAAATATTAGATATTTAGGCATAAACATTTCCTCCAGGCTCTCAGAGCTAACAAAGCTAAATTATGTGCAATTATTAAAGACAGTAGAGGACGATCTCTCGTTGGAAGTCCTTACCTATATCACTTATGGGGAGAGTTACATCCATTAAAATGATGATACTACCAAAAGTTAACTATTTGTTCTCAATGATCCCCATAAAACCATCTACTACTTGGTTTAAGTCACTAGATTCATGCATCTCCAAATTTCTGTGGAAAAACAAACCACCACGTATTAGTTTAAAAACCCTACAGAAGACCAAGGACAGTGGTGGATTAGATTTACCTCATTTTCAGCACTATTCCTTAGACAATAGGTTACAATATATATCAAAATGGTTTAAACCTTGTTGTTGTCACAGTTCCCAGAGACGTTGTAATCGTTGAGGATTCTATATTCACCCCCTCATTAGAGGCACGTAATGCAGATTGATGACACTGAATCTTCTTCTCTGTTCATTGCTGGCATCATTCCCAGCATCGTAAGTGTTCGTGGCATTGTTAGCCTCTTCTTCTGGATCTTGATATCGAGAATCCTTTTGTATTTCTGGTTTGTCAGTCCTCTGTCTTCGTTCACCGGAGTCTTTGTCTTTTTGTCCTTGAGTTTGGTGATTTTTTCTTCTTTTGATGCCTTGACACAATGTGACAGGTGATACCACGTGGGAGATCCTGTAACTTGGATTGCTGTCCCTGTGCTGCGAAATGGCTGTGCTGCTCAAATGGTCTCTCCTTCATCATGGTTACATGCTGCCATTCCGACATCTCGCCATTCCGACATGGGTCTCCAATTGTCGGAATGGCGACACTTAATTTTTTATCAAACGTCCCACCATTCCGACACTTTTTTCCTCCTATGGTCGGAATGGCGGTATGTTTTTTGTTTTTTTTAACATACCGCCATTCCGACAGTTCCTTTTAATAGCCTATTTTTTACCCAAAACATTTTGCACTAATGATATGCCGGCGCAAATACGCCCTAAAGTTTGGCGCACAAGCTTTGCACATGCAGAGGCCACAGCCTCGCAAACAAACTTTAATAATCTATTATCAAAATCCCCTGAATTTCAAATATAAAAATACAGATATTAATATAACTCTGGCGAGACTGAAACTGATTAAGCAGAAATACAGTGTCAGTGAGCTGTCACAGCAGCCAGCTGGAGCGGAGCTCTCCACAGAGCCCATGCGTCTTTTGCACGCTGTCATCATATGCAAAAGTAATAATTGCAATTACAGATATCACGGCTACTGCACAGGACACAGTTGCGAGCACTCTGCCTTGCCTTGCCAATACAAGAAGATAGAAATGACAGCATAGAACGTATAAAACACAACAAAATGCAGTAAAAACGTTTATTCATGTTATTCACGTGATTTATGAGTACTCACTCCAATTTTGGGAAGCGCGGATGGGTTTTGCGCATTTGGCACAAACACACAGCCGCAACGGTTGTAGCTTTATACAGCCTGTTGATATCTTAAGGACCTAACTGGTCACACCTGGGACTAAATGTCATGTAGAGATTGTTTTTACATGACATTACAGCTGAACATATAGCTTTCATCCACAAACCAACGTGGGAGAGCCCGAAGACGCATGTGCCAGACGCACATAGGCATGCGTAAAACCAATTTTGACCACTTCATACTGTTTATTTGCTTTCTTTTAGTTAACTTTCGTTTCTTTTGGATTCTTGTGCGTGTTATGGAGCCGTTTTGGTCCATGTTTGTAAGCCTTTTTTTCCTGGATTAAATTTTCGGAAGTTGAAACAAGTGGCATTGGAGTGTGTGATTGAAAACCACCGCGGACTGCTTCTCCTCCTCCAGTTGCCGAGACTTTGTGTTTTTAATAACGCTTGTCTATAAACATGTTAAACATATAAATTGCATGAACAGAAAGAAGGGACTCACCTGTTGAGTAACACACATTTCCTTATACGGAAAGCCTTGTCGGAATGGTGGGACATTTGAACGTCAGAATAGCGGGATGTCGCAATGGTGGGATGTCGGAATGGTGGGACGTTTGCATGTCGGAATGGTGGTATGTCGGAATGGTGGTATGTCGGAATGGTGGGATGTCGGAATAGCGGGATGTCGGAATGGCGGGATTTCGGAATGGGTGTTGCCACCCCCTTCATCATATACACAGTTATTTATACATCACCTTCCACCATGAAGCGTTGTCCCTTTTTGTTTCTCTCTTTGTTCTTAAAATGCTGTTATGCATGTCTAAACCAATCCATTAAATTAGATCATTTTGGCAGTAAAGCGATCTACAATGTGCTTGGTCGCAAAGCTGCTCATCTGTGGTAAACAGCTCTTCAGAAAGGCATTCTTCAATTGATTTCACTAATTCTATGTAATAATTTTGTGATTTCCTACAAAACTACACTTCTTCTCCCATCTGTCTGAGTATTTAATATTGTCTGGGTCCCGTTAAAACATGTATTTTTCCCATCTAATTCCTTGTTTGCTTTAAAACAAGTATTCCCCATTTTCTATCCCTTCAGTAGCCAACCAGTTTGTATGGAGTACACTGGAGCAACTTGACTGATCAGTAAAACACTGCTTTTGTTGTCACCGCAAGGCTTCCCCCGTCGGTTGTTTCACTGAGACACTACTGAGTAACTATAACTCAACACAGTTTATACACATAACATTCATATACATACTAACAAACAAACAAACAATTATTTATCGCAATTTTCTCATCTCTGTTTGAACGTACACCCAGGTAAATATTCCTGTAGTCTTCTCATACCGACTATGGACCCATTCATTGTTTAACTTCACTGTTTTGCAAATCCTAATTGAATATTACACATTGACATTGAACTTTACTTGATAAGCAGGTCTTCATTGCATTCAGCAGCCTATATGTGAGCATCTATGTGTAAGCTGTTCTTCTTTGCATTTATCAGCAGCAAGCAATTCTTCATTGCACATGCATATGAAAATAGTAAAACAATTCCAATGCGTTAGCGAAACCTTCTATATCAGGAGTGTCCATCGTGATGCTGGGAATAGAACCTCTTTCCCAGAATAGTTCAACCTTCATTACTCAACTGATCATAACTCCGCAATGAGCACATTTCAAAGTATCATTCCTCTACATATATTCAAAAATCTATGTGTAAATGTTTAATATTTCTTATATTTGTTGATGTCATTCTGTGTGCATGTGGCCTAAACCCAATCTCTGAGTGGCAATTTTAATTTAAACAAGTTGAACTCTGCCTCTGATCATTTAAAAAAGGTGTGTACCAATATCAACCTTTCTCAGGTAATTACTGATCCTACAAAACCAAAGAGATCCTTCAAGGTTGTCCCTGATTGTCTCAATCTTAACAAATCAAAGGTAGAAAATCCGCAGTATCTGAACTTGGTGTTAGTTATCACTGCTCAATAGCCTGTATCAGAATTGCAAAAATGAAAACATTAGGTCCACGCTTGGTATCCAGATCCTGAAACATCTCCATGAGCAGGCTTTTTTTTAACTGATCTGTTGAATAGTTATATGACACTGTTAAAATCCCAGATGAAGATCTAGCACTTGACCATTTTTGTAAATCTTCTAATTCCATAGTTGATAAACACGCCCCTTTTAAAAAGTATAGAACTTAGAACAGGTCTATCCCTGGCTTTCGGCAGAACTGTCTTCTTTACTTTTTTTTCCCCTTGTCCTGTTCAGCATTATGTCAGAAGAATTGTAGTCTGAATACCTATGATGCCAAACAGATTTGTTTTGCCAAGGGAAGTTTTATAAATGTAAAGCTCCCCTTGATGCCCATTTATTTATTTCTTTTTACAATATATGACATGAACTGAACTGAACCGGACCGGGGGACAAGGAAAGAAGAAGAGGAAAGAAGAGGAAACAGAAAAAAAATAGAAACAAAAACCAGACAACCAGCTGCTACACCTGTAAAAAACAAAACAGACAACAATCCATGGCCTATGAGGGGAATCCAGCCTTAGCGCCAAGAGGAGCACCTGAAAGCAGACAAGCAGAGAAAAAACAAACACACAAACAAACAAAAACAAGCACAAGAAGCGGCAATCGCATACAACACAGCTGTGGATATAGATGACCTGAGATGACATGATAATACATCAACTGCTTAGTGACCATGCTACTGGACTAATGAATGTGTGTGTGTGTGTGAGAACATGCAACACCCATGGCACAGGACCTACATGATAACCGTGCTTAGTTATGAGTGTATAAGCGTACAGGGCCACAATCCACAGCCCCCCAAACAATCAGAAGCAGGCAGAGAGGGCCACAAGACCCAGGCCACCAGCAGCCCCCACAGAGCACAGAACCCAGGTAGCCCACCGCAGGGGCAACCACGCATCCACCCAGAAGACTGCAGAGGAAGCCCCCGGAAAGAGCCCCCATAAGCATAGGGCAGAGGCACTCCGGGAACCAGGGGCAACAGCCCACCGACCCCGCCAGGCCCCAGCCGCCCAGACATGGGCCGTGCACTGGACCTGGGCCCCAGGAGCCCGAGCGCCCCCAAACCCCCCGGCAGAGGCCCCACCCAATACCCAGGAGGGCCAAGCGCCCCAGACAGCCACAAAGTGGGTCAGCGCCTGCCCCAGCGCCCCTGGCCAAGTGCCCTGGGAGTCAAGACGTGCCCACAGGTGGGTGAAGTCGCGAGCAGTGGGGAGAGGCAACGCTGATGCCCCATCGGGAGAAACACAGGCAGGCCAGGCGACAGCAAGTCCCAGATCCAGGCCCAATCATTACCACACACACTTTCACGTCCCATACATCCACACATCCACACATCCTACCTCCCTCGACTCTGCTGGGGTGTAGTGCAGCGGGCACACCAGGAGGCCAGCAACCCCCCAGCCACCACAGACCCCGAACCAGCAGAACAATTAATTAATCCTCCTGGCCCCTCCTGCCCCGAGCAGACACCAGGAAGCAGGGGTGTGCGAAGAAGACCCCTCCCCTCACCCTTCTGGCTCTTCAATATTTTCTAATAGTGAGCAATTAAAATTGAGGGGCAGCCAAACTTGTAGAACTGGGAGCGCGGCACTCTGGGCAGCCTACATACCCAAAGAGCCCCGCCCACCAGATGCCACTCAGTGTAACCACCCCCCAAGACCTAATGTGTGTGTGTGAGTGTGTTTGATAAGTACTAATGTCTAAGGTGTAATTAAAACAGGGGCAGGGAACTGCAGAGTGCAACCAAAGGGGACCACCTACGTGGCCCCATCCACTACACCCCACCGAACACACACGCCCCCAAAACCCTTCATGTGTGAGTGTGTGCTGTGTACAGGAGCCAGAAGGGAGAGGGGTATGGGGATATATACCGGGGGAGCTACTCTCCCCCAGAGAGGGCAGCCAGGGACTGGCTGCAATAGGCATCCCCGCTACCTGGGAGCCAGCAATGGGCAGGAGGGCCTGATGTCCACCAGGCTCGGGGCCTGCAGCGACCATATTCCGGGAGCTACTGTACCCCCAGAAGGTACCCATCCCGCCCCACCCCGGAGGACCTCTACAAAAAACAAACAAACAAACCACCCGGTCACACCAGTCGCAGCAGCCCGGGCCTGAGACCCACCATCACCCAGCAACCCACCACCACCACTATGTGATAAAACTAATCAGAGGGGACCAGAGAGAATGAAATTCAGCCAATTGATGTTTTGAGGAGGCAGACATTGTTTCCATGCTAATATAATCTAAAAGAAAATTTCTAAACTGGTTAATACACAGATTGTTCTTCGCTTTCCAGTTCATGAGAATAGTTTTCTTTGCGATACATAACACTGTGACAACCATGTGTGCTGAGTTAATTTCCATGTTGATGTTGTCTAAGTCACCCAGTATGCACAGTGTGGGGCATGCAGGGATGCTACACTTTAGCCATGTTGATAGGTCCTCACAGACTTCAAGCCAGAACTTCTGGACAGGCGCAGAAAACCACAAAGCGTGTACATAATCATCAGGTGTGTTATCTGTGCAATGTGAGCAGATGTTTGAGTGTGTTAGACCCATCCTGAACATCCTTTGTCCTGTATAGTGTGTTCTATGAAGGATTTTGTATTGTATGAGCTGTAAATTAGGATTTCGAGTCTTTATGAAGGTGTTCAAACATATTTGTGGTTAGAAGCTATGACCAGAACTGATGGATAAATCTGCCTCCCATTTTGAGGATGGAAGAGACATTGTGTCATCTATCTTAGACAATAATTTATATATTTTTGATAGTAGTTTTGGGGTACAGATGCTTAGAAATTCTGCTACCCTAGTCGGGGGTTGTAAGTCTGGTTGGTGGAGGATATATCCATCCATCCATCCATCATCTGCCGCTTATCCGGGGGTCGGGTCGCGGGGGCAGCAGCTTGAGCAGAGAAACCCAGACGTCTCTGTCCCCGGCCACTTCCTCCAGCTCTTCCGGGGGGACCCCGAGGCGTTCCCAGGCCAGCCGAGAGACATAGTCTCTCCAACGTGTCCTGGGTCTCCCCCGGGGTCTCCTCCCAGTGGGACGTGCCCGGAACACCTCCCCAGGGAGGCGCCCAGGGGGCATCCTAACCAGATGCCCGAGCCACCTCATCTGACTCCTGTCAATGCGGAGGAGCAGCGGTTCTACTCCGAGCCCCTCCCGGATGACTGAGCTTCTCACCCTATCTCTAAGGGAGAGCCCAGACACCCTGCGGAGGAAACCCATTTCGGCCGCTTGTATTCGCGATCTTGTTCTTTCGGTCACTACCCACAACTCGTGACCATAGGTGAGGATGGGAACGTAGATTGACCAGTAAGTAGAGGCACCGGTCATACAGAGACCGAACGGCCCCTATCAAGGGGTCCGGCACTCCATATTCCCGGAGCACCCCCCACAGGACTCCACGAGGGACACGGTCGAACGCTTTCTCCAAGTCCACAAAACACATGTAGACTGGTTGGGCGAACTCCCATGCACCCTCCAGGATCCTGCCGAGGGTATAGAGCTGGTCCACTGTTCCACGGCCAGGACGAAAGCCACACTGCATCTCCTGAATCCGAGGCTCGATTATCCGACGGATCCTCCTCTCCAATACCCCCGAATAGACCTTACCAGGGAGGCTGAGGAGTGTGATACCCCTATAGTTGGAACACACCCTCCGGTCCCCCTTTTTAAAGAGGGGGACCACCACCCCAATCTGCCAGTCCAGAGGCACTGTCCCCGATGTCCACGCGATACTGCAGAGGCGTGTCAGCCAAGACAGCCCTACAACATCCAGAGCCTTGAGAAACTCAGGACGGACCTCATCCACCCCCGGGGCCTTGCCACCAAGGAACTTTTTAACCACCTCGGCAACCTCAGCCCCAGAAATGGGAGGCCCCGTCTCCGAGCTCTCCGACTCTGCCTCTTCCGAGCACGTGTTGGTAGGATTGAGGAGTTCCTCGAAGTACTCCCCCCACCGACTCACAACATCCCTAGTTGAGGTCAGCAAAGCCCCGTCCGCACTGTAAACAGTGTTGACTGTGAGCCGCTTCCCCCCCCTGAGATGCCGGATGGTGGACCAGAATCTTTTCGAGGCCGTCCGGAAATCGTTCTCCATGGTCTCACCGAACTCCTCCCAGGCCCGAGTTTTTGCCTCAGCAACCGCCGAAGCCGTGGCCCGTCTGGCCCGTCGGTACCTATCAGCTTCTTCCAGGGTCCCACTGGCCAAAAAGGCCCGATAGGACTCCTTCTTCAGCTTGACGGCTTCCCTCACCACTGGTGTCCACCAGCAGGTTCGAGGGTTGCCGCCACGACAGGCACCGACCACCTTACGGCCACAACTCCGACCAGCTGCCTCGGCAATGGAGTCACGGAACATGGCCCATTCAATGTCCCCCACCTCAAATATGGTTGAAGCTCTGCCGGAGGTGGGAGTTAAAGCTCCTTCTGACGGGGGATTCTGACAAACGCTCCCAGCAGACCCTCACAATACGTTTGGGCCTGCCAGGTCTGATCGGCATCCTCCCCCACCAGCGGAGCCAACTCACCACCAGGTGGTGATCAGTTGACAGCTCCGCCCCTCTCTTCACCCGAGTGTCCAGGACATACGGCCGCAAGTCCGATGATACAACCACAAAGTCGATCATCGAACTGCGGCCAAGGGTGTCCTGGTGCCAAGTGCACATATGGACACCCTTATGCCTGAACATGGTGTTCGTTATGGACAGTCTATGACTGGCACAGAAGTCCAACAACATAACACCACTCTGATTCAGATCGGGGGGGCCGTTCCTCCCAATCACACCCCTCCAGGTCTCACTGTCATTGCCCACGTGAGCATTGAAGTCCCCCAGCAGAATGAGGGAGTCTCCGGTAGGAGCATTCTCCAGTGCCTCCCCCAGAGACTCCAAAAAGAGTAGGTACTCTGAACTGCTGTTTGGCGCATAGGCACAAACAACAGTCAGGACTCGTCCCCCCACCCAAGGCGGAGGGAGGCTACCCTCTCGTTCACTGGGGTAAACCCCAATGTACTGGCACACAGCCGGGGGGGCAATAAGTATGCCCACACCTGCTCTGCGCCTCTCACCACGGGCAACTCCAGAGTGGAAGAGAGTCCAACCCCTCTCAAGAGTACTGGTTCCAGATCCCAAGCCGTGCGTCGAGGTGAGTCCGACTATATCTAACGGTCTGATGAAGTTTCAACAATAAACAACAAACTTTGTATTATGAGAAAGAACCAGACTCATTCTTTAGGAATCCGAAAATAAGCTCTATTTTACGAGTTATGCACGAATTCGGATTCTCCTATAAAACGAATTCCTTAACTCAAACCAAGTTAAGACTGCTTTGTCCTTCATATTTATTCATGTCTAATCAAGTTTCAATGATAAACAACGTTGTACTTTGTAGAATGAGAAAGAACTTCTTCAGCAATAAGCATCTCTCGACAAATGACGAAATACAGATTTTGCTATAAAATTAATTGCTATCAGCCTGACTTAAAACTGTTTGTCTTCCTTATTTATCCACTTCAAATCAAGTTTCAACAATTAAAAATTTTTTGTAGTTTGAGAAAGAACAACTTAATCTTGAGCAATCAGTATAAAAAGAAGGTAAGCAAAGGTGCGAATGTCAAACCATACATGATCAAAACAGGGAGCGGAGGTGTTTGGCTGAGACAAGGTGTGAATGTCCACCCATAATTAATGAAAAGCGGGCAACAAGTAGGTTCGAATGCCCAACCATACATCATCAAAAGCAAGAGTGGATATGTTCAGCTACAAGAAGGTTTGAACGTCTGACCATAGTTTGTAAAAAGCGGGTAAGAAAAGGTTCGAATGCCCGAACATACACCATCAAAGGAGGGAGCGGAGGTGTTCCGCTGTAAGAAGGTGTGAATGTCCGACCATAGTTGGTAAAAAAACGGGTAAGAAAAGGTTAAAATACCCGACTGTACACAATCAGTAGCGGGTGCGGAGTTGTTCGGCTACTAAAAGGTGTGAAAGTCCAACCATGGTTTGTAAAAAGCGGGTAAGAAAAGGTGCGAATGCCCGAAAATGTATGATCAAAAGAGGGAGCGGAGGTGTTCGGCTGCAAGAAGGTGTGAATGTACACCCATAATTAATGAAAAATGGGTAAGAAAAGGTGCGAATGCCCAACTATACATAATCAAAAGCAGGAGTGGATGTGTTCGGCTCCAAGAAGGGTTGAATGTCTGACCATAGTTTGTAAAAAGCAGGTAAGAAAAGGTTTGACTGCCCGAACATACACCATCAAAAGAGGGAGCGGAGGGGTTCCGCTGTAAGAAGGTGTGAATGTCCGACCATAGTTGGTAAAAAGCGGGTAAGAAAAGGTTAAAATACCCGACTGTACACAATCAATAGCGGGAGCGGAGTTGTTCGGCTACTAAAAGATGTGAAAGTCCGACTATGGTTTGTAAAAAGCGGGTAAGAAAAGGTGCTAATGCCCGACAATGTATGATCAAAAGAGGGAGTGGAGGTTTTCGGCTGTAAGAAGGTCTGAATGTCCAACTATAATTTGTAAAAACCGGGTAAGAAAAGGCTTGAAAGCCCGACTATACACCATCATAAGCGGGAGAGGAGGTGTTCAGCTGTAAGAAGGTGTGAATGTCCACCCATAATTACTGAAAAATGGGTAAGAAAAGGTGCGAATGCCCAAACATACATCATCAAAAGCAGGAGTGGATGTGTTGGGCTACAAGAAGGTTTGAAAGTCCGACCATGGTTTGTAAAAAACGGGTAAGAAAAGGTGCGAATGCCCGACAATGTATATTCAAAAGAGGGAGCGGAGGTTTTTGGCTACAAGAAGGTTTGAATGTCCGACCATAGTTTGTAAAAAGCGGGTAAGAAAAGGTTCAAATGCCTGACAATACACCATCAAAAGCGTGAGCGGAGGTGTTCCGCTGTAAGACGGTGTGAATGTCCGACCATAGTTGGTAAAAAGCGGGTAAGAAAAGGTTAAAATACCCGACTGTACACAATCAATAGCGGGAGCGGAGTTGTTCGGCTACAAGAAGGTGTGAAAGTCCAACCATGGTTTGTAAAAAGCTGCTAAGAAAAGGTTCGAATGCCCGAATATATACCATCAAAAGCGGAAGCGGAGGTGTTCGGCTGCAAGAAGGTGTGAACGTCCGACCAAAGTTTGTAAAAAGCAGTTAAGAAAAGGTTCGAATATCCAACCAAACATAATCAAAAGCGGGAGCAGAGCTGTTCGACTGCAAGTAGGTGTGAATGTCCAGCCATAATTACTCACAAACGGGTAAAAAAAGGTAGTATTGCCAGACCATATATGATCAAAACAGGGAGCTGAGGTGTTTGGCTGTGACAAGGTGTGAATGTCCACCCAAAATTAATGAAAAGCGGGCAAAAAGTAGGTTTGAATGCCCAAGCATACATCATCAAAAGAAGGAGTGGATGTGTTCGGCTACAAGAAGGTTTGAATGTCCGAGCATAGTTTGTAAAAAGCGGGTAAGAAAAGGTTCGAATGCCCAAACAAACACCATCAAAAGAGGGAGCGGAGGTGTTTGGCTGTGACAAGGTGTGAATGTCCACCCAAAATTAATGAAAAGCGGGCAAAAAGTAGGTTTGAATGCCCAAGCATACATCATCAAAAGAAGGAGTGGATGTGTTCGGCTACAAGAAGGTGTGAAAGTCCAACCATGGTTTGTAAAAAGCTGGTAAGAAAAGGTTCGAATGCCCGAATATATACCATCAAAAGCGGAAGCGGAGGTGTTCGGCTGCAAGAAGGTGTGAACGTCCGACCAAAGTTTGTAAAAAGCAGTTAAGAAAAGGTTCGAATATCCAACCAAACAAAATCAAAAGCGGGAGCAGAGCTGTTCGACTGCAAGTAGGTGTGAATGTCCAGCCATAATTACTCACAAACGGGTAAGAAAAGGTAGTATTGCCAGACCATACATGATCAAAACAGGGAGCTGAGGTGGTTCAGCACCAAGGTGTGAATGTCTGACTATAGTTTGTAAAAAGCGGGTACGATAAGGTGCGAATGCCCGAATATATACCATCAAAAGCGGAAGCGGAGGTGTTCGGCTGCAAGAAGGTGTGAACGTCCGACCAAAGTTTGTAAAAAGCAGTTAAGAAAAGGTTCGAATATCCAACCAAACATAATCAAAAGCGGGAGCAGAGCTGTTCGACTGCAAGTAGGTGTGAATGTCCAGCCATAATTACTCACAAACGGGTAAAAAAAGGTAGTATTGCCAGACCATATATGATCAAAACAGGGAGCTGAGGTGTTTGGCTGTGACAAGGTGTGAATGTCCACCCAAAATTAATGAAAAGCGGGCAAAAAGTAGGTTTGAATGCCCAAGCATACATCATCAAAAGAAGGAGTGGATGTGTTCGGCTACAAGAAGGTTTGAATGTCCGAGCATAGTTTGTAAAAAGCGGGTAAGAAAAGGTTCGAATGCCCAAACAAACACCATCAAAAGAGGGAGCGGAGGTGTTTGGCTGTGACAAGGTGTGAATGTCCACCCAAAATTAATGAAAAGCGGGCAAAAAGTAGGTTTGAATGCCCAAGCATACATCATCAAAAGAAGGAGTGGATGTGTTCGGCTACAAGAAGGTGTGCAAGTCCAACCATGGTTTGTAAAAAGCTGGTAAGAAAAGGTTCGAATGCCCGAATATATACCATCAAAAGCGGAAGCGGAGGTGTTCGGCTGCAAGAAGGTGTGAACGTCCGACCAAAGTTTGTAAAAAGCAGTTAAGAAAAGGTTCGAATATCCAACCAAACAAAATCAAAAGCGGGAGCAGAGCTGTTCGACTGCAAGTAGGTGTGAATGTCCTGCCATAATTACTCACAAACGGGTAAGAAAAGGTAGTATTGCCAGACCATACATGATCAAAACAGGGAGCTGAGGTGGTTCAGCACCAAGGTGTGAATGTCTGACTATAGTTTGTAAAAAGCGGGTACGATAAGGTGCGAATGCCTGACAATGTATAATCAAAAGAGGGAGCAGAGGTTTTCGGCTACAAGAAGGTTTGAACGTCTGACCATAGTTTGTAAAAAGCGGGTAAGAAAAGGTTCGAATGCCCGAACATACACCATCAAAGGAGGGAGCGGAGGTGTTCCGCTGTAAGAAGGTGTGAATGTCCGACCATAGTTGGTAAAAAACGGGTAAGAAAAGGTTAAAATACCCGACTGTACACAATCAGTAGCGGGTGCGGAGTTGTTCGGCTACTAAAAGGTGTGAAAGTCCGACCATGATTTGTAAAAAGCGGGTAAGAAAAGGTGCGAATGCCCGAAAATGTATGATCAAAAGAGGGAGCGGAGGTGTTTGGCTGCAAGAAGGTGTGAATGTACACCCATAATTACTGAAAAATGGGTAAGAAAAGGTGCGAATGCCCAAATATACATAATCAAAAGCAGGAGTGGATGTGTTCGGCTCCAAGAAGGGTTGAATGTCTGACCATAGTTTGTAAAAAGCAGGTAAGAAAAGGTTTGACTGCCCGAACATACACCATCAAAAGAGGGAGCGGAGGTGTTCCGCTGTAAGAAGGTGTGAATGTCCGACCATAGTTGGTAAAAAGCGGGTAAGAAAAGGTTAAAATACCCGACTGTACACAATCAATAGCGGGAGCGGAGTTGTTCGGCTACTAAAAGATGTTAAAGTCCGACTATGGTTTGTAAAAAGCGGGTAAGAAAAGGTGCTAATGCCCGACAATGTATGATCAAAAGAGGGAGCAGAGGTGTTCGGCTGCAAGAAGGTCTGAATGTCCAACCATAATTTGTATAAACCGGGAAGGAAAGTTTCGAAAGCCCGACTATACACCATCAAAAGCGGGAGCAGAGTGGTTCAGCTGCAAGAAGGTCTGAATGTCCATCAATAATTGCTTTAAAACATGAAAGAAAATTTTCGAATATCATCCGCACATGATCATAAGAAGGAGAGGAGGTGTTCAGCTGCAAGAAGGTGTGAATGTCCACCCATAATTCCTGAAAAATGGGTAAAAAAAGGTGCGAATGCCCAACCATACATTATCAAAAGCAGGTGTGAATGTCAGATCATAATTTGCAAAAAGCTGATGAGAAAGGGTGAGAATGCCCGACTATACACCATCAAATGCGGGAGCGGAGGTGTTCGGCTCTGAGTAGGTGTGAATGTCCGACCATAATTGCTGAAAAATGTGTTAGAAAAGGAAAGAATGCCGGACCATACATCATCAAAAGCGAGAGAGGTGGTGTTCGGCTGCAAAAAGGTGTAAATGTTCGACTAAAGTTTGTAAAAAGCGGGTAAGACATGGTGCGAATGCCTGACAAGGTATGATCAAAAGCAGGAGCGGAGGTGTTCAGCTGCAAGAAAGTCTAAATGTCCATCAATAATTGCTAGAAAACATGAAAGAAAATTTTCGAAAATCAAACCGCACATGATCATAAGTGGGAGAGGAGGTGTTCAGCTGCAAGAAGGTGTGAATGTCCACCCATTATTCCTGACAAATGGGTAAGAAAAGGTGCGAATGCCAAACCATACATTATCAAAAGCAGGTGTGAATGTCAGATCATAATTTGCAAAAAGCTGATGAGAAAGGGTGAGAATGTCCGACTGCACACCATCAAATGCGGGAGCGGAGTTGTTCGGCTGTGAGTAGGTGTGAATCTCCGACCGTAATTTCTGAAAAATGTGTTAGAAAAGGTAAGAATGCCGGTCCATACATCATCAAAAGCGAGAGAGGTGGTGTTCGGCTGCAAGTAGGTGTGAATGTCCAGCCATAATTACTCACAAACGGGTAAGAAAAGGTAGTATTGCCAGACCATACATGATCAAAACAGGGAGCGGAGGTGGTTCAGCTGCAAGAAGGTGTGAATGTCTCACTAAAGTTCAAATATATTAACAAAAGCGGGAGGAGAGGTCTTCGGATGAGAGTGGTTGAGAATTTCCAACCATAATCTATAAAATTCGGTGAAAAAAAGGTGTGATAGAACACTAAAAGGTGGAGCGGAAGTGTTCGGCTGCAAGAAGGTGTGAATGTCCTACTATATTTGGTGAAAAGCAGGTGATGCAAGGTCTGAATGCCCAACCTTACATCATCAAAAGCGAGATCAGAGGTGTTTGGCTGCATGAAGGCCATAGTTTGCCAAAAGCGGGTAAGCTGCGAATGACCGACTAAATATCAACAAAAGGTCTTCGGATGCAAGTGGGTGTGAATATCCCACCATACAAGTATGGTGGAGAGGAAGCTGTGAACAGCAAACCATAGTTGGCAAAAAGCGGGTGAGAAAAGGTGCGAATGTCCAACCATACATGATCAAAACAGGGAGCGGAGGTGTTTGGCTGTGACAAGGTGTGAATGTCCACCCAAAATTAATGAAAAGCGGGCAACAAGTAGGTTTGAATGCCCAACCATACATCATCAAAAGCAGGAGTGGATATGTTCGGCTACAAGAAGGTTTGAACGTCTGACCATAGTTTGTAAAAAGCGGGTAAGAAAAGGTTCGAATGCCCAAACATACACCATCAAAAGAGGGAGCGGAGGTGTTCCGCTGTAAGAAGGTGTGAATGTCCGACCATAGTTGGTAAAAAGTGGGTAAGAAAAGGTTAAAATACCCGACTGTACACAATCAATAGGGGGAGCGTAGTTGTTCGGCTACAAGAAGTTGTGAAAGTCCAACCATGGTTTGTAAAAAGCGGGTAAGAAAAGGTGCGAATGCCCGAAAATGTATGATCAAAAGAGGGAGCGGAGGTGTTCGGCTGCAAGAAGGTGTGAATGTACACCCATAATTACTGAAAAATGGGTAAGAAAAGGTGCGAATGCCCAACTATACATAATCAAAAGCAGGAGTGGATGTGTTCGGCTCCAAGAAGGGTTGAACGTCTGACCATAGTTTGTAAAAAGCAGGTAAGAAAAGGTTTGACTGCCCGAACATACACCATCAAAAGAGGGAGTGGAGGTGTTCCGCTGTAAGAAGGTGTGAATGTCCGACCATAGTTGGTAAAAAGCGGGTAAGAAAAGGTTAAAATACCCGATTGTACACAATCAATAGCGGGAGCGGAGTTGTTCGGCTACAAGAAGGTGTGAAAGTCCAACCATCGTTTGTCAAAAGCTGGTAAGAAAAGGTTCGAATGCCCGAATATATACCATCAAAAGCGGAAGCGGAGGTGTTCGGCTGCAAGAAGGTGTGAACGTCCGACCAAAGTTGGCAAAAAGCAGTAAAGAAAAGGTTCGAATATCCAAACATAATTAAAAGCGAGAGAGATTGTGTTCAGCTGCAAGTAGGTGTGAATATCCAGCCATAATTACTCACAAACGGGTAAGAAAATGTAGTATTGCCAGACCATACATGATCAAAACAGGGAGCGGAGGTGGTTTAGCTGCAAAAAGGGGTGAATGTCCAACTAAAGTTCAAATATATTAACAAAAGCGGGAGGAGAGGTCTTCGGATTAGAGTGGTTGAAATTTCCAACCATAATCTATAAAATGCGGTGAAAAAAAAAAGGTGTGAAGGAATGAATTTTATAGCAAAATCCGAAATCAGGCATAACTCCGCAAAAGGAACGTATTGCTCAACCAAAGGGATTCTCATTCAGGGTAATATGAGGAACTTTATGCTTGATACATTTTAGACACGGATAACTATGAAGGACAAAGCAATTTTAACTTGGTTTGAGCAAAGCAATTCATTTTATAGGAAAATCCGAAATCGTGCAGGACTCATGAAAGTAAGCTTATTCTCGGATTCCTGATCCTCCAGTGTTGCTCTTTCCTATACTGCAAAATACAGCCTTGTTCTTTGTTGAAATCGATATAGACATTGATAAATATGAAGGACAAAGCAGTTTCCACTTTGTTTGAGTGAAGGAAATAATTTTATAGCAAAATCCCAAATCAAGCAGAACGTATGAAAATAAGCGTGTTTTCGGATTCCTGATCCTTCAGTTTTGCTATTTCTTCTACTGCAAAATACAATGTTGTTCTTTGTTGAAGTCAATCTAGACATTGATAAATATGAAGGACAAAGCAGTTTTAACATAGTTTGAGTAAAGGAATTCATTTTATACATAAAATCCCAAATCATGCAGAACGTATGAAAATAAGCTTATTCTCGGATTCCTGTTCCTTCAAGTGTTGCTCTTTCTACTACTGCAAAATACAATGTTGTTCTTTGTTGAAGTAAATCTAGGCATTGATAAATATGAAGGACAAAGAAGTTTTCACTTGGTTTGAGTGAAGGAATTCATTTTATACATAAAATCCCAAATCATTCAAAACGTATGAAAAGAAGCTTATTCTCGGATTCCTGATCCTTCAGTGTTGCTTTTTCTTCTACTGCAAAATACAATGTTGTTCTTTGTTGAAGTCGATCTAGACATTGATAAATATGAAGGACAAAGCAGTTTTAACTTGGTTTGAGTGAAGGAATTCATTTTATACATAAAATCCCAAATCATGCAGAACGTATGAAAATAAGCTTATTCTCGGATTACTGATCCTTCAGTGATGCTCTTTCTTCTACTGCAAAATCCAGTGTTGTTCTTTGTTGAAGTCAATCTAGACATTGATAAATATGAAGGACAAAGCAGTTTTCACTTGGTTTGAGTGAAGGATTTGCAGCTGAAAACCTCCCGCTCCCGCTTTTGATTGTGTATAGTCGGGCTTTCGAGCCTTTTCTTACCCGGTTTTTAGAAATTATGGTTAGACATTCAGACCTTGCAGCCGAAGACCTCCACTCCCTCTTTTGATCATACATTGTAGGGCATTCGCACCTTGTCTTACCCGCTTTTTACAAACTATAGTCAGACATTCACATCTTGCAGCTGAACCACCTTAGCTCCCTGTTTTGATCATGTATGGTCTGGCAATACTACCTTTTCTTACCCGTTTGTGAGTAATTATGGCTGGACATTCACACCTACTTGCAGTCGAACAGCTCTGCTCTCGCTTTTGATGGTATATATTCGGGCATTCGAACCTTTTCTTAACTGCTTTTTGCAAACTTTGGTCGGACGTTCACACCTTCTTGCAGCCGAACACCTCCGCTTCCGCTTTTGATGGTATATATTCGGGCATTCGAACCTTTTCTTAGCAGCTTTTTACAAACCATGGTTGAACTTTCACACCTTCTTGTAGCCGAACACCTCCGCTCCCGCATTTGATGGTGTATAGTCAGGCATTTGAACCTTTTCTTTCCCGCTTTTTACAAACTATGGTCGGACATTCAAACCTTCTTGTAGCCGAAAACCTCCGCTCCCTCTTTTGATCATACATTGTCGGGCATTCGCACCTTTTCTTACCCGTTTTTTACAAACCATGGTCGGACTGTCACACATTCTTGTAGCCAAACACATCCGCTCCCGCTATTGATTGTGTACAGTCGGGTATTTTAACCTTTTCTTACCCGTTTTTTACCAACTATGGTCGGACATTCACACCTTCTTACAGCGGAACACCTCCGCTCCCTCTTTTGATGTTGTATGTTCGGGCATTCGAACCTTTTCTTACCCGCATTTTACGAACTATGGTCGGACATTCAAACCTTCTTTTAGCCGAACACATCCACTCCTGCGTTTGATGATGTATGGTTGAGCATTCGCACCTTTTCTTACCCATTTTTTACAAACTATGGTCGGACATTCACACCTTCTTGCAGCTGAACACCTCCTCTCCCGCTTATGATGATGTGTGGTTTGATATTCGAAAATTTTCTTTCATGTTTTCTAGCAATTATTGATGGACATTCAGACCTTCTTGCAGCTGAACACCTCCGCTCCCGCTTTTGATGATTTATAGTCGGGCTTTCGAGCCTTTTCTTCCCCGGTTTTTACAAAATTATTGTTGAACATTCAGACCTTCTTGCAGCCGAAAACCTCCGCTCCCTCTTTTGATCATACATTGTCGGGCATTCGCACCTTCTCTTACCCGCTTTTTACAAACCAGGGTCGGACTTTCACACCTTTTAGTAGCCGAACAACTCCGCTCCCGCTATTGATTGTGTACAGTCGGGTATTTTCACCTTTTCTTACCCGCTTTTTACCAACTATGGTCAGACATTCACACCTTCTTACAGTGGAACACCTCCGCTCCCTCTTTTGATGGTGTATGTTCGGGCATTCGAACCTTTTCTTACCCGCTTTTTACAAACTATGGTCAGACATTAAAACCTTCTTGTAGCCGAACACATCCACTCCTGCTTTTGATGATGTATGGTTGGGCATTCGTACCTTTTCTTACCCATTTTGCAGTAATTATGGGTGGACATTCACACCTTTTTGCATTTTAACACCTCCTCTCCCGCTTATGATCATGTGCGGTTTGATATTCGAAAATTCTCTTCCATGTTTTCTAGCAATTATTGATGGACATTCAGACCTTCTTGCAGCTGAACACCTCCGCTCCAGCTGTTGATGGTGTATAGTCGGGCTTTCGAGCCTTTTCTTCCCCGATTTTTACAAATTATGGATG
This sequence comes from Leuresthes tenuis, assembly GCF_036924035.1. Classification (NCBI taxonomy): domain Eukaryota; kingdom Metazoa; phylum Chordata; class Actinopteri; order Atheriniformes; family Atherinopsidae; genus Leuresthes; species Leuresthes tenuis. The sequence continues at coordinate 182,726 of NW_027325424.1, read as the reverse complement.
GACATTCAGACCTTCTTTCAGCCGAAAACCTCCGCTCCCTCTTTTGATCATACATTGTCGGGCATTCGCACCTTTTCTTACCCGCTTTTTACAATTCATGGTCGGACTTTCACACCTTTTAGTAGCGGAACAACTCTGCTCCCGCTATTGATTGTGTACAATAGGGTATTTTAACCTTTTCTTACCTGCTTTTTGCCAATTATGGTTGGACATTCACACCTTCTTACAGCGGAACACCTCCGCTCCCTCCTTTGATGGTGTATGTTTGGGCATTCGAACCTTTTCTTACCCGCTTTTTACAAACTATGGTCAGACATTCTAACCTTCTTGTAGCCGAACACATCCACTCCTGCTTTTGATGATGGGTATTCAAACCTACTTGTTGCCCGCTTTTCATTAATTATGGGTGGACATACACACCTTGTCGCAGCCAAACACCTCCGCTCCCTGTTAGGATCATGTATGGTTGGGCATTCGTACCTTTTCTTACCCATTTTGCAGTAATTATGGGTGGACATTCACACCTTCTTGCATTTGAACACCTCCTCTGCCGCTTATGATCATGTGCGGTTTGATATTCGAAAATTCTCTTCCATGTTTTCTAGCAATTATTGATGGACATTCAGACCTTCTTGCAGCTGAACACCTCCACTCCAGCTGTTGATGGTGTATAGTCGGGCTTTCGAGCCTTTTCTTCCCAGATTTTTACAAAATATGGATGGACATTCAGACCTTGTTTCAGCCGAAAACCTCCGCTCCCTCTTTTGATCATACATTGTCGGGCATTCGCACCTTTTCTTACCCGCTTTTTACAAACCATGGTCGGACTTTCACACCTTTTAGTAGCGGAACAACTCTGCTCCCGCTATTGATTGTGTACAATCGGGTATTTTAACCTTTTCTTACCTGCTTTTTGCCAACTATGGTCGGACATTCACACCTTCTTACAGCGGAACACCTCCGCTCCCTCCTTTGATGGTGTATGTTCGGGCATTCGAACCTTTTCTTACCCGCTTTTTACAAACTATGGTCAGACATTCACACCTTCTTGCAGCCGAACACTTCCGCTCTACCTTTTAGTGTTCTATGGGGTATTGACACCTTTTTTTTCACCGCATTTTATAGATTATGGTTGTAAATTCTCACCCACTCTTATCCGACGACCTCTCCTCCTGCTTTGGTTGATATATAGTCGGGCATTCGAACCTTTTCTTACCCGCTTTTTACAAATTATGGTCGAACATTCACACCTACTTGCAGCCGAACACCTCCGCTCCCACTTTTGATGGTGTATAGTCGGGCTTTCTAGCCTTTTCTTCCCCGGTTTTTACAAATTATGGTTGGACATTCAGACCTTGCAACCGAAAACCTCCGCTCCCTCTTTTGATCATACATTGTCAGGCATTTGCACCTACTTGCAGCCGAATACTTCCGCTCCACCTTTTAGTGATGTATGGTTGGCATTTGCACCTTTTCTTACCCTTTCTTACCCTACTGATTGCTTAAGACTAAGTTGTTTTTTCTCAAACTACAACATTTTTTTAATTGTTGAAACTTGATTTGAAGTGGATAAATAAGGAGGACAAACAGTTTTAAGTCAGGCTGATAGAAGGAATTAATTTTATAGCAAAATCTGTATTTCGTCATATGTCGAGAGATGCTTATTGCTGAAGAAGTTCTTTCTCATTCTACAAAGTACAACGTTGTTTATCGTTGAAACTTGATTAGACATGAATAAATATGAAGGACAAAGCAGTCTTAACTTGGTTAGAGTTAAGGAATTCGTTTTATAGGAGAATCCGAATTCGTGCATAACTCGTAAAATAGAGCTTATTTTCGGATTCCTGAAGAATGAGTCTGGTTCTTTCTCATAATACAAAGTTTGTTGTTTATTGTTGAAACTTCATCAGAAGTGAAGAAATAAATGAATGCCTATCAACAAATGTGGGATCTAAACTCTAGTGCTTCCTCTAAAATAATTTCCTTTCTCAATTCAGAAATGTGTGTGTCTAAGTCACAACACCCGTGACACCAAAACGGCTTTCTTTTCTCTCTTTTCTCTACACTCTGCACTGTGAGCACACACACCCAATCAGAAAGGGTTTTTTCTCTCTTTTCTACATTATGGACTGTGGGGACACAAAACCGCTCTCTCTTTTTTTTTTTGATTGTGTGCCAGGGCGTTGTCTCACGTATTAGATTATGCTTACGATACGAATGGGTTTATCAGTCACATCAGAATCCATACATACTGATCCTCCCGTAATAAAATGGTTGGATCTTATCAAACACACTTTGTTTCTTGTGACAATCAAGTCAGCGAAACAGCGTATACACGTCAAGACACTGAATCAAGTTTGCCACAAGAACTCATAAGTTTGGCAGTATTGCTCTGCCGTCAGCAATCATACACCCATTTTATTTTCGTGAGACATATGCAGGCACCTGTTCATCTACTTTTCTATCACTATGAATTAGTTTATCTATTATCAATAAGGATACTTCTACAACTACTATCAAAGTATGTCCAGACTTCTTATGTTGTCAGTTGCTATATATGAATAAGTGGGTAGCTACTGACAAGCATTAAGCATGTCACACAGCCCAAACATATAACATTTCAGGACACACCACACAGTTAACAACCACAGTGAAGTGTCAAAGCCCAAACATGTAACATTCAACAGGACACTTACACAACACATTCAAATCAAACAGTCAGACAACATACAAGAACATATACCCCAGCCGGCATTGCTCCCTGCCTATTTTCGTACAGCACACTATGTGTGCGCACACCTTTATTCACAAACTCTTCAACTTATACTCTTTTACCAAAGCTGCTACAGCTCGATTGGCCGAATACCCTTAGATCCTATTTCGGTGAATTTGACATCTGCCTTACATGTAACAGATTAGCGGTTTAGCAGTTTTAATTTAGTTTGAGTGAAGGAATTCATTTTATAGCAAAATCCGAAATCGTGAAGAACTCATGAAAGTAAGCTTATTCTCGGATTCCTGAAACTTTAGATTTGCTCTTTCTTTTACTGCAAAGTACAACGTTGTTTTTTTTTTTTAAATCTTTCTAGACATGGTAAATATTAAGGACAAATCAGTTTTCACATAGTTTGAGTGAAGGAATTCATTTTATAGATAAAATCCCAAGAGTCTGCTTAGAAAAGAGAGTGAATGCGAAGTAGACTTTAACACGGCTATGGGAGCGAGCCGAGTGTGGGCTAACCGGGAGAATTGCTTGAAAGAAACGCGACACCGAATGAGCGATCAGAACAAAGCCTCAATACGGGATTCTCGTGGTGTTTTTGTTGCTGCCTTGTCTTTTGCACGGAGTAAAAGACAAGGCAGCCATCGAATAGGGCCCGATTGTTCCTAGTTGGTCAGCCGAGGAGCAAGGGGGGGGGGGGGAGCAAGCGTCTCAACCAAGCAAAGCTCACCATGGGGAAGGTGGCTATGCCAACTAGCCTGATGCCCTGCTCCCGCAGTGACGGATAATCGTACTCTGGTTTCTCTTCATAACGTACAAGTCTTTCGCCTTTTACTAAAGATTTCTGTGGAGAGCAGCACTAATGAGTTGTTTCTATTTTTGGCAGGCTTTACCTTTGCGGGTGAAGCCCTTTCTGTCTGTGCAAAAGAAATCTTCTTACTGTGCAGAGTGACTTCTCTGAGTAGAGTCGCCTTACTTGTTGCGACTGTGCCGATGTTCGAAGCTGGAGTGCAAAGTTGTTGCTTGAATGGTGCTTGCTGGAGCGTGCGGGAGTGCAAAGTTATACCATTTAAAAGGGCTGAAGAGTGCTCAGTGCAGCGGGTGGGCGACACTCTGGCCACCTTGAAAACCGAGGTTACATCCACTACCAGGGGCAGCCCAAGTTCTGCCGCAAGTGTGGTGAGCATGGGCACCTGGTTGAGGCTTGTACCAAGGTGTTATGTGGGAAGAGCAGAGAAATTGGGCAAACTTTTGGAGAGTGTCCAAATGGCAGGAAATGTAATCTCTGTGGAGAATTAAATCACCTCTTCAGAGATTGCCCTAAATCTTTTGCCAACAAATTAAAGACGGTAAAGCCACAGTCAAGCCAACAAAGAGAAGGACCAAAGGTGGCAGTTGGTGAACAAAGTGAAGAGGTTGACCCAATAAATTCAAACTTCCCGCCAAAAGCTTGGATTGGAAGTGAGGAGCAAAAAGGGGAGGGGCCTGTAGAGGCCTCACCACTCAGTGTTGAAGTCTGTGAGAATTCACAGGCAGAGGGTGGAGCTACGCTAAATGAGGAGGAAGAGCAGACAGGTGAGTCTAGTGAAGATACTCACCTCCCCGAAGGTCAACAGCCGAAGAGGACGGCATCTGAGCCTCTGATTCCCCAGTGGTATCAGAGAAGAGGGGAAGGGTTAGGTCCCTTTCAGACAGTTCTTCAGTGGAAGAACCTAGAGTCTTCCCCTCCGACTCACCAAATGAGGTCTCCTTTCTAACTTCAGCTCTGCAATCAACCCCCAGGGACTCAAAGTTAAATGCAACATTGCGTCAGAGGCCAACACCGAGAGTCCGAAAAGGAAATATAGATCACCCTACTCACTTTTCACCTAAAGAAATGAAGGAAGAGCTAGTTTCCCAAGAAATAACCTGTGTGTAATTTGTTTTGATAACTTAGAAAAACGAAAATGACATACCTACTTTCCTTTATGCTTTTAATGGTTCTCACCTTCTCAACACTAAATGTGAGAAGTGTGAAATCAAAGACAAGAGCCCAGAGTATTTTATCCTTCTTAGACTCCATAAAATCAGATGTGTTTTTAATACAAGAATGTGGACTACCTTTTTTAAAAAACCATAGACAATGGGAGGAAATGTGGCCCCATTTATCGATATGGAGTGGCTCAAATCAAAATAAAAATGATGGTGTGGCCATTCTAATTAAAAATCCGCATGTTCTGGTGAAAGGTAGCACAGTGGTGAGAGACGGACGGGCACTTTTAGCACACTTGAATTTTATGGGGCAAGACTTTAACCTCTTAAATATTTATGGTTTCAATGGAAAAAATGAAAGGTATGACCTTTTAGAAGATATACAGCTTTACATGCTAGGGCAAGTACCTTTAGTTGTAGGAGGGGATTTTAACTGTATCTTGAGCAGGAAAGATAGAAAAAGAGCAGGGGTAGATTTTAAAGTGGATAAGACTTCGATTTTACTTCAGGGCATATGCAGGGATTTTAAGCTTACTGACTGTTTTAAAACCATGCATCCCAGAGAGGAGGGCTTCACCTGGTTTAGTCATGATGGCACCAGAGCCTCTCGCATTGATTATTTCTTTACTAGAGATTGCCCACCCACTGATGTTAGATTAACCCCTGTTTTCTTTTCAGACCACCTTATGCTCTCCTGCACCCTTTCACCCCCTTCTGGTGTGACGGTAGGAAGTGGTCTGTGGAAACTCAACTGTTCCCTGTTGGAGGATGAAATCATAGTCAGTCAGTACAGGGAATGTTATAAAGAGTGGCAGACCCTTCAAGACCTCTACAAAACACATGCACAATGGTGGGAAATGGTGAAGGAAATGACCCAGACTTTTTTTAAACAGCAAGGTAAACATAAAAAAAGGAAAGAGAATAGATGTATGATGGGACTACATAAACGCTTACAGCGCTACTTTAAACTAAATCAGTGTGGCATAGACTTTAAAGAAGAAATCAAAGATGTCAAAAAGGAAATGTCAGTTTTAGCAGAAATAAAGAGTAAAGGAATTTTTGTAAGAAGCAGGGAGCAGGAAATTGAGGAAGGTGAAAAAGAAAGAAAGTTATAAATAAAAAGGAGTGTATTCAAAATCTAAAAAGAGAAGATGGGTTTTTAACAAAATCCACACAAGAGATGATTGAAACTGTACATACCTTTTTTAGTAACATGTACAAAGAGAAACCAGTGCACTTGGAAACATCGGCAGAAATCTTAAAATTCGTTGACAAAACCGTAAAAGAGAATGCACACTTGACACAGAATTTTACTGCTTTAGAGTTAAAAAAATGCCTAACAGGTTTTAAGAGAAGTCGAGCTCCGGGTTTAGACGGGCTTCCTGCAGAATTCTATCTGACCTATTGGGACCTTTTATCATCAGACATTTTAGATGTTTTTAAAGATTTTGAAAAACTCGACCGACTGCCTGACAGTTTTAGAGTGGGAATAGTGACTCTACTTTATAAAAAAAATGATAACACTGACCTAAAGAATTGGAGGCCCATCACACTTTTAAACTTTGACTGTAAACTTTTTAGCAAGGTTTTAGCGACACGGATGTCCTCTGTTTTAGAGGAGGTAATTCACCCAGACCAAGCTTGTGCCATCTCAGGGAGACAACTCACCGACAGCCTCGTACTGATTCGAGACATCATTGATTACGCTAGAGACAGAAACACCCGGCTTGTCATCTTAAATTTAGACTTTGAAAAAGCATTTGATCGGGTCTCGCATCAATATCTCTTTCAGGTGTTGCAGCCATCGAAAAGGGCCCGATTGTTCCTACTTGGTGAGCTTTGCTTGGTTGAGACGCTTGCCCCCCCCCCCCTGCTCCTCGGCTGACCAAGTAGAAACAATCTATTCGATGGCTGCCTTGTCTTTTACTCTGTGCAAAAGACAAGGCAGCCACAAACACCACGGGAACACCGTATTGAGGCTTTGTTCTGACCACTCATTCGGTGTCGCGTTTCTTTCAAGCAATTCTCCCGGTTAGCCCGCACTCGGCTCGCTCCCAGAGCCGTGTTAAAGTCCACTTCGCATTCACTCTCTTTTCTCAGCAGATTAAAAGAAAGTTTCATCTTGGGCTCCCTGAAACTTCCATCCTGCACCGCTGTTTGCTTTTTCACAAGAGCAGAGGAGAGCGCACCGTTCCCAGCGGCACTGCAGTACCGGGTCGAGGCTTGGAGTGAACGGAGCAAGCTTCTTTTTCAACTCCTATTCTTAAAAATCCATTTAATATGTTGTCCTCGTATAGAGGACATATTAAACTGATAAGAACAGATACTACACTTGATCTTAGCCAAAAGGCCGAGAAGCGATAACTGTCCACTGTTTCAGGTCCGAGGGCCCTTGCTGGCACAATGCGCACTTGTAGCAGTGTTCTTTTTATGGCCATAGGTGGCCAGAGTGTCACGTTGCACCTCCGCCCACCCGCTGCACTGAGCACTCTTCAGCCCTTTTAAATGGTATAACTTTGCACTCCTGCATGCTCCAGCAAGCACCATTCAAGCAACAACTTTGCACTCCAGCTTCGAACATCGGCACAGTCGCAACAAGTAAGGCGACTCTACTCAGAGAAGTCACTCTGCAAAGTAGCAAGATTTCTTTTGCACAGACAGAAAGGGCTTCACCCGCAAAGGTAAAGCCTGCCAATAATAGAAACAACTCATTAGTGCTGCTCTCCACGGAAGTCTTTAGTAAAAGGCGAAAGACTTGTATGTTATGAAGAGAAACCAGAGTACGATTATCCGTCATTGCGGGAGCAGGGCATCAGGCTAGTTGGTATAGCCACCTTCCCCATGGTGAGCTTTGCTTGGTTGAGACGCTTGCCCCCCCCCCCCCCCCCCCCCTTGCTCCTCGGCTGACCAAGTAGGAACAATCGGGCCCTATTCGATGGCTGCCTTGTCTTTTACTCTATGCAAAAGACAAGGCAGCAACAAAAACACCACGAGAATCCCGTATTGAGGCTTTGTTCAGACCGCTCATTTGGTGTCGCGTTTCTTTCAAGCAATTCTCCCGGTTAGCCGACACTCGGCTCGCTCCCATAGCCGCGTTAAAGTCTACTTCGCATTCACTCTCTTTTCTCAGCAGACTCTTGGGATTTTATCTATAAAATGAATTCCTTCACTCAAACTATGTTAAAACTGCTTTGTCGTTCATATTTACCATGTCTAGAAAGATTTAAACAAAAAAAACAACGTTGTACTTTGCAGTAAAAGAAAGAGCAAATCTAAAGTTTCAGGAATCCGAGAATAAGCTTACTTTCATGAGTGCTTCACGATTTCGGATTTTGCTATAAAATGAATTCCTTCACTCAAACTAAATTAAAACTGCTAAACCGCTAATCTGTTACATGTAAGGCAGATGTCAAATTCACAGAAATAGGATCTAAGGCTATTCGGCCAATCGAGCTGTAGCAGCTTCGGTAAAAGAGTATAAGTTGAAGAGTTTGTGAATAAAGGTGTGCGCACACATAGTGAGCTGTAGGAAAATAGGCAGGGAGCAATGCCGGCTGGGGTATATGTTCTTGTATGTTGTCTGACTGTTTGATTTGAATGTGTTGTGTAAGTGTCCTGAAATGTTATATGTTTGGGCTGTGTGACATGCTTAATGCTTGTCAGTAGCTACCCACTTATTCATATATAGCAACTGACAGCATAAGAAGTCTGGACATACTTTGATAGTAGTTGTAGAAGTATCCTTATTGATAATAGATAAACTAATTCATAGTGATAGAACAGTAGATGAACAGGTGCCTGCACGTCTCACGAAAATAAAATGGGTGTATGATTGCTGACGGCAGAGCAATACTGCCAAACTTATGAGTTCTTGTGGCAAACTTGATTCAGTGTCTTGACGTGTATACGCTGTTTCGCTGACTTGATTGTCACAAGAAACAAAGTGTGTTTGATAAGATCCGACCATTTTATTACGGGAGGATCAGTATGTATGGATTCTGATGTGACTGATAAACCCATTCGTATCTTAAGCATAATCTAATACGTGAGACAACGCCCTGGCACACAATCAAAAAAAAAAAGAGAGAGCGGTTTTGTGTCCCCACAGTCCATAATGTAGAAAAGAGAGAAAAAAGCCTTTCTGATTTGGTGTGTGTGCTCATAGTGCAGAGTGTAGAGAAAAGAGAGAAAAGAAAGCCGTTTTGGTGTCACGGGTGTTGTGACTTACACACACACATTTCTGAATTGAGAAAAGAAATTATTTTAGAGGAAGCAGTAGAGTTTAGATCCCACATTTGTTGATAGGCATTCATTTATTTCTTCACTTCTGATGAAGTTTCAACAATAAACAACAAACTTTGTATTATGAGAAAGAACCAGACTCATTCTTCAGGAATCCGAAAATAAGCTCTATTTTATGAGTTATGCACGAATTCGGATTCTCCTATAAAACGAATTCATTAACTCCAACCAAGTTAAGACTGCTTTGTCCTTCATATTTATTCATGTCTAATCAAGTTTCAACGATAAACAACGTTGTACTTTGTAGAATGAGAAAGAACTTCTTCAGCAATAAGCATCTCTCGACATATGACGAAATACAGATTTTGCTATAAAATTAATTCCTTCTATCAGCCTGACTTAAAACTGTTTGTCCTCCTTATTTATCCACTTCAAATCAAGTTTCAACAATTAAAAAAAATTTGTAGTTTGAGAAAGAACAACTTAATCTTCAGCAATCAGTATAAAAAGAGGTGCAAATGCCAACCATACATACCTAAAAGGTGGAGCGGAAGTATTCAGCTGCAAGTAGGTGTGAATGTTCGACCATAATTTGTAAAAAACGGGTAAGAAAATGTTCGAATGCCCGACTATATATTAACAAAAGCGGGAGGAGAGGTCTTCGGATGAGAGTGGGTGAGAATTTCCAAACATAATCTATAAAATGCGGTGAAAAAAAAGGTGTGAATACCCCATAGAACACTAAAAGGTGGAGCAGAAGTTTTCGGCTGCAAGAAGGTGTGACTGTTCGACTATATTTGGTGAAAAGCAGGTGAAGCAAGTTCTGAATGCCCAACCTTACATCATCAAAAACGAGATCAGAGGTGTTTGGCTGCAAGAAGGCCATAGTTTGCTAAAAGCGGGTAAGCTACGAATGACCGACTAAATATCAACAAAAGTGGGGGCGGAGGTCTTTCGGATGCAAGTGGGTGTGAATATCCCACCATACAAGTATGGTGGAGAGGAAGCTGTGAATGGCCGACCATAGTAAAAAGCGGGTGAGAAAAGGTGCGAATGTCCAATCATACATGATCAAAACAGGGAGCGGAGGTGTTTGGCTGCGACAAGGTGTGTATGTCCACCCATAATTAATGAAAAGCGGGCAACAAGTAGGTTTGAATACCCATCATCAAAAGCAGGAGTGGATGTATTCGGCTACAAGAAGGTTTGAATGTCTGACCATAGTTTGTAAAAAGCGGGTAAGAAAAGGTTCGAGTGCCCGAACATACACCATCAAAAGAGGGAGCGGAGGTGTTCCGCTGTAAGACGGTGTGAATGTCCAACAATAGTTGGTAAAAAGCGGGTAAGAAAAGGTTAAAATACCCGACTGTACACAATCAATAGCGGGAGCGGAGTTGTTCGGCTACAAGAAGGTGTGAAAGTCCGACCATAGTTTGTAAAAAGCGGGTAAGAAAAGGTGCGAATGCCCGACAATGTATGATCAAAAGAGGGAGTGGAGGTTTTCGGCTGCAAGAAGGTCTGAATGTCCAACCATAATTTGTAAAAACCGGGGAAGAAAAGGCTCGAAAGCCCGACTATACACCATCAAAAGTGGGAGCGGAGGTGTTCAGCTTCAAGACGGTCTGAATGTCCATCAATAACTGCTAGAAAACATGAAAGAAAATTTTCGAATATCAAACTGCACATGATCATAAGCAGGAGAGGAGGTGTTCAGCTGCAAGAAGGTGTGAATGTCTACCCATAATTACTGAAAAATGGGTAAGAAAAGGTGCGAATGCCTAACCATACATCATCAAAAGAGGGAGCGGACGTGTTCCGCTGTAAGACGGTGTGAATGTCCGACCATAGATGGTAAAAAGCGGGTAAGAAAAGGTTAAATTACCCGACTGTACACAATCAAAAGAGGGAGCGGAGTTGTTCAGCTAAGAGAAGGTGTGAAAGTCCGACCTTGGTTTGTAAAAAGCGGGTAAGAAAAGGTTCGTATGCCCGAATATACACGATCAAAAGTGGAAGCGGAGGTGTTCGGCTGCAAGATATTGTGAACGTCCGACGAAAGTTTGTAAAAAGCAGTTAAGAAAATGTTAGAATATCTAACCAAACATAAGAATGAGTCTTTTCCGCTGTAGAATGCCCGACTATAGACCATCAAATGCGGGAGCGGAGGTGTTCGGCTCTGAGTAGGTGTGAATGTCCGACCATAATTGCTGAAGAATGTGTTAGAAAAGGTAAGAATGCTGGACCATACATCATCAAAAGCGGTAGAGGTGGTGTTCGGCTGCAAAAAGGTGTGACTGTTCGACTAAAGTTTGTAAAAAGTGGGTAAGACAAGGTGCGAATGCCTGACAATGTATGATCAAAAGCGGGAGCGGAGGTGTTCAGCTGCAAGAAGGTCTACATGTCCATCAATAATTGCTAGAAAACTTGAAAGAAACTTTTCGAAAATCAAACCGCACATGATCATAAGTGGGATAGGAGGTGTTCAGCTGCAAGGTGTGAATGTCCACCCATAATTCCTGAAAAATGGGCAAAAAAAAGGTGTGAATGCCCAACCATACATCATCAAAAGCAGGAGTGGAAGTGTTCGGCTACAAGAAGGTGTGAACGTCCAACCAAAATATGTAAAAAGAAGTTAAGAAAAGGTTCGAATATCCAACCAAACATAATCAAAAGCGGGAGCAGAGCTGTTCGACGGCAAGTAGGTGTGAATGTCAGATCATAATTTGCAAAAAGCTGATGAGAAAGGGTGAGAATGCCCGACTATACATCATCAAATGCGGGAGCGGAGTTGTTCGGCTGTGAGTAGGTGTGAATCTCCGACCATAATTGCTGAAAAATGTGTTAGAAAAGGTAAAAATGCCGGTCCATACATCATCAAAAGCGAGAGAGGTTGTGTTCGGCTGCAAGTAGGTGTGAATGTCCAGCCATAATTACTCACAAACGGGTAAGAAAAGGTAGTATTGCAGGACCATATATGATCAAAACAGGGAGCGGAGGTGGTTCAGCTGCAAGAAGGTGTGAATGTCTACACATAATTACTGAAAAATGGGTAAGAAAAGGTGCGAATGCCTAACCATACATCCTCAAAAGAGGGAGCTGAGGTGTTCCGCTGTAAGACGGTGTGAATGTCCGACCATAGATGATAAAAAGCGGGTAAGAAAAGGTTAAATTACCCGACTGTACACAATCAAAAGAGGGAGCGGAGTTGTTCAGCTAAGAGAAGGTGTGAAAGTCCGACCTTGGTTTGTAAAAAGCGGGTAAGAAAAGGTTCGTATGCCTGAATATACACCATCAAAAGCGGAAGCGGAGGTGTTCGGCTGCAAGATATTGTGAACGTCCGACCAAAGTTTGTAAAAAGCAGTTAAGAAAAGGTTTGAATATCTAACCAAACATAATCAAAAGCGGGAGCAGAGCTGTTCGACTGGAAGTAGGTGTGAATGTCAGATCATAATTTGCAAAAAGGTGATGAGAAAGGGTGAGAATGCCCGACTATACACCATCAAATGCGGTAGCGGAGTTGTTCGGCTGTGAGTAGGTGTGAATCTCCAACCATAATTGCTGAAAAATGTGTTAGAAAAGGTAAAAATGCCGGTCCATACATAATCAAAATCGGGAGAGGTGGTGTTCAGCTGCAAGAAGGTCTAAATGTCCATCAATAATTGCTAGAAAACATGAAAGAAAATTTTCGAAAATCAAACCACACATGATCATAAGTGGGAGAGGAGGTGTTCAGCTGCAAGAAGGTGTGAATGTCCACCAATAATACCTGAAAAATGGGTAAAAAAAAGGTGCGAATGCCCAACCATACATGATCAAAAGCAGGAGTGCATGTGTTCGGCTACAAGAAGGTGTGAACGTCCAACCAAAGTTTGTAAAAAGCAGTTAAGAAAAGGTTCGAATATCCAACCATACATAATCAAAAGCGGGAGCAGAGCTGTTCGACTGAGAGTAGGTGTGAATGTCAGATCATAATTTGCAAAAAGCTGATGAGAAAGGGTGAGAATGCCCGACTATACACCATCAAATGCGGTAGCGGAGTTGTTCGGCTGTGAGTAGGTGTGAATCTCCAACCATAATTTCTGAAAAATGTGTTAGAAAAGGTAAAAATGCCGGTCCATACATAATCAAAATCGGGAGGGGTGGTGTTGAGCTGCAAGAAGGTCTAAATGTCCATCAATAATTGCTAGAAAACATGAAAGAAAATTTTCGAAAATCAAACCATACATGATCATAAGTGGGAGAGGAGGTGTTCAGCTGCAAGAAGGTATGAATGTCCACCCATAATACCTGAAAAATGGGTAAAAAAAAGGTGCGAATGCCCAACCATACATCATCAAAAGCAGGAGTGCATGTGTTCGGCTACAAGAAGGTGTGAACGTCCAACCAAAGTTTGTAAAAAGCAGTTAAGAAAAGGTTCGAATATCCAACCATACATAATCAAAAGCGGGAGCAGAGCTGTTCGACTGCAAGTAGGTGTGAATGTCAGATCATAATTTGCAAAAAGCTGATGAGAAAGGGTGAGAATGCCCGACTATACACCATCAAATGCGGGAGCGGAGTTGTTCGGCTGTGAGTAGGTGTGAATCTCCGACCACAATTGCTGAAAAATGTGTTAGAAAAGGTAAGAATGCCGGTCCATACATCATCAAAAGCGAGAGAGGTTGTGTTCGGCTGCAAGTAGGTGTGAATGTCCAGCCATAATTACTCACAAACGGGTAAGAAAAGGTAGTATTGCCAGACCATATATGATCAAAACAGGGAGCGGAGGTGGTTCAGCTGCAAGAAGGTTTGAATGTCCGACTAAAGTTCAAATATATTAACAAAAGCGGGAGGAGAGGTCTTCGGATGAGAGTGGTTGAAAATTTCCAACCATAATGTATAAAATGCGGTGAAAAAAAGGTGTGATAGAACACTAAAAGGTGGAGCGGAAGTGTTCGGCTGCAAGAAGGTGTGAATGTCCGACTATATTTGGTGAAAAGCAGGTGAAGCAAGGTCTGAATGCCCAACCTTACATCATCAAAAGCGAGATCAGAGGTGTTTGGCTGCAAGAAGGCCATAGCTTGCCAAAAGCGGGTAAGGTGCGAATGACCGACTAAATATCAACAAAAGTTGGGCGGAGGTCTTCGGATGCAGGTGGGTGTGAATATCCCACCATACAAGTATGGTGGAGAGGAAGCTGTGAATGGCCGACCATAGTAAAAGGCGGGTGAGAGAAGGTGCGAATGTCAAACCATACATAATCAAAACAGGGAGCGGAGGTGTTCTGCTGTAAGAAGGTGTGAATGTCCAACCATAGTTGGTAAAAAGCGGGTAAGAAAAGGTTAAAATACCCGACTGTACACAATCAATAGCGGGAGTGGAGTTGTTCGGCTACTAAAAGGTGTGAAAGTCCGACCATGGTTTGTAAAAAGCGGGTAAGAAAAGGTGCGAATGCCCGACAATGTATGATCAAAAGAGGGAGTGGAGGTTTTCGGCTATAAGAAGGTCTGAATGTCCAACCATAATTTGTAAAAACCGGGGAAGAAAAGGCTCGAAAGCCCGACTATACACCATCAAAAGCGGGAGCGGAGGTGTTCAGCTGCAAGAAGGTGTGAAAGTCCGACCATGGTTTGTAAAAAGCAGTTAAGAAAAGGTTCGAATATCCAACCAAACATAATCAAAAGCGGGAGCAGAGCTGTTCGACTGCAAGTAGGTGTGAATGTCCAGCCATAATTACTCACAAACGGGGGAAGAAAAGGTAGTATTGCCAGACCATACATGATCAAAACAGGGAGCGGAGGTTCAGCTGCAAGGTGTGAATGTCTGACTATAGTTTGTAAAAAGCGGGTAAGACAAGGTGCGAATGCCCAACAATGTATGATCAAAAGAGAGAGTGGAGGTGTTCGGCTGCAAGGTCTGAATGTCCAACCATAATTTGTAAAAACCGGGTAAGAAAAGGCTCGAAAGCCCGACTATACATCATCAAAAGCGGGAGCGGAGGTGTTCAGCTGCAAGAAGGTGTGAATGTTCGACTAAAGTTTGTAAAAAGCTGGTAAGACAAGGAGCGATGTCCCGACATTTTATGATCAAAAGCGGGAGCGGAGGTGTCCAGCTGTGAGTAGGTGTGAATGTCCGACCATAATTGCTGAAAAATGTGTTAGAAAAGTTGAGAATACTGGACCATACATCATCAAAAGCGGGAGAGGTGGTGTTCGGCTGCAAGAAGGTGTGAAAGTCCGACAATGGTTTGTAAAAAGCGGGTAAAAAAAGGTTCGAATGCCCGAATATAGATCATCAAAAGCGGAAGCGGAGGTGTTCGGATGCAAGAAGGTGTGAACGTCCGACCAAAGTTTGTAAAAAGCAGTGAAAAGCGAGAAAAAGCATTTCGTGAGTTCTGCATGATTTGGGATTTTGCTTATAAAATGCATTACTTCACTCAAACTATGTTAAAACTGATTTGTCCTTCATATTTACCATGTCTAGAAATATTTAAACAAAAAACAACGTTGTACTTTGCAGTAAAAGAAATTGCAAATCTATAGTTTCAGGAATCCGAGTATAAGCCTGCTTTCATGAGTTCTGCACGATTTCGGATTTTGCTATAAAATGAATTGCTTTGCTCAAACCAAGTTAAAACTGCTTTGTCCTTCCATATTCATCAATGTCTAGATCGACTTCAACAAAGAAAAACATTGGACTTTGCAGTAGAAGAAGTTGAAATCCATCTACACATTGATAAATATGAAGGACAAAGCAGTTCCCACTTGCCCATAAGAAAATAAGCTTATTCTCGGATTCCTGATCCTTCAGTTTTGCTCTTTCTTCTACTGCAAAATACAATGTTGTTCTTTGTTGAAGTCGATCTAGACATTGATAAATATGAATGAAAAAGCAGTTTTAACTTGGTTTGAGTGAATGAATTCATTTTATACATAAAATCCGAAATCGTGCAGAACTCATGAAAATAAGCTTATTCTCGGATTCCTAAAACTTCTGATTGGCTCTTTCTTTTACTGCAAAGTACAACGTTGTTTTTTTTGTTTAAATCTATCGAGACATTGATAAATATGAAGGTAAAAGCCTTTTTAACATAGTTTGAGTGAAGGAATTGATTTTATAGATAAAATCCCAAATCATGCAGAACTCCTCAAAAGGGGCGTATGGCTTAATCACAAGTGTGGTTCTTTCTCATTCAGGGTAGTATGAGGAAGTTTATGCTTGAAATATATGTAGAAATGGGTACATATGATGGAAAAAGCAGTGTTAACTTAGTTTGAGTGAAGGAATTCATTTTATACATAAAATCCCAAATCATGCAGAACGTATGAAAATAAGCTTATTCTCGGATTCCTGATCCTTCAGTTTTGCTCTTTCTTCTACTGCAAAATACAATGTTGTTCTTTGTTGAAGTCGATCTAGACATTGATAAATATGAAGGAAAAAGCAGTTTTAACTTGGTTTGAGTGAATGAATTCATTTTATACATAAAATCCGAAATCGTGCAGAACTCATGAAAATAAGCTTATTCTCGGATTCCTAAAACTTTTGATTTGCACTTTCTTTTACTGCAAAGTACAACGTTGTTTTTTGTTGAAATCTATCTAGACATTGATAAATACCAGCCGAAACTCTGCTGCCGCTTTTGATAATTTATGGTTGGGCATTCTTACCTTTTCTTACCCACTTTTTACAAATTATGATCTTACATTCACACCTACTTGCAGTCGAACACCTTCTCATCCACTTATGATCATGTGCGGTTGGGCTTTCGCACCTTTTCTTACCCATTTTTCAGTAATTATGGGTGGACATTCAGACCTTCTTGCAGCCGAAAACCTCCGCTCCTCTTTTGATCATATATGGTCTGGCAATAGTACCTTTTCTTACTCGTTTGTGAGTAATTATGGCTGGACATTCACACCTTCTTGCAGCCGAACACAACCTCTCCCGCTTTTGATGATATATGGTCCGGCATTCTTACCTTTTCTAACACATTTTTTAGGCAATTATGGTCGGACATTCACACCTACTCACAGACGAACACCTCCGCTCCCACATTTGATAGTGTATAGTCGGGCATTCTCACCCTTTCTCATCAGCTTTTTGCAAATTATGATCTGATATTCACACCTACTTGCAGTCGAACAGCTCTGCTCCCGCTTTTGATTATGTTTGGTTGGATATTCGAACATTTTCTTAATGCTTTTTACAAACTTTGGTCGGACGTTCACACCGTCTTGCAGCCGAACATCTCCGCTTCCGCTTTTGATGGTGTATAGTCGGGCATTCGAGCCTTTTCTTACCCACCTATTACTTACTATGGTTGGACATTCAAACCTTCTTGTAGCCGAACACATCCGCTCCTGCTTTTGATGATGTATGATTTGGCATTCACACCTTTTCTTACCCATTTTTCAGTAATTATTGGTCGGACATTCAGACCTTCTTGCACCTGAACACCTCTGCTCCCGCTTTTGATGGTGTATAGTCGGGCTTTCGAGCCTTTTCTTCCCCGATTTTTACAAATTATTTGTTGGACATTCAGACCTTGCAGCCGAAAACCTCCGCTCCCTCTTTTGATCATACATTGTCGGGCATTCGCCCCTTGTCTTACACGGTTTTTACAAACTTTAGTCAGACATTCACACCTTGCAGCTGAACCACCTCCATTCCCTGTTTTGATCATGTGTGGTCTGGAAATACTACCTTTTCTTCCCCCGTTTGTGAGTAATTATGGCTGGACATTCACACCTACTTGCAGCCGAAAAACCACCTCTCCCGCTTTTGATGATGTATTGTCCGGCATTCTAGTCTTTTCTATCACATTTTTCAGCAATTATGATCTGACATTCACACCTACTTGCAGTCGAACAGCTCTGCTCCCGCTTTTGATTATGTTCGGTTGGATATTCAAACCTTTTCTTAACTGCTTTTTACAAACTTTGGTCGGACGTTCAAACCTTCTTGCAGCCGAACACCCCCGCTTCCGCTTTTGATGGTATATATTCGGGTATTCGAACCTTCTCTTACCCGCTTTTTACAAACCATGGTTGGACTTTCATACCTTCTTGTAGCTGAACAACTCCACTCCTGCTTTTGATGATTTATGGTTGGACATTCGCATCTTTTCCTACCCATTTTTCAGTAATTATGGGTGGATATTCACATCTTCTTGCAGCTGAACACCTCCTCTCCCGCTAATGATCATGTAAGGGTTGATATTCGAAAATTTTCTTTCATGTTTTAAAGCAATTATTAATGGACATTCACACCTACTTGCAGCCGAACACCACCTCTCCCGCTTTTGATGATGTATAGTCGGGATTTCTCACCCTTTCTCATCAGCTTTTTGCAAATTATTCTCTGACATTCACACCTACTTGCAGTCGAACAGCTCTGCTCCCGCTTTTGATTATGTTTGGTTAGATATTCGAACCTTTTCTTAACTGCTTTTTTACAAACTTTGGTCGGACTTTCACACCTTCTCTTAGCTGAACAACTCCGCTCCCTCTTTTGATTGTGTACATTCGGGTATTTTAACCTTTTCTTACCCGCTTTTTACCAACTATGATCGGACATTCACACCGTCTTACAGCGGAACACCTCCGCTCCCTCTTTTGATGGTGTATGTTCGGGCATTTGAACCTTTTCTTACCCGCTTTTTACAAACCAGGGTCGGACTTTCACACCTTTTAGTAGCCGAACAACTCCGCTCCCGCTATTGATTGTGTAGAGTCGGGTATTTTAACCTTTTCTTACCCGCTTTTTACCAACTATGGTCGGACATTCACACCGTCTTACAGCGGAACACCTCCTCTCCCGCTTATGATCATGTACGGTTTGATATTCGAAAATTTACTTTCTTGTTTTAAAGCAATTATTGATGGACATTCAAACCTCCTTTTTGATGGTGTATAGTCGGGCTTTCAAGCCTTTTCTTCCCGGTTTTTACAAACCATGGTAGGACTTTCACACCTTCTTGTAGCCAAACAACTCCGCTCCCGCTATTGATTGTGTACAGTCGGGTATTTTAACCTTTTCTTACCCGCTTTTTACCAACTATGGTCGGACATTCACACCGTCTTACAGCTGAACACCTCCGCTCCAGCTTTTGATGGTGTATAGTCGGGCTTTCGAGCCTTTTCTTCCCCGGTTTTTACAAATTATGGTTGGACAATCAGACCTTCTTTCAGCCGAAAACCTCCGCTCCCTCTTTTGATCATACATTGTCGGGCATTCGCACCTTTTCTTACCCGCTTTTTACAAACTTTAGTCGGACATTAACACCTTCTTGCAGCTTAACCACCTCCGCTCCCTGTTTTGATCATGTATGGTCTGGCAATACTACCTTTTCTTACCCATTTGTGAGTAATTATGGCTGGACATTCACACCTACTTGCAGCCGAACACCACCTCTCCCGCTTTTGATGATGTATGGACCGGCATTCTTACCTTTTCTAACACATTTTTCAGCAATTATGGTTGGAGATTCACATCTACTCACAGCCGAACACCTCCGCTCCCGCATTTGATGATGTATAGTCGGGCATTCTCACCCTTTCTCATCAGCTTTTTGCAAATTATTCTCTGACATTCACACCTACTTGCAGTCGAACAGCTCTGCTCCCGCTTTTGATTATGTTTGGTTAGATATTCGAACCTTTTCTTAACTGCTTTTTTACAAACTTTGGTCGGACGTTCACACCTTCTTGCAGCCGAACACCTACGCTTCCGGTTTTGATAGTGTATATTCGGGCATACGAACCTTTTCTTACCCGCTTTTTACAAACCATGGTCGGACTTTCACACCTTCTCTTAGCTGAACAACTCCGCTCCCTCTTTTGATTGTGTACAGTCGGGTAATTTAACCTTTTCTTACCCGCTTTTTACCAACTATGATCGGACATTCACACCGTCTTACAGCGGAACACATCCGCTCCCTCTTTTGATGGTGTATGTTCGGGCATTTGAACCTTTTCTTACCCACTTTTTACAAACCAGGGTCGGACTTTCACACCTTTTAGTAGCCGAACAACTCCGCTCCCGCTATTGATTGTGTACAGTCGGGTATTTTAACCTTTTCTTACCCGCTTTTTACCAACTATGGTCGGACATTCACACCGTCTTACAGCGGAACACCTCCTCTCCCGCTTATGATCATGTACGGTTTGATATTCGAAAATTTACTTTCTTGTTTTAAAGCAGTTATTGATGGAAATTCAAACCTTCTTTTTGATGGTGTATAGTCGGGCTTTCGAGCCTTTTCTTCCCGGTTTTTACAAACCATGGTCGGACTTTCACACCTTCTTGTAGCCGAACAACTCCGCTCCCGCTATTGATTGTGTACAGTCGGGTATTTTATCCTTTTCTTACCCGCTTTTTACCAACTATGGTCGGACTTTCACACCGTCTTACAGCGGAACACCTCTGCTCCCATTTTTGATGGTGTATAGTCGGGCATTCGAACCTTTTCTTACCCGCTTTTTACAAACTATGGTGGGACATTCAAACCTTCTTGTATCCGAAAACCTCCGCTCTCTCTTTTGATCATACATTGTCGGACATTCGCACCTTTTCTTACCCGCTTTTTACAAACCATGGTCGGACTTTCACACCTTCTTGTAGCCGAACACATCCGCTCCCGCTATTGATTGTGTACAGTCGGGTATTTTAACCTTTTCTTACCCGCTTTTTACCAACTATGGTCGGACATTCACACCTTCGTACAGCGGAACACCTCCGCTCCCTCTTTTGATGGTGTATAGTCGGGTATTCAAACCTTTTCTTACCCGCTTTTTCCAAACTATGGTCGGCTATTCACAGCTTCCTATGCAAACTAGGCAAACTATGGCCTTCTTGCAGCCAAACACCTCTGATCTCGCTTTTGATGATGTAAGGTTGGGCATTCAGACCTTGCTTCACCTGCTTTTCACCAAATATAGTCGGATATTCACATCCACTTGCATCCGAAGACCTCTGCCCCAAATTTTGTTGATATTTAGTCGGACATTCGCACCTTACCCGCTTTTGGCAAACTATGGCCTTCTTGCAGCCAAACACCTCTGATCTCGCTTTTGATGATGTAAGGTTGGGCATTCAGACCTTGCTTCACCTGCTTTTCACCAAATATAGTCGGACATTCACACCTTCTTGCAGCCGAACACTTCCGCTCCACCTTTTAGTGTTCTATGGGGTATTCACACCTTTTTTTCACCGCATTTTATACATTATGGTCGGAAATTTTCAACCACTCTCATCCGAAGACCTCTCCTCCCACTTTCTTTAATATATTTGAACTTTAGTCGGACATTCAAACCTTCTTGCAGCTGAACCACCTCCGCTCCCTGTTTTGATCATATATGGTCTGGCAATACTACCTTTTCTTACCCGTTTGTGAGTAATTATGGCTGGACATTCACACCTACTTGCAGCCGAACACAACCTCTCTCGCTTTTGATGATGTATGGACCGGCATTCTTACCTTTTCTAACACATTTTTCAGCAATTATGGTCGGAGATTCACACCTACTCACAGCCGAACAACTCCGCTCCCGCATTTGATGGTGTATAGTCGGTTATTCTCACCCTTTCTCATCAGCTTTTTGCAAATTATGATCTGACATTCACACCTACTTGCAGTCGAACAGCTCTGCTCCCGCTTTTGATTATGTATGGTTGGATATTCGAACCTTTTCTTAACTGCTTTTTACAAACTTTGGTTGGACGTTCACACCTTCTTGCAGCCGAACACATGCACTCCTGCTTTTGATGATGTATGGTTGGGCATTCGCACCTTTTTTTTTACCCATTTTTCAGGTATTATGGGTGGACATTCACACCTTCTTGCAGCTGAACACCTCCTCTCCCACTTATGATCATGTGTGGTTTGATTTTCGAAAATTTTCTTTCATGTTTTCTAGCAATTATTGATGGACATTTAGACCTTCTTGCAGCTGAACACCACCTCTCCCGATTTTGATTATGTATGGACCGGCATTTTTACCTTTTCTAACACATTTTTCAGCAATTATGGTTGGAGATTCACACCTACTCACAGCCGAACAACTCCGCTACCGCATTTGATGGTGTATAGTCGGGCATTCTCACCCTTTCTCATCAGCTTTTTGCCAATTATGATCTGACATTCACACCTACTTGCATTCGAACAGCTCTGCTCCCGCTTTTGATTATGTATGGTTGGATATTCGAACCTTTTCTTAACTGCTTTTTACAAACTTTGGTTGGACGTTCACACCTTCTTGTAGCCGAACACATGCACTCCTGCTTTTGATGATGTATGGTTGGGCATTCGCACCTTTTTTTTACCCATTTTTCAGGTATTATGGGTGGACATTCACACCTTCTTGCAGCTGAACACCTCCTCTCCCACTTATGATCATGTGTGGTTTGATTTTCGAAAATTTTCTTTCATGTTTTCTAGCAATTATTGATGGACATTTAGACCTTCTTGCAGCTGAACACCACCTCTCCCGATTTTGATTATGTATGGACCGGCATTTTTACCTTTTCTAACACATTTTTCAGCAATTATGGTTGGAGATTCACACCTACTCACAGCCGAACAACTCCGCTACCGCATTTGATGGTGTATAGTCGGGCATTCTCACCCTTTCTCATCAGCTTTTTGCAAATTATGATCTGACATTCACACCTACTTCCAGTCGAACAGCTCTGCTCCCGCTTTTGATTATGTATGGTTGGATATTCGAACCTTTTCTTAACTGCTTTTTACAAACTTTGGTTGGACGTTCACACCTTCTTGTAGCCGAACACATGCACTCCTGCTTTTGATGATGTATGGATGGGCATTCGCACCTTTTTTTTACCCATTTTTCAGGTATTATGGGTGGACATTCACACCTTCTTGCAGCTGAACACCTCCTCTCCCACTTATGATCATGTGTGGTTTGATTTTCGAAAATTTTCTTTCATGTTTTCTAGCAATTATTGATGGACATTTAGACCTTCTTGCAGCTGAACACCACCTCTCCCGATTTTGATTATGTATGGACCGGCATTTTTACCTTTTCTAACACATTTTTCAGCAATTATGGTTGGAGATTCACACCTACTCACAGCCGAACAACTCCGCTACCGCATTTGATGGTGTATAGTCGGGCATTCTCACCCTTTCTCATCAGCTTTTTGCAAATTATGATCTGACATTCACACCTACTTCCAGTCGAACAGCTCTGCTCCCGCTTTTGATTATGTTTGGTTAGATATTCGAACCTTTTCTTAACTGCTTTTTACAAACTTTGGTCGGACGTTCACAATATCTTGCAGCCGAACACCTCCGCTTCCGCTTTTGATGGTGTATATTCGGGCATACGAACCTTTTCTTACCCGCTTTTTACAAACCAAGGTCGGACTTTCACACCTTCTCTTAGCTGAACAACTCCGCTCCCTCTTTTGATTGTGTACAGTCGGGTAATTTAACCTTTTCTTACCCGCTTTTTACCATCTATGGTCGGACATTCACACCGTCTTACAGCGGAACACCTCCGCTCCCTCTTTTGATGATGTATGGTTAGGCATTCGCACCTTTTCTTACCCATTTTTCAGTAATTATGGGTAGACATTCACACCTTCTTGCAGCTGAACATCTCCTCTCCCGCTTATGATCATGTGCAGTTTGATATTCGAAAATTTTCTTTCATGTTTTCTAGCAATTATTGATGGACATTCAGACCGTCTTGCAGCTGAACACCTCCGCTCCCACTTTTGATGGTGTATAGTCGGGCTTTCGAGCCTTTTCTTCCCCGGTTTTTACAAATTATGGTTGGACATTCAGACCTTCTTGCAGCCGAAAACCTCCACTCCCTCTTTTGATCATACATTGTCGGGCATTCGCACCTTTTCTTACCCGCTTTTTACAAACCATGGTCGGACTTTCACACCTTTTAGTAGCCGAACAACTCCGCTCCCGCTATTGATTGTGTACAGTCAGGTATTTTAACCTTTTCTTACCCGCTTTTTACCAACTATGGTTGGACATTCACACCTTCTTACAGCAGAACACCTCCGCTCCCTGTTTTGATTATGTATGGTTTGACATTCGCACCTTCTCTCACCCGCCTTTTACTATGGTCGGCCATTCACAGCTTCCTCTCCACCATACTTGTATGGTGGGATATTCACACCCACTTGCATCCGAAGACCTCCGCCCCCACTTTTGTTGATATTTAGTCGGTCATTCGCACCTTACCCGCTTTTGGCAAACTATGGCCTTCTTGCAGCCAAACACCTCTGATCTCGCTTTTGATGATGTAAGGTTGGGCATTCAGACCTTGCTTCACCTGCTTTTCACCAAATATAGTCGGACATTCACACCCACTTGCATCCGAAGACCTCCGCCCCAAATTTTGTTGATATTTAGTCGGACATTCGCACCTTACCCGCTTTTGGCAAACTATGGCCTTCTTGCAGCCAAACACCTCTGATCTCGCTTTTGATGATGTAAGGTTGGGCATTCAGACCTTGCTTCACCTGCTTTTCACCAAATATAGTCGGACATTCACACCTTCTTGCAGCCGAACACTTCCGCTCCACCTTTTAGTGTTCTATCACACCTTTTTTTCACCGCATTTTATACATTATGGTTGAAAATTTTCAACCACTCTCATCCGAAGACCTCTCCTCCCGCTTTTGTTAATATATTTGAACTTTAGTTGGACATTCAAACCTTCTTGCAGCTGAACCACCTCCGCTCCCTGTTTTGATCATATATGGTCTGGCAATACTACCTTTTCTTACCCGTTTGTGAGTAATTATGGCTGGACATTCACACCTACTTGCAGTCGAACACAACCTCTCTCGCTTTTGATGATGTATGGACCGGCATTCTTACCTTTTCTAACACATTTTTCAGCAATTATGGTCGGAGATTCACACCTACTCACAGCCGAACAACTCCGCTCCCGCATTTGATGGTGTATAGTCGGGCATTCTCACCCTTTCTCATCAGCTTTTTGCAAATTATGATCTGACATTCACACCTACTTGCAGTCGAACAGCTCTGCTCCCGCTTTTGATTATGTATGGTTGGATATTTGAACCTTTTCTTAACTGCTTTTTACAAACTTTGGTTGGACGTTCACACCTTCTTGTAGCCGAACACATGCACTCCTGCTTTTGATGATGTATGGTTGGGCATTCGCACCTTTTTTTTACCCATTTTTCAGGTATTATGGGTGGACATTCACACCTTCTTGCAGCTGAACACCTCCTCTCCCACTTATGATCATGTGTGGTTTGATTTTCGAAAATTTTCTTTCATGTTTTCTAGCAATTATTGATGGACATTTAGACCTTCTTGCAGCTGAACACCACCTCTCCCGATTTTGATCATGTATGGACCGGCATTTCTACCTTTTCTAACACATTTTTCAGCAATTATGGTTGGAGATTCACACCTACTCACAGCCGAACAACTCCGCTACCACATTTGATGGTGTATAGTCGGGCATTCTCACCCTTTCTCATCAGCTTTTTGCAAATTATGATCTGACATTCACACCTACTTCCAGTCGAACAGCTCTGCTCCCGCTTTTGATTATGTTTGGTTAGATATTCGAACCTTTTCTTAACTGCTTTTTACAAACTTTGGTCGGACGTTCACAATATCTTGCAGCCGAACACCTCCGCTTCCGCTTTTGATGGTGTATATTCGGGCATACGAACCTTTTCTTACCCGCTTTTTACAAACCAAGGTCGGACTTTCACACCTTCTCTTAGCTGAACAACTCCGCTCCCTCTTTTGATTGTGTACAGTCGGATAATTTAACCTTTTCTTACCCGCTTTTTACCATCTATGGTCGGACATTCACACCGTCTTACAGCGGAACACCTCCGCTCCCTCTTTTGATGATGTATGGTTAGGTATTCGCACCTTTTCTTACCCATTTTTCAGTAATCATGGGTAGACATTCACACCTTCTTGCAGCTGAACACCTCCGCTCCTGCTTATGATCATGTGCAGTTTGATATTCGAAAATTTTCTTTCATGTTTTCTAGCAATTATTGATGGACATTCAGACCGTCTTGCAGCTGAACACCTCCGCTCCCACTTTTGATGGTGTATAGTCGGGCTTTCGAGCCTTTTCTTCCCCGGTTTTTACAAATTATGGTTGGACATTCAGACCTTCTTGCAGCCGAAAACCTCCACTCCCTCTTTTGATCATACATTGTCGAGCATTCGCACCTTTTCTTACCCGCTTTTTACAAACCATGGTCGGACATTCACACCTTTTAGTAGCCGAACAACTCCGCTCCCGCTATTGATTGTGTACAGTCGGGTATTTTAACCTTTTCTTACCCGCTTTTTACCAACTATGGTTGGACATTCACACCTTCTTACAGCAGAACACCTCCGCTCCCTGTTTTGATTATGTATGGTTTGACATTCGCACCTTCTCTCACCCGCCTTTTACTATGGTCGGCCATTCACAGCTTCCTCTCCACCATACTTGTATGGTGGGATATTCACACCCACTTGCATCCGAAGACCTCCGCCCCCACTTTTGTTGATATTTAGTCGGTCATTCGCACCTTACCCGCTTTTGGCAAACTATGGCCTTCTTGCAGCCAAACACCTCTGATCTCGCTTTTGATGATGTAAGGTTGGGCATTCAGACCTTGCTTCACCTGCTTTTCACCAAATATAGTCGGACATTCACACCTTCTTGCAGCCGAACACTTCCGCTTTTAGTGTTCTATGAGGCATTCACATATTTTTTTTCACCGTATTTTATAGATTATGGTTGGAAATTCTCACCCACTCTCATCCGAAGACCTCTCCTCCCGCTTTTGTTAATATATAGTCGGGCATTCGAACCTTTTCTTACCCGCTTTTTACAAATTATGGTCGAACATTCACACCTACTTTCAGCTGAATACTTCCGCTCCACCTTTTAGGTATGTATGGTTGGCATTTGCACCTCTTTTTATACTGATTGCTGAAGATTAAGTTGTTCTTTCTCAAACTACAAATTTTTTTTAATTGTTGAAACTTGATTTGAAGTGGATAAATAAGGAGGACAAACAGTTTTAAGTCAGGCTGATAGAAGGAATTAATTTTATAGCAAAATCTGTATTTCGTCATATGTCGAGAGATGCTTATTGCTGAAGAAGTTCTTTCTCATTCTACAAAGTACAACGTTGTTTATCATTGAAACTTGATTAGACATGAATAAATATGAAGGACAAAGCAGTCTTAACTTGGTATGAGTTAATGAACTCGTTTTTTAGGAGAATCCGAATTCGTGCATAACTCATAAAATAGAGCTTATTTTCGGATTCCTGAAGAATGAGTCTGGTTCTTTCTCATAATACAAAGTTTGTTGTTTATTGTTGAAACTTCATCAGAAGTGAAGAAATAAATGAATGCCTATCAACAAATGTGGGATCTATACTCTAGTGCTTCCTCTAAAATAATTTCCTTTCTCAATTTAGAAATGTGTGTGTGTAAGTCACAACACCCGTGACACCAAAACGGCTTACTTTTCTCTACACTCTGCACTATGAGCACACACACCAAATCAGAAAGGCTTTTTTCTCTCTTTTCTACATTATGGACTGTGGGGACACAAAACCGCTCTCTCTCTTTTTTTTTTTAATCGTGTGCCAGGGCGTTGTCTCACGTATTAGATTATGCTTAAGATACGAATGGGTTTATCAGTCACATCAGAATCCATACATACTGATCCTCCCGTAATAAAATGGTCGGATCTTATCAAACACACTTTGTTTCTTGTGACAATCAAATCAGCGAAACAGCGTATACACGTCAAGACACTGAATCAAGTTTGCCACAAGAACTCATAAGTTTGGCAGTATTGCTCTGCCGTCAGCAATCATACACCCATTTTATTTTCGTGAGACATGTGCAAGCACCTGTTCATCTACTGTTCTATCACTATGAATTAGTGATCTATTATCAATAAGGATACTTCTACAACTACTATCAAAGTATGTCCGGACTTCTTATGTATTCAATTGCTATATATGAATAAGTGGGTAGCTACTGACAAGCATTAAGCATGTCACACAGCCCAAACATATAACATATCAGGATATACCACACAGTTAACAACCACAGTGAAGCGTGTCAAAGCCCAAACATGTAACATTCAACAGGACACTTACACAACACATTCAAATCAAACAGTCAGACAACATACAAGAACATATACCCCAGCCGGCATTGCTCCCTGCCTATTTTCGTACAGCACACTATGTGTGCGCACACCTTTATTCACAAACTCTTCAACTTATACTCTTTTACCGAAGCTGCTACAGCTCGATTGGCCGAATACCCTTTGATCCTATTTCGGTGAAAATGAACATCTGCCTTACATATAACAGATTAGCGGTTTAGCAGTTTTAATTTAGTTTGAGTGAAGGAATTCATTTTATAGCAAAATCCGAAATCGTGAAGAACTCATGAAAGTAAGCTTATTCTCGGATTCCTGAAACATTAGATTTGCTCTTTCTTTTACTGCAAAGTACAACGTTGTTTTTTTTTGTTTAAATCTTTCTAGACATGGTAAATATTAAGGACAAAGCAGTTTTCACATAGTTTGAGTGAAGGAATTCATTTTATAGATAAAATCCCAAGAGTCTGCTGAGAAAAGAGAGTGAATGCGAAGTAGACTTTAACACGGCTATGGGAGCGAGCCGAGTGTGGGCTAACCGGGAGAATTGCTTGAAAGAAACGCGACACCGAATGAGCGATCAGAACAAAGCCTCAATATGGGATTCTCGTGGTGTTTTTGTTGCTGCCTTGTCTTTTGCACAGAGTAAAAGACAAGGCAGCCATCGAATAGGGCCCGATTGTTCCTAGTTGGTCAGCCGAGGAGCAAGGGGGGGAGGGGAGCAAGCGTCTCAACCAAGCAAAGCTCACCATGGGGAAGGTGGCTATGCCAACTAGCCTGATGCCCTGCTCCCGCAGTGACGGCTAATCGTACTCTGGTTTCTCTTCATAACGTACAAGTCTTTCGCCTTTTACTAAAGATTTCTGTGGAGAGCAGCACTAATGAGTTGTTTCTATTTTTGGCAGGCTTTACCTTTGCGGGTGAAGCCCTTTCTGTCTGTGCAAAAGAAATCTTCTTACTGTGCAGAGTGACTTCTCTGAGTAGAGTCGCCTTACTTGTTGCGACTGTGCCGATGTTCGAAGCTGGAGTGCAAAGTTGTTGCTTGAATGGTGCTTGCTGGAGCGTGCGGGAGTGCAAAGTTATACCATTTAAAATGGCTGAAGAGTGCTCAGTGCAGCGGGTGGGCGACACTCTGGCCACCTTGAAAACCGAGGTTACATCCACTACCAGGGGCAGCCCAAGTTCTGCCGCAAGTGTGGTGAGCATGGGCACCTGGTTGAGGCTTGTACCAAGGTGTTATGTGGGAAGAGCAGAGAAATTGGGCAAACTTTTGGAGAGTGTCCAAATGGCAGGAAATGTAATCTCTGTGGAGAATTAAATCACCTCTTCAGAGATTGCCCTAAATCTTTTGCCAACAAATTAAAGACGGTAAAGCCACAGTCAAGCCAACAAAGAGAAGGACCAAAGGTGGCAGTTGGTGAACAAAGTGAAGAGGTTGACCCAATAAATTCAAACTTCCCGCCAAAAGCTTGGATTGGAAGTGAGGAGCAAAAAGGGGAGGGGCCTGTAGAGGCCTCACCACTCAGTGTTGAAGTCTGTGAGAATTCACAGGCAGAGGGTGGAGCTACGCTAAATGAGGAGGAAGAGCAGACAGGTGAGTCTAGTGAAGATACTCACCTCCCCGAAGGTCAACAGCCGAAGAGGAAGGCATCTGAGCCTCTGATTCCCCAGTGGTATCAGAGAAGAGGGGAAGGGTTAGGTCCCTTTCAGACAGTTCTTCAGTGGAAGAACCTAGAGTCTTCCCCTCCGACTCACCAAATGAGCTCTCCTTTTTAACTTCAGCTCTGCAATCAACCCCCAGGGACTCAAAGTTAAATGCAACATTGCGTCAGAGGCCAACACCGAGAGTCTGAAAAGGAAATATAGATCACCCTACTCACTTTTCACCTAAAGAAATGAAGGAAGAGCTAGTTTCCCAAGAAATAACCTGTGTGTAATTTGTTTTGATAACTTAGAAAAACGAAAATGACATACCTACTTTCCTTTATGCTTTTAATGGTTCTCACCTTCTCAACACTAAATGTGAGAAGTGTGAAATCAAAGACAAGAGCCCAGAGTATTTTATCCTTCTTAGACTCCATAAAATCAGATGTGTTTTTAATACAAGAATGTGGACTACCTTTTTTAAAAAACCATAGACAATGGGAGGAAATGTGGCCCCATTTATCGATATGGAGTGGCTCAAATCAAAATAAAAATGATGGTGTGGCCATTCTAATTAAAAATCCGCATGTTCTGGTGAAAGGTAGCACAGTGGTGAGAGACGGACGGGCACTTTTAGCACACTTGAATTTTATGGGGCAAGACTTTAACCTCTTAAATATTTATGGTTTCAATGGAAAAAATGAAAGGTATGACCTTTTAGAAGATATACAGCTTTACATGCTAGGGCAAGTACCTTTAGTTGTAGGAGGGGATTTGAACTGTATCTTGAGCAGGAAAGATAGAAAAAGAGCAGGGGTAGATTTTAAAGTGGATAAGACTTCGATTTTACTTCAGGGCATATGCAGGGATTTTAAGCTTACTGACTGTTTTAAAACCATGCATCCCAGAGAGGAGGGCTTCACCTGGTTTAGTCATGATGGCACCAGAGCCTCTCGCATTGATTATTTCTTTACTAGAGATTGCCCACCCACTGATGTTAGATTAACCCCTGTTTTCTTTTCAGACCACCTTATGCTCTCCTGCACCCTTTCACCCCCTTCTGGTGTGACGGTAGGAAGTGGTCTGTGGAAACTCAACTGTTCCCTGTTGGAGGATGAAATCATAGTCAGTCAGTACAGGGAATGTTATAAAGAGTGGCAGACCCTTCAAGACCTCTACGAAACACATGCACAATGGTGGGAAATGGTGAAGGAAATGACCCAGACTTTTTTTAAACAGCAAGGTAAACATAAAAAAAGGAAAGAGAATAGATGTATGATGGGACTACATAAACGCTTACAGCGCTACTTTAAACTAAATCAGTGTGGCATAGACTTTAAAGAAGAAATCAAAGATGTCAAAAAGGAAATGTCAGTTTTAGCAGAAATAAAGAGTAAAGGAATTTTTGTAAGAAGCAGGGAGCAGGAAATTGAGGAAGATGAAAAAGAAAGAAAGTTATAAATAAAAAGGAGTGTATTCAAAATCTAAAAAGAGAAGATGGGTTTTTAACAAAATCCACACAAGAGATGATTGAAACTGTACATACCTTTTATAGTAACATGTACAAAGAGAAACCAGTGCACTTGGAAACATCGGCAGAAATCTTAAAATTCGTTGACAAAACCGTAAAAGAGAATGCACACTTGACACAGAATTTTACTGCTTTAGAGTTAAAAAAATGCCTAACAGGTTTTAAGAGAAGTCGAACTCCGGGTTTAGACGGGCTTCCTGCAGAATTCTATCTGACCTATTGGGACCTTTTATCATCAGACATTTTAGATGTTTTTAAAGATTTTGAAAAACTCGACCGACTGCCTGACAGTTTTAGAGTGGGAATAGTGACTCTACTTTATAAAAAAAATGATAAGACTGACCTAAAGAATTGGAGGCCCATCACACTTTTAAACTTAGACTGTAAACTTTTTAGCAAGGTTTTAGCGACACGGATGTCCTCTGTTTTAGAGGAGGTAATTCACCCAGACCAAGCTTGTGCCATCTCAGGGAGACAACTCACCGACAGCCTCGTACTGATTCGAGACATCATTGATTACGCTAGAGACAGAAACACCCGGCTTGTCATCTTAAATTTAGACTTTGAAAAAGCATTTGATCGGGTCTCGCATCAATATCTCTTTCAGGTGTTGCAGCCATCGAAAAGGGCCCGATTGTTCCTACTTGGTGAGCTTTGCTTGGTTGAGACGCTTGCCCACCCCCCCTGCTCCTCGGCTGACCAAGTAGAAACAATCTATTCGATGGCTGCCTTGTCTTTTACTCTGTGCAAAAGACAAGGCAGCCACAAACACCACGGGAACACCGTATTGAGGCTTTGTTCTGACCACTCATTCGGTGTCGCGTTTCTTTCAAGCAATTCTCCCGGTTAGCCCACACTCGGCTCGCTCCCATAGCCGTGTTAAAGTCTACTTCGCATTCACTCTCTTTTCTCTGCAGACTCTTGGGATTTTATCTATAAAATTAATTCTTTCACTCAAACTATGTGAAAACTGCTTTGTCGTTCATATTTACCATGTCTAGAAAGATTTAAACAAAAAAAACAACGTTGTACTTTGCAGTAAAAGAAAGAGCAAATCTAATGTTTCAGGAATCCGAGAATAAGCTTACTTTCATGAGTTCTTCACGATTTCGGATTTTGCTATAAAATGAATTCCTCCACTCAAACTAAATTAAAACTGCTAAACCGCTAATCTGTTATATGTAAGGCAGATGTCAAATTCACAGAAATAGGATCAAAGGGTATTCGGCCAATCGAGCTGTAGCAGCTTCGGTGAAAGAGTATAAGTTGAAGAGTTTGTGAATAAAGGTGTGCACACACATAGTGAGCTGTATGAAAATAGGCAGGGAGCAATGCCGGCTGCCGGCTATATGTTCTTGTATGTTGTCTGACTGTTTGATTTGAATGTGTTGTGTAAGTGTCCTGAAATGTTATATGTTTGGGCTGTGTGACATGCTTAATGCTTGTCAGTAGCTACCCACTTATTCATATATAGCAACTGACAACATAAGAAGTCTGGACATACTTTGATAGTAGTTGTAGAAGTATCCTTATTGATAATAGATAAACTAATTCATAGTGATAGAACAGTAGATGAACAGGTGCCTGCACGTCTCACGAAAATAAAATGGGTGTATGATTGCTGACGGCAGAGCAATACTGCCAAACTTATGAGTTCTTGTGGCAAACTTGATTCAGTGTCTTGACGTGTATACGCTGTTTCGCTGACTTGATTGTCACAAGAAACAAAGTGTGTTTGATAAGATCCGACCATTTTATTACGGGAGGATCAGTATGTATGGATTCTGATGTGACTGATAAACCCATTCGTATCTTAAGCATAATCTAATACGTGAGACAACGCCCTGGCACACAATCAAAAAAAAAAAAGAGAGAGCGGTTTTGTGTCCCCACAGTCCATAATGTAGAAAAGAGAGAAAAAAGCCTTTCTGATTTGGTGTGTGTGCTCATAGTGCAGAGTGTAGAGAAAAGAGAGAAAAAAAAGCCGTTTTGGTGTCACGGGTGTTGTGACTTACACACACACATTTCTGAATTGAGAAAAGAAATTATTTTAGAGGAAGCAGTAGAGTTTAGATCCCACATTTGTTGATAGGCATTCATTTATTTCTTCACTTCTGATGAAGTTTCAACAATAAACAACAAACTTTGTATTATGAGAAAGAACCAGACTCATTCTTCAGGAATCCGAAAATAAGCACGAATTCGGATTCTCCTATAAAACGAATTAATTAACTCAAACCAAGTTAAGACTGCTTTGTCCTTCATATTTATTCATGTCTAATAAAGTTTCAACGATAAACAACGTTGTACTTTGTAGAATGAGAAAGAACTTCTTCAGCAATAAGCATCTCTCGACATATGATGAAATACAGATTTTGCTATAAAATTAATTTCTTCTATCAGCGTGACTTAAAACTTTTTGTCCTCCTTATTTATCCACTTCAAATCAAGTTTCAACAATTAAAAAAAATTGAAGTTTGAGAAAGAACAACTTAATCTTCAGCAATCAGTATAAAAAGAGGGTAACAAAAGGTGCAAATGCCAACCATACATCACTAAAAGGTGGAGCGGAAGTATTCAGCTGCAAGTAGGTGTGAATGTTCGACCATAATTTGTAAAAAGTGGGTACGAAAAGGTTCGAATGCCCGACTAAATATTAACAAAAGCGGGTGGAGAGGTCTTCGGATGAGAGTGGGTGAGAATTTCCTACCATACAAGTATGGTGGAGAGGAAGCTGTGATTGGCAGACAATAGTAAAAAGCAGGTGAGAAAAGGTGCGAATGTCAAAACATACATGATCAAAACAGGGAGCGGAGGTGTTTGGCTGCGACAAGGTGTGAATGTCCACCCATAATTAATGAAAAACGGGCAACAAGTAGGTTCGAATGCCCAACCATACATCATCAAAAGCAGGAGTGGATGTGTTCGGCTTCAAGAAGGTATGAATGTCCATCAATAATTGCTATAAAACATGAAAGAAAATTTTCGAATATCAAACCGCACATAATCATAAGCGGGAGAGGAGGTGTTCCGCTGCAAGAAGGTGTGAATATCCACCCATAATTACTGAAAAATGGGTAAGAAAAGGTGCGAATGCCCAACCATACATCATCAAAAGCAGGAGTGGATGTGTTCGGCTACAAGAAGGTTTGAATGTCCGACCATAGTTTGTAAAAAGCGGGTAAGAACAGGTTTGTATGCCCGACTGTACACAATCAAATGTGGGAGCGGAGTTGTTCAGCTACAAGAAGGTGTGAAAGTCCGACCATGGTTTGTAAAAAGCGGGTAAGAACAGGTTCGTATGCCCGAATATACACCATCAAATGCGGGAGCGGAGGTGTTCGGCTGTGAGTAGGTGTGAATCTCCAACCATAATTGCTGAAAAATGTGTTAGAAAAGGTAAGATACCGGTCCATACATCATCAAAAGCGGGAGAGGTGGTGTTCGGCTGCAAGTAGGTGTGAATGTCCAGCCATAATTACTCACAAATGGGTAAGAAAAGGTAGTATTGCCAGACCATACATGATCAAAACAGGGAGCGGAGCGGAGGTGGTTAAGCTGCAAGAAGGTGTTAATGTCCGACTAAAGTTTGTAAAAAGCGGGTAAGAAAAGGTGCGAATGCCCGACAATGTATGATCAAAAGAGGGAGCGGAGGTTTTCGGCTGAAAGAAGGTCTGAATGTCCAACCATAATTTGTAAAAACCGGGGAAGAAAAGGCTCGAAAGCCCGACTTTACACCATCAAAAGCTGGAGCGGAGGTGTTCAGCTGCAAGAAGGTCTGAATGTCCATCAATAATTGCTAGAAAACATGAAAGAGAATTTTCGAATATCAAACCGCACATGATAATAAGCGGGAGAGGAGGTGTTCAGCTGCAAGAAGGTGTGAATGTCCACCCATAATTACTGAAAAATGGGTAAGAAAAGGTGCGAATTCCCAACCATACATCATCAAATGCACGAGTGGATGTGTTCGGCTACAAGAAGGTTTGAATGTCCGACCATAGTTTGTAAAAAGCGGGTAAGAAAAGGTTCGAATGCCCAAACATACACCATCAAAAGAGGGAGCGGAGGTGTTCCGCTGTAAGAAGGTGTGAATGTCCGACCATAGTTGGTAAAAAGCGGGTAAGAAAAGGTTAAAATACCCGACTGTACACAATCAATAGCGGGAGCGGAGTTGTTCGGCTACTAAAAGGTGTGAAAGTCCGACCCTGGTTTTAAAAAGCGGGTAAGAAAAGGTTCGAATGCCCGAACATACACCATCAAAAGAGGGAGCGGAGTTGTTCAGCTAAGAGAAGGTGTGAAAGTCCGACCATGGTTTGTAAAAAGCGGGTAAGAAAAGGTTCGTATGCCCGAATATACACTATCAAAACCGGAAGCGTAGGTGTTCGGCTGCAAGAAGGTGTGAACGTCCGACCAAAGTTTGTGAAAAAGCAGTTAAGAAAAGGTTCGAATATCTAACCAAACATAATCAAAAGCGGGAGCAGAGCTGTTCGACTGCAAGTAGGTGTGAATGTCAGAGAATAATTTGCAAAAGCTAATGAGAAAGGGTGAAAAATCCCGACTATACACCATCAAATGCGGTAGCGGAGTTGTTCGGCTGTGAGTAGGTGTGATTCTCCAACCATAATTGCTGAAAAATGTGTTAGAAAAGGTAAGAATGCCGGTCCATACATCATCAAAAGCGGGAGAGGTGGTGTTCGGCTGCAAGTAGGTGTGAATGTCCATTAATAATTGCTTTAAAACATGAAAGAAAATTTTCGAATATCAAACCTTACATGATCATTAGCGGGAGAGGAGGTGTTCAGCTGCAAGAAGGTGTGAATATCCACCCATAATTACTGAAAAATGGGTAGGAAAAGATGCGAATGTCCAACCATAAATCATCAAAAGCAGGAGTGGAGTTGTTCAGC
Source organism: Leuresthes tenuis (assembly GCF_036924035.1). Classification (NCBI taxonomy): domain Eukaryota; kingdom Metazoa; phylum Chordata; class Actinopteri; order Atheriniformes; family Atherinopsidae; genus Leuresthes; species Leuresthes tenuis. The sequence goes on along the minus strand of NW_027325424.1, from coordinate 146,555 downwards.
TACAAGAAGGTATGAAAGTCCAACCATGGTTTGTAAAAAGCGGGTAAGAGAAGGTTCGAATACCCGAATATATACCATCAAAAGCGGAAGCGGAGGTGTTCGGCTGCAAGAAGGTTTGAACGTCCGACCAAAGTTTGTAAAAAGCAGTTAAGAAAAGGTTTGAATATCCAACCGAACATAATCAAAAGCGGGAGCAGAGCTGTTCGACTGCAAGTAGGTGTGAATGTCAGATCATAATTGCTGAAAAATGTGATAGAAAAGACTAGAATGCTGGACAATACATCATCAAAAGCAGGAGAGGTGGTTTTTCGGCTGCAAGTAGGTGTGAATGTCCAGCCATAATTACTCACAAACGGGGGAAGAAAAGGTAGTATTTCCAGACCACACATGATCAAAACAGGGAATGGAGGTGGTTCAGCTGCAAGGTGTGAATGTCTGACTAAAGTTTGTAAAAACCGTGTAAGACAAGGGGCGAATGCCCGACAATGTATGATCAAAAGAGGGAGCGGAGGTTTTCGGCTGCAAGGTCTGAATGTCCAACCACAATTTGTAAAAATCGGGGAAGAAAAGGCTCGAAAGCCCGACTATACACCATCAAAAGCGGGAGCAGAGGTGTTCAGGTGCAAGAAGGTCTGAATGTCCGACCAAAAATTACTGAAAAATGGGTAAGAAAAGGTGTAAATGCCAAATCATACATCATCAAAAGCAGGAGCGGATGTGTTCGGCTACAAGAAGGTCTGAATGTCCAACCATAATTTGTAAAAACCGGGGAAGAAAAGGCTCGAAAGCTCGACTATACACCATCAAAAGTGGGAGCGGAGGTGTTCAGCTGCAAGACGGTCTGAATGTCCATTAATAATTGCTAGAAAACATGAAAGAAAATTTTCGAATATCAAACTGCACATGATCATAAGCGGGACAGGAGGTGTTCAGCTGCAAGAAGGTGTGAATGTCTACCCATAATTACTGAAAAATGGGTAAGAAACGGTGCGAATGCCTAACCATAAATTATCAAAAGAGGGAGCGGAGGTGTTCCGCTGTAAGACGGTGTGAAAGTCCGACCTTGGTTTGTAAAAAGCGGGTAAGAAAAGGTTCGTATGCCCGAATATACACCATCAAAAGCGGAAGCGGAGGTGTTCGGCTGCAAGATATTGTGAACGTCCGACCAAAGTTTGTAAAAAGCAGTTAAGAAAAGGTTCGAATATCTAACCAAACATAATCAAAAGCAGGAGCAGAGCTGTTCGACTGCAAGTAGGTGTGAATGTCAGATCATAATTTGCAAAAAGCCAATGAGAAAGGGTGAGAATGCCCGACTATACACCATCAAATGCGGTAGCGGAGTTATTCGGCTGTGAGTAGGTGTGAATCTCCAACCATAATTGCTGAAAAATGTGTTAAAAAAAGGTAAAAATGCCGGTCCATACATCATCAAAAGCGGGAGAGGTGGTGTTCAGCTGCAAGAAGGTCTAAATGTCCATCAATAATTGCTAGAAAACATGAAAGAAAATTTTCGAAAATCAAACCACACATGATCATAAGTGGGAGAGGAGGTGTTCAGCTGCAAGAAGGTGTGAATGTCCACCCATAATACCTGAAAAATGGGTAAAAAAAAAGGTGCGAATGCCCAACCATACATCATCAAAAGCAGGAGTGCATGTGTTCGGCTACAAGAAGGTGTGAACGTCCAACCAAAGTTTGTAAAAAGCAGTTAAGAAAAGGTTCGAATATCCAACCAAACATAATCAAAAGCGGGAGCAGAGCTGTTCGACGGCAAGTAGGTGTGAATGTCAGATCATAATTTGCAAAAAGCTGATGAGAAAGGGTGAGAATGCCCGACTATACACCATCAAATGCGGGAGCGGAGTTGTTCGGCTGTGAGTAGGTGTGAATCTCCGACCATAATTGCTGAAAAATGTGTTAGAAAAGGTAAGAATGCCGGTCCATACATCATCAAAAGCGAGAGAGGTTGTGTTCGGCTGCAAGTAGGTGTGACTGTTCGACTAAAGTTTGTAAAAAGTGGGTAAGACAAGGTGCGAATGCCTGACAATGTATGATCAAAAATGGGAGCGGAGGTGTTCAGCTGCAAGAAGGTCTACATGTCCATCAATAATTGCTAGAAAACATGAAAGAAACTTTTCGAAAATCAAACCGCACATGATCATAAGTGGGATAGGAGGTGTTCAGCTGCAAGGTGTGAATGTCCACCCATAATTCCTGAAAAATGGGCAAAAAAAAGGTGTGAATGCCCAACCATACATCATCAAAAGCAGGAGTGGAAGTGTTCGGCTACAAGAAGGTGTGAACGTCCAACCAAAATATGTAAAAAGCAGTTAAGAAAAGGTTCGAATATCCAACCAAACATAATCAAAAGCTTTTCGACTGCAAGTAGGTGTGAATGTCAGATCATAATTTGCAAAAAGCTGATGAGAAAGGGTGAGAATGCCCGACTATACATCATCAAATGCGGGAGCGGAGTTGTTCGGCTGTGAGTAGGTGTGAATCTCCGACCATAATTGCTGAAAAATGTGTTAGAAAAGGTAAAAATGCCGGTCCATACATCATCAAAAGCGAGAGAGGTTGTGTTCGGCTGCAAGTAGGTGTGAATGTCCAGCCATAATTACTCACAAACGGGTAAGAAAAGGTAGTATTGCCAGACCATATATGATCAAAACAGGGAGCGGAGGTGGTTCAGCTGCAAGAAGGTTTGAATGTCCGACTAAAGTTTGTAAAAAGCGGGTAAGACAAGGTGTGAATGCCCGACAATGTATGATCAAAAGAGGAGCGGAGGTTTTCGGCTGCAAGAAGGTCTGAATGTCCACCCATAATTACTGAAAAATGGGTAAGAAAAGGTGCGAAAGCCCAACCGCACATGATCATAAGTGGATGAGAAGGTGTTGGACTGCAAGTAGGTGTGAATGTAAGATCATAATTTGTAAAAAGCGGGTAAGAAAAGGTAAGAATGCCCAACCATAAATTATCAAAAGCGGCAGCAGAGTTTCGGCTTGTATTTATCAATGTCTAGATAGATTTCAACAAAAAACAACGTTGTACTTTGCAGTAAAAGAAAGTGCAAATCAAAAGTTTTAGGAATCCGAGAATAAGCTTATTTTCATGAGTTCTGCACGATTTCGGATTTTATGTATAAAATGAATTTCTTCACGCAAACTAAGTTAACACTGCTTTGTCCTTCATATGTACCCATTTCTACATATATTTCAAGCATAAACTTCCTCATATTACCCTGAATGAGAAAGAGCCACACTTGTGATTAAGCCATACCTCCCTTTTGAGGAGTTCTGCATGATTTGGGATTTTATCTATAAAATTAATTCCTTCACTCAAACTATGTTAAAACGGCTTTTACCTTCATATTTATCAATGTCTCGATAGATTTAAACAAAAAAACAACGTTGTACTTTGCAATAAAAGAAAGAGCAAATCAAAAGTTTTAGGAATCCGAGAATAAGCTTATTTTCATGAGTTCTGCACGATTTCGGATTTTATGTATAAAATGAATTCATTCACTCAAACCAAGTTAAAACTGCTTTTTCCTTCATATTTATCAATGTCTAGATCGACTTCAACAAAGAACAACATTGTATTTTGCAGTAGAAGAAAGAGCAAAACTGAAGGATCAGGAATCCGAGAATAAGCTTCTTTTCATACGTTCTGCATGATTTGGGATTTTATGTATAAAATGAATTCCTTCACTCAAACTAAGTTAACACTGCTTTGTCCATCATATGTACCCATTTCTACATATATTTCAAGCATAAACTTCCTCATACTACCCTGAATGAGAAAGAACCACACTTGTGATTAAGCCATACGCCCCTTTTGAGGAGTTCTGCATGATTTGGGATTTTATCTATAAAATCAATTCCTTCACTCAAACTATGTTAAAACGGTTTTTACCTTCATATTTATCAATGTCTCGATAGATTTAAACAAAAATGTATAAAATTATGTATAAAATGAATTCATTCACTCAAACCAAGTTAAAACTGCTTTTTCCTTCATATTTATCAATGTCTAGATCGACTTCAACAAAGAACAACATTGTATTTTGCAGTAGAAGAAAGAGCAACACTGAAGGATCAGGAATCCGAGAATAAGCTTATTTTCTTATGGGCAAGTGGGAACTGCTTTGTCCTTCATATTTATCAATGTGTAGATGGATTTCAACTTCTTCTACTGCAAAGTCCAATGTTTTTCTTTGTTGAAGTCGATCTAGACATTGATGAATATGGAAGGACAAAGCAGTTTTAACTTGGTTTGAGCAAAGCAATTCATTTTATAGCAAAATCCGAAATCGTGCAGAACTCATGAAAGCAGGCTTATACTCGGATTCCTGAAACTTTAGATTTGCTCTTTCTTTTACTGCAAAGTACAACGTTGTTTTTTTGTTTAAATATTTCTAGACATGGTAAATATAAAGGACAAATTAGTTTTAACATAGTTTGAGTGAAGTAATGCATTTTATAAGCAAAATCCCAAATCATGCAGAACTCACGAAATGCTTTTTCTCGCTTTTCACTGCTTTTTACAAACTTTGGTCGGACGTTCACACCTTCTTGCATCCGAACACCTCCGCTTCCGCTTTTGATGATGTATATTCGGGCATTCGAACCTTTTTTTACCCGCTTTTTACAAACCATTGTCGGACTTTCACACCTTCTTGCAGCCGAACACCACCTCTCCCGCTTTTGATGATGTATGGTCCAGTATTCTTACCTTTTCTAACACATTTTTCAGCAATTATGGTCGAACATTCACACCTTCTTGCAGCTGAACACCTCCGCTCCCGCTTTTGATGATGTATAGTCGGGCTTTCGAGCCTTTTCTTACCCGGTTTTTACAAATTATGGTTGGACATTCAGACCTTGCAGCCGAACACCTCCGCTCTCTCTTTTGATCATACATTGTTGGGCATTCGCACCTTGTCTTACCCGCTTTTTACAAACTATAGTCAGACATTCACACCTTGCAGCTGAACCTCCGCTCCCTGTTTTGATCATGTATGGTCTGGCAATACTACCTTTTCTTCCCCCGTTTGTGAGTAATTATGGCTGGACATTCACACCTACTTGCAGTCGAACAGCTCTGCTCCCGCTTTTGATTATGTTTGGTTGGATATTCGAACCTTTTCTTAACTGCTTTTTACAAACCATGTTCGGACGTTCACACCTTCTTGTAGCCGAACAACTCCGCTCCCGCTATTGATTGTGTACAGTCGGGTATTTTAACCTTTTCTTACCCGCTTTTTACCAACTATGGTCGGACATTCACACCGTCTTACAGCGGAACACCTCCGCTCCCGCTTTTTATGGTGTATGGTCGGGCATTCGAACCTTTTCTTACCCGCTATTTACAAACTATGGTAGGACATTCAAACCTTCGTGTATCCGAAAACCTCCGCTCTCTCTTTTGATCATACATTGTCGGACATTCGCACCTTTTCTTACCCGCTTTTTACAAACCATGGTCGGACTGTCACACCTTCTTGTAGCCGAACACATCCGCTCCCCCTATTGATTGTGTACAGTCGGGTATTTTAACCTTTCCTTACCCGCTTTTTACCAAGTATGGTCGGACATTCACACCTTCGTACAGCGGAACACCTCCGCTCACTCTTTTGATGGTGTATGTTCGGGCATTCAAACCTTTTCTTACCCGCTTTTTCCAAACTATGGTCGGCTATTCACAGCTTCCTCTCCACCATACTTGTATGGTGGGATATTCACACCCACTTGCATCCACCCACTTGCTCCACCTTTTAGTGTTCTATCACACCTTTTTTTTCACCGCATTTTATACATTATGGTTGGAAATTTTCAACCACTTTCATCCGATGACCTCTCCTCCCGCTTTTGTTAATATATTTGAACTTTAGTTTGACATTCAAACCTTCTTGCAGCTGAACCACCTCCGCTCCCTGTTTTGATCATATATGGTCCTGCAATACTACCTTTTCTTACCCGTTTGTGAGTAATTATGGCTGGACATTCACACCTACTCACAGCCGAACAACTCCGCTCCCGCATTTGATGATGTATAGTCGGGCATTCTCACCCTTTCTCATCAGCTTTTTGCAAATTATGATCTGACATTCACACCTACTTGCCGTCGAACAGCTCTGCTCCCGCTTTTGATTATGTTTGGTTGGATATTCGAACCTTTTCTTAACTTCTTTTTACATATTTTGGTTGGACGTTCACACCTTCTTGTAGCCGAACACTTCCACTCCTGCTTTTGATGATGTATGGTTGGGCATTCACACCTTTTTTTTGCCCATTTTTCAGGAATTATGGGTGGACATTCACACCTTGCAGCTGAACACCTCCTATCCCACTTATGATCATGTGCGGTTTGATTTTCGAAAAGTTTCTTTCATGTTTCCTAGCAATTATTGATGGACATGTAGACCTTCTTGCAGCTGAACACCTCCGCTCCCGCTTTTGATCATACATTGTCAGGCATTCGCACCTTGTCTTACCCACTTTTTACAAACTTTAGTCGAACAGTCATACCTTTTTGCAGCCGAACACCACCTCTACCGCTTTTGATGATGTATGGTCCAGCATTCTTACCTTTTCTAACACATTCTTCAGCAATTATGGTCGGACATTCACACCTACTCAGAGCCGAACACCTCCGCTCCCGCATTTGATGGTGTATAGTCGGGCATTCTCACCCTTTCTCATCAGCTTTTTACAAATTATGATCTGACATTCACACCTGCTTTTGATAATGTATTGTTAGGCATTCGCACCTTTTTTTTTTACCAATTTTTCAGGAATTATGGGTGGACATTCACACCTTCTTGCAGCCGAACACCTCCTCTCCCGCTTATGATCATGTGCGGTTTGATATTCGAAAATTTACTTTCTTGTTTTAAAGCAATTATTGATGGACATTCAAACCTTCTTTTTGATGGTGTATAGTCGGGATTTCGAGCCTTTTCTTCCCGGTTTTTACAAACCATGGTCGGACTTTCACACCTTCTTGTAGCCGAACAACTCCACTCCCGCTATTGATTGTGTACAGTCGGGTATTTTAACCTTTTCTTACCCGCTTTTTACCAACTATGGTCGGACATTCACACCGTCTTACAGCGGAACACCTCTGCTCCCGCTTTTGATGGTGTATAGTCGGGCATTCGAACCTTTTCTTACCCGCTTTTTACAAACTATGGTGGGACATTCAAACCTTCTTGTATCCGAAAACCTCCGCTTTCTCTTTTGATCATACATTGTCGGACATTCGCACCTTTTCTTACCCGCTTTTTACAAACCATGGTCGGACTTTCACATCTTCTTGTAGCCGAACACATCCGCTCCCGCTATTGATTGTGTACAGTCGGGTATTTTAACCTTTTCTTACCCGCTTTTTACCAAGTATGGTCGGACATTCACACCTTCGTACAGCGGAACACCTCCGCTCCCTCTTTTGATGGTGTATGTTCGGGCATTCAAACCTTTTCTTACCCGCTTTTTCCAAACTATGGTCGGCTATTCACAGCTTCCTCTCCACCATACTTGTATGGTGGGATATTCACACCCACTTGCATCCGAAGACCTCCGCCCCAAATTTTGTTGATATTTAGTCGGACATTCGCACCTTACCCGCTTTTGGCAAACTATGGCCTTCTTGCAGCCAAACACCTCTGATCTCGCTTTTGATGATGTAAGGTTGGGCATTCAGACCTTGCTTCACCTGGTTTTCACCAAATATAGTCGGACATTCACACCTTCTTGCAGCCGAACACTTCCGCTCCACCTTTTAGTGTTCTATCACACCTTTTTTTCACCGCATTTTATACATTATGGTTGGAAATTTTCAACCACTCTCATCCGAAGACCTCTCCTCCCGCTTTTGTTAATATATTTGAACTTTAGTCGGACATTCAAACCTTCTTGCAGCTGAACCACCTCCGCTCCCTGTTTTGATCATATATGGTCTGGCAATACTACCTTTTCTTACCCGTTTGTGAGTAATTTTGGCTGGACATTCACACCTACTTGCAGCCGAACACAACCTCTCTCGATTTTGATGATGTATGGACCGGCATTCTTACCTTTTCTAACACATTTTTCAGCAATTATGGTCGGAGATTCACACCTAGTCACAGCCGAACAACTCCGCTCCCGCATTTGATGGTGTATAGTCGGGCATTCTCACCCTTTCTCATCAGCTTTTTGCAAATTATGATCTGACATTCACACCTACTTGCAGTCGAACAGCTCTGCTCCCGCTTTTGATTATGTTTGGTTGGATATTCGAACCTTTTCTTAACTTCTTTTTACATATTTTGGTTGGACGTTCACACCTTCTTGTAGCCGAACACTTCCACTCCTGCTTTTGATGATGTATGGTTGGGCATTCACACCTTTTTTTTTGCCCATTTTTCAGGAATTATGGGTGGACATTCACACCTTGCAGCTGAACACCTCCTATCCCACTTATGATCATGTGCGGTTTGATTTTCGAAAAGTTTCTTTCATGTTTTCTAGCAATTATTGATGGACATGTAGACCTTCTTGCAGCTGAACACCTCCGCTCCCGCTTTTGATCATACATTGTCAGGCATTCGCACCTTGTCTTACCCACTTTTTACAAACTTTAGTCGAACAGTCATACCTTTTTGCAGCCGAACACCGCCTCTCCCGCTTTTGATGATGTATGGTCCAGCATTCTTACCTTTTCTAACACATTCTTCAGCAATTATGGTCGGACATTCACACCTACTCAGAGCCGAACACCTCCGCTCCCGCATTTTATGGTGTATAGTCGGGCATTCTCACCCTTTCTCATCAGCTTTTTACAAATTATGATCTGACATTCACACCTGCTTTTGATAATGTATTGTTAGGCATTCGCACCTTTTTTTTACCCATTTTTCATGAATTATGGGTGGACATTCACACCTTCTTGCAGCCGAACACCTCCTCTCCCGCTTATGATCATGTGCGGTTTGATATTCGAAAATTTACTTTCTTGTTTTAAAGCAATTATTGATGGACATTCAAACCTTCTTTTTGATGGTGTATAGTCGGGCTTTCGAGCCTTTTCTTCCCGGTTTTTACAAACCATGGTCGGACTTTCACACCTTCTTGTAGCCGAACAACTCCGCTCCCGCTATTGATTGTGTACAGTCGGGTATTTTAACCTTTTCTTACCCGCTTTTTACCAACTATGGTCGGACATTCACACCGTCTTACAGCGGAACACCTCTGCTCCCGCTTTTGATGGTGTATAGTCGGGCATTCGAACCTTTTCCTACCCGCTTTTTACAAACTATGGTGGGACATTCAAACCTTCTTGTATCCGAAAACCTCCGCACTCTCTTTTGATCATACATTGTCGGACATTCGCACCTTTTCTTACCCGCTTTTTACAAACCATGGTCGGACTTTCACATCTTCTTGTAGCCGAACACATCCGCTCCCGCTATTGATTGTGTACAGTTTGGTATTTTAACCTTTTCTTACCCGCTTTTTACCAACTATGGTCGGACATTCACACCTTCGTACAGCGGAACACCTCCGCTCCCTCTTTTGATGGTGTATGTTCGGGCATTCAAACCTTTTCTTACCCGCTTTTTCCAAACTATGGTCGGCTATTCACAGCTTCCTCTCCACCATACTTGTATGGTGGAATATTCACACCCACTTGCATCCGAAGACCTCCGCCCCAAATTTTGTTGATATTTAGTCGGACATTCGCACCTTACCCGCTTTTGGAAAACTATGGCCTTCTTGCAACCAATCACCTCTGATCTCACTTTTGATGATGTAAGGTTGGGCATTCAGACCTTGCTTCACCTGCTTTTCACCAAATATAGTCGGACATTCACACCTTCTTGCAGCCGAACACTTCCGCTTTTAGTGTTCTATGAGGCATTCACATATTTTTTTTCACCGTATTTTATAGATTATGGTTGGAAATTCTCACCCACTCTCATCCGAAGACCTCTCCTCCCGCTTTTGTTAATATATAGTCGGGCATTCGAACCTTTTCTTACCCGCTTTTTACAAATTATAGTTGAACATTCACACCTACTTGCAGCTGAATACTTCCGCTCCACCTTTTAGGTATGTATGGTTGGCATTTGCACCTCTTTTTATACTGATTGCTGAAGATTAAGTTGTACTTTCTCAAACTACAACATTTTTTTAATTGTTGAAACTTGATTTGAAGTGGATAGATAAGGAGGACAAACAGTTTTAAGTCAGGCTGATAGAAGGAATTAATTTTATAGCCAAATCTGTACTTCGTCATATGTCGAGAGATGCTTATTGCTGAAGAAGTTCTTTCTCATTCTACAAAGTACAACGTTGTTTATCGTTGAAACTTGATTAGACATGAATAAATATGAAGGACAAAGCAGTCTTAACTTGGTTTGAGTTAAGGAATTCGTTTTATAGGAGAATCCGAATTCGTGCATAACTCATAAAATAGAGCATATTTTCGGATTCCTGAAGAATGATTCTGGTTCTTTCTCATAATACAAAGTTTGTTGTTTATTGTTGAAACTTCATCAGAAGTGAAGAAATAAATTAATGCCTATCAACAAATTGACCTTCTGTTGACCTTCGGGGAGGTGAGTATCTTCACTAGACTCACCTGTCTGCTCTTCCTCCTCATTTAGCGTAGCTCCACCCTCTGCCTGTGAATTCTCACAGACTTCAACACTGAGTGGTGAGGCCTCTACAGGCCCCTCCCCTTTTTGCTCCTCACTTCCAATCCAAGCTTTTGGCGGGAAGTTTGAATTTATTGGGTCAACCTCTTCACTTTGTTCACCAACTGCCACCTTTGGTCCTTCTCTTTGTTGGCTTGACTGTGGCTTTACCGTCTTTAATTTGTTGGCAAAAGATTTAGGGCAATCTCTGAAGAGGTGATTTAATTCTCCACAGAGATTACATTTCCTGCCATTTGGACACTCTCCAAAAGTTTGCCCAATTTCTCTGCTCTTCCCACATAACACCTTGGTACAAGCCTCAACCAGGTGCCCATGCTCACCACACTTGCGGCAGAACTTGGGCTGCCCCTGGTAGTGGATGTAACCTCGGTTTTCAAGGTGGCCAGAGTGTCGCCCACCCGCTGCACTGAGCACTCTTCAGCCATTTTAAATGGTATAACTTTGCACTCCCGCACGCTCCAGCAAGCACCATTCAAGCAACAACTTTGCACTCCAGCTTCGAACATCGGCACAGTCGCAACAAGTAAGGCGACTCTACTCAGAGAAGTCACTCTGCACAGTAAGAAGATTTCTTTTGCACAGACAGAAAGGGCTTCACCCGCAAAGGTAAAGCCTGCCAAAAATAGAAACAACTCATTAGTGCTGCTCTCCACAGAAATCTTTAGTAAAAGGCGAAAGACTTGTACGTTATGAAGAGAAACCAGAGTACGATTATCCGTCACTGCGGGAGCAGGGCATCAGGCTTGTTGGCATAGCCACCTTCCCCATGGTGAGCTTTGCTTGGTTGAGACGCTTGCTCCCCCCGCCTTGCTCCTCGGCTGACCAAGTAGGAACAATCGGGCCCTATTCGATGGCTGCCTTGTCTTTTACTCTGTGCAAAAGACAAGGCAGCAACAAAAACACCACGAGAATCCCGTATTGAGGCTTTGTTCTGACCGCTCATTCGGGGTCGCGTTTCTTTCAAGCAATTCTCCTGGTTAGCCCACACTCGGCTCGCTCCCATAGCCGTGTTAAAGTCTACTTCACATTCACTCTCTTTTCTCAGCAGACTCTTGGGATTTTATCTATAAAATGAATTCCTTCACTCAAACTATGTGAAAACTGCTTTGTCCTTAATATTTACCATGTCTAGAAAGATTTAAACAAAAAAAACAACGTTGTACTTTGCGGTAAAAGAAAGAGCAAATCTAAAGTTTCAGGAATCCGAGAATAAGCTTACTTTCATGAGTTCTTCACGATTTCGGATTTTGCTATAAAATGAATTCCTTCACTCAAACTAAATTAAAACTGCTAAACCGCTAATCTGTTATATGTAAGGCAGATGTCAAATTCACCGAAATAGGATCAAAGGGTATTCGGCCAATCGAGCTGTAGCAGCTTCGGTAAAAGAGTATAAGTTGAAGAGTTTGTGAATAAAGGTGTGCACACACATAGTGTGCTGTACGAAAATAGGCAGGGAGCAATGCCGGCTGGGGTATATGTTCTTGTATGTTGTCTGACTGTTTGATTTGAATGTGTTGTGTAAGTGTCCTGTTGAATGTTACATGTTTGGGCTTTGACACGCTTCACTGTGGTTGTTAACTGTGTGGTGTGTCCTGAAATGTTATATGTTTGGGCTGTGTGACATTCTTTAATGCTTGTCAGTAGCTACACACTTATTCATATATAGCAACTGACAACATAAGAAGTCCGGACATACTTTGATAGTAGTTGTAGAAGTATCCTTATTGATAATAGATCACTAATTCATAGTGATAGAACAGTAGATGAACAGGTGCTTGCACATGTCTCACGAAAATAAAATGGGTGTATGATTGCTGACGGCAGAGCAATACTGCCAAACTTATGAGTTCTTGTGGCAAACTTGATTCAGTGTCTTGACGTGTATACGCTGTTTCGCTGACTTGATTGTCACAAGAAACAAAGTGTGTTTGATAAGATCCGACCATTTTATTACGGGAGGATCAGTATGTATGGATTCTGATGTGACTGATAAACCCATTCGTATCTTAAGCATAATCTAATACGTGAGACAACGCCCTGGCACACGATAAAAAAAAAAAAAGAGAGAGAGCGGTTTTGTGTCCCCAGAGTCCATAATGTAGAAAAGAGAGAAAAAAGCCTTTCTGATTTGGTGTGTGTGCTCATAGTGCAGAGTGTAGAGAAAAGAAAGCCGTTTTGGTGTCACGGGTGTTGTGACTTACACACACATATTTCTAAATTGAGAAAGGAAATTATTTTAGAGGAAGCACTAGAGTTTAGATCCCACATTTGTTGATAGGCATTCATTTATTTCTTCACTTCTGATGAAGTTTCAACAATAAACAACAAACTTTGTATTATGAGAAAGAACCAGACTCATTCTTCAGGAATCCGAAAATAAGCTCTATTTTATGAGTTATGCACGAATTCGGATTCTCCTATAAAACGAATTCATTAACTCAAACCAAGTTAAGATTGCTTTGTCCTTCATATTTATTCATGTCTAATCAAGTTTCAACGATAAACAACGTTGTACTTTGTAGAATGAGAAAGAACTTCTTCAGCAATAAGCATCTCTCGACATATGACGAAATACAGATTTTGCTATAGAATTAATTCCCTCTATCAGCCTGACTTAAAACTGTTTGTCCTCCTTATTTATCCACTTCAAATCAAGTTTCAACAATTAAAAAAAATTTGTAGTTTGAGAAAGAACAACTTAATCTTCAGCAATCAGTATGAAAAGAGGTGCAAATGCCAACCATACATACCTAAAAGGTGGAGCGGAAGTATTCAGCTGCAAGTAGGAGTGAATGTTCGACTATAATTTGTAAAAAGCGGGTAAGAAAAGGTTCGAATGCCCGACTATATATCAACAAAAGCGGGAGGAGAGGTCTTCGGATGAGAGTGGGTGAGAATTTCCAACCATAATCTATAAAATACGGTGAAAAAAAATATGTGAATGCCTCATAGAACACTAAAAGCGGAAGTGTTCGGCTGCAAGAAGGTGTGAATGTCCGACTATATTTGGTGAAAAGCAGGTGAAGCAAGGTCTGAATGCCCAACCTTACATCATCAAAAGCGAGATCAGAGGTGTTTGGCTGCAAGAAGCCCATAGTTTGCCAAAAGCGGGTAAGGTGCGAATGACCGACTAAATATCAACAAAAGTGGGGGCGGAGGTCTTCGGTTGCAAGTGGGTGTGAATATCCCACCATACAAGTATGGTGGAGAGGAAGCTGTGAATGGCCGACCATAGTAAAAGGCGGGTGAGAGAAGGTGCGAATGTCAAACCATACATAATCAAAACAGGGAGTGGAGGTGTTCTGCTGTAAGAAGATGTGAATGTCCAACCATAGTTGGTAAAAAGCGGGTAAGAAAAGGTTAAAATACCCGACTGTACACAATCAATAGCGGGAGCGGAGTTGTTCGGCTACTAAAAGGTGTGAAAGTCCGACCATGGTTTGTAAAAAGCGGGTAAGAAAAGGTTCGTATGCCCGACAATGTATGATCAAAAGAGGGAGTGGAGGTTTTCGGCTGCAAGAAGGTCTGAATGTCCATCCATAATTTGTAAAAACCGGGGAAGAAAAGGCTCGAAAGTCCGACTATACACCATCAAAAGTGGGAGCGGAGGTGTTCAGCTGCAAGACGGTCTGAATGTCCATCAATAATTGCTAGAAAACATGAAAGAAAATTTTCGAATATCAAACTGCACATGATCATAAGCGGGAGAGGAGGTGTTCAGCTGCAAGAAGGTGTGAATGTCTACCCATAATTACTGAAAAATGGGTAAGAAAAGGTGCGAATGCCTAACCGTACATCATCAAAAGAGGGAGCGGAGGTGTTCCGCTGTAAGACGGTGTGAATGTCCGACCATAGATGGTAAAAAGCGGGTAAGAAAAGGTTAAATTACCCGACTGTACACAATCAAAAGAGGGAGCGGAGTTGTTCAGCTAAGAGAAGGTGTGAAAGTCCGACCTTGGTTTGTAAAAAGCGGGTAAGAAAAGGTTCGTATGCCCGAATATACACCATCAAAAGCGGAAGCGGAGGTGTTCGGCTGCAAGATATTGTGAACGTCCGACCAAAGTTTGTAAAAAGCAGTTAAGAAAAGGTTCGAATATCTAACCAAACATAATCAAAAGCGGGAGCAGAGCTGTTCGACTGGAAGTAGGTGTGAATGTCAGATCATAATTTGCAAAAAGCTGATGAGAAAGGGTGAGAATGCCCGACTATACACCATCAAATGCGGTAGCGGAGTTGTTCGGCTGTGAGTACGTGTGAATCTCCAACCATAATTGCTGAAAAATGTGTTAGAAAAGGTAAAAATGCCGGTCCATACATAATCAAAATCGGGAGAGGTGGTGTTCAGCTGCAAGAAGGTCTAAATGTCCATCAATAATTGCTAGAAAACATGAAAGAAAATTTTCGAAAATCAAACCACACATGATCATAAGTGGGAGAGGAGGTGTTCAGCTGCAAGGAGGTGTGAATATCCACCCATAATACCTGAAAAATGGGTAAAAAAAAGGTGCGAATGCCCAACCATACATCATCAAAAGCAGGAGTGCATGTGTTCGGCTACAAGAAGGTGTGAACGTCCAACCAAAGTTTGTAAAAAGCAGTTAAGAAAAGGTTCGAATATCCAACCATACATAATCAAAAGCGGGAGCAGAGCTGTTCGACTGCAAGTAGGTGTGAATGTCAGATCATAATTTGCAAAAAGCTGATGAGAAAGGGTGAGAATGCCCGACTATACACCATCAAATGCGGGAGCGGAGTTGTTCGGCTGTGAGTAGGTGTGAATCTCCGACCATAATTGCTGAAAAATGTGTTAGAAAAGGTAAGAATGCCGGTCCATACATCATCAAAAGCGAGAGAGGTTGTGTTCGGCTGCAAGTAGGTGTGAATGTCCAGCCATAATTACTCACAAACGGGTAAGAAAAGGTAGTATTGCCAGACCATATATGATCAAAACAGGGAGCGCAGGTGGTTCAGCTGCAAGAAGGTTTGAATGTCCGACTAAAGTTTGTAAAAAGCGGGTAAGACAAGGTGTGAATGCCCGACAATGTATGATCAAAAGAGGAGCGGAGGTTTTCGGCTGCAAGAAGGTCTGAATGTCCACCCATAATTACTGAAAAATGGGTAAGAAAAGGTGCGAAAGCCCAACTGCACATGATCATAAGTGGATGAGAAGGTGTTCGACTGCAAGTAGGTGTGAATGTAAGATCATAATTTGTAAAAAGCGGGTAAGAAAAGGTAAGAATGCCCAACCATAAATTATCAAAAGCGGCAGCAGAGTTTCGGCTGGTATTTATCAATGTCTAGATAGATTTCAACAAAAAACAACGTTGTACTTTGCAGTAAAAGAAAGTGCAAATCAAAAGTTTTAGGAATCCGAGAATAAGCTTATTTTCATGAGTTCTGCACGATTTCGGATTTTATGTATAAAATGAATTTCTTCACGCAAACTAAGTTAACACTGCTTTGTCCTTCATATGTACCCATTTCTACATATATTTCAAGCATAAACTTCCTCATACTACCCTGAATGAGAAAGAACCACACTTGTGATTAAGCCATACGCCCCTTTTGAGGAGTTCTGCATGATTTGGGATTTTATCTATAAAATCAATTCCTTCACTCAAACTATGTTAAAACGGCTTTTACCTTCATATTTATCAATGTCTCGATAGATTTAAACAAAAAAACAACGTTGTACTTTGCAGTAAAAGAAAGAGCCAATCAAAAGTTTTAGGAATCCGAGAATAAGCTTATTTTCATGAGTTCTGCACGATTTCGGATTTTATGTATAAAATGAATTCATTCACTCAAACCAAGTTAAAACTGCTTTTTCCTTCATATTTATCAATGTCTAGATCGACTTCAACAAAGAACAACATTGTATTTTGCAGTAGAAGAAAGAGCAACACTGAAGGATCAGGAATCGGAGAAAAAGCTTATTTTCTTATGGGCAAGTGGGAACTGCTTTGTCCTTCATATTTATCAATGTGTAGATGGATTTCAACTTCTTCTACTGCAAAGTCCAATGTTTTTCTTTGTTGAAGTCGATCTAGACATTGATGAATATGGAAGGACAAAGCAGTTTTAACTTGGTTTGAGCAAAGCAATTCATTTTATAGCAAAATCCGAAATCGTGCAGAACTCATGAAAGCAGGCTTATACTCGGATTCCTGAAACTTTAGATTTGCTCTTTCTTTTACTGCAAAGTACAACGTTGTTTTTTTGTTTAAATATTTCTAGACATGGTAAATATGAAGGACAAATCAGTTTTAACATAGTTTGAGTGAAGTAATGCATTTTATAAGCAAAATCCCAAATCATGCAGAACTCACGAAATGCTTTTTCTCGCTTTTCACTGCTTTTTACAAACTTTGGTCGGACGTTCACACCTTCTTGCATCCGAACATCTCCGCTTCCGCTTTTGATGATGTATATTCGGGCATTCGAATTTTTTTTTACCCGCTTTTTACAAACCATTGTCGGACTTTCACACCTTCTTGCAGCCGAACACCACCTCTCCCGCTTTTGATGATGTATGGTCCAGTATTCTTACCTTTTCTAACACATTTTTCAGCAATTATGGTCGGACATTCACACCTACTCACAGCTGGACACCTCCGCTCCCGCTTTTGATCATACAATGTCGGGACATCGCTCCTTGTCTTACCAGCTTTTTACAAACTTTAGTCGAACATTCACACCTTCTTGCATCCGAACATCTCCGCTCCCGCTTTTGATGATGTGTAGTCGGGCTTTCGAGCCTTTTCTTACCCGGTTTTTACAAATTATGGTTGGACATTCAGACCTTGCAGCCGAACACCTCCGCTCTCTCTTTTGATCATACATTGTTGGACATTCGCACCTTGTCTTACCCGCTTTTTACAAACTATAGTCAGACATTCACACCTTGCAGCTGAACCTCCGCTCCCTGTTTTGATCATGTATGGTCTGGCAATACTACCTTTTCTTCTCCCGTTTGTGAGTACAAACTTTAGTCGAACAGTCACACCTTTTTGCAGCCGAACACCACCTCTACCGCTTTTGATGATGTATGGTCCAGCATTCTTACCTTTTCTAACACATTCTTCAGCAATTATGGTCGGACATTCACACCTACTCAGAGCCGAACACCTCCGCTCCCGCATTTGATGGTCTATAGTCGGGCATTCTACAGCGGAAAAGACTCATTCTTATGTTTGGTTAGATATTCGAACCTTTTCTTAACTGCTTTTTACAAACTTTGGTCGGACGTTCACAATATCTTGCAGCCGAAAACCTCCGCTTCCGCTTTTGATGGTGTATATTCGGGCATACGAACCTTTTCTTACCCGCTTTTTACAAACCAAGGTCGGACTTTCACACCTTCTCTTAGCTGAACAACTCCGCTCCCTCTTTTGATTGTGTACAGTCGGGTAATTTAACCTTTTCTTACCCGCTTTTTACCATCTATGGTCGGACATTCACACCGTCTTACAGCGGAACACCTCCGCTCCCTCTTTTGATTATGTATGGTTAGGCATTCGCACCTTTTCTTACCCATTTTTCAGTAATTATGGGTAGACATTCACACCTTCTTGCAGCTGAACACCTCCTCTCCTGCTTATGATCATGTGCAGTTTGATATTCGAAAATTTTCTTTCATGTTTTCTAGCAATTATTGATGGACATTCAGACGGTCTTGAAGCTGAACACCTCCGCTCCCACTTTTGATGGTGTATAGTCGGGCTTTCGAGCCTTTTCTTCCCCGGTTTTTACAAATTATGGTTGGACATTCAGACCTTGCAGCCGAAAACCTCCATTCCCTCTTTTGATCATACATTGTCGGGCATTCGCACCTTTTCTTACCCGCTTTTTACAAACCATGGTCGGACTTTCACACCTTCTTGTAGCCGAACAACTCCGCTCCCGCTATTGATTGTGTACAGTCGGGTATTTTAACCTTTTCTTACCCGCTTTTTACCAACTATTGTTGGACATTCACACCGTCTTACAGCGGAACACCTCCGCTCCACCTTTTAGTGTTCTATGGGGTATTCACACCTTTTTTTTCACCGCATTTTATTGATTATGGTTGGAAATTCTCACCCACTCTTATCCGAAGACCTCTCCCCCTGCTTTTGTTAATATACAGAAGGGCATTCAAACCTTTTCTTACCCGCTTTTTACAAATTATGGTCGAACATTCACACCTACTTGCAGCCGAACACCTCCGCTACCGCTTTTGATGGTGTATAGTCGGGCTTTCGAGCCTTTTCTTCCCCGGTTTTTACAAATTATGATTGTACATTCAGACCTTGTAGCGGAAAACCTCCGCTCCCTCATTTGATCATACATTGTCAGGCATTCGCACCTTGTCTTACCCGCTTTTTATAAACTTTAGTCAGACATTCACACCTTGCAGCTGAACCACCTCCGCTCCCTGTTTTGATAATGTATGGTCTGGCAATACTGCCTTTTCTTACCGGTTTGTGAGTAATTATGGCTGGACATTCACACCTACTTGCAGCCAAACACCACTTTTCCCATTTTTGATGATGTATGGTCTGGCATTCTAGTCTTTTCTAACACATTTTTCAGCAATTATGGTTTGACATTCACACCTACTCACAGCCGAACACTTCCGCTCCCGCATTTGATGGTGTATAGTCGGGCATTCTCACCCTTTCTCATCAGCTTTTTGCAAATTATGATCTGACATTCACACCTACTTGCAGTCGAACAGCTCTGCTCCCGCTTTTGATTATGTTTGGTTGGATATTCGAAACTTTTCTTCACTGCTTTTTACAAACTTTGGTCGGACGTTCACACCTTCTTGCAGCCGAACACCTCCGCTTCCGCTTTTGATGGTATATATTCGGGCATTCGAACCTTTTCTTACCCGCTTTTTACAAACCATGGTCGGACTTTCACACCTTCTTGTAGCCGAACAACTCCGCTCCCGCTATTGATTGTGTACAGTCGGGTATTTTAACCTTTTCTTACCCGCTTTTTACCAACTATTGTTGGACATTCACACCGTCTTACAGCGGAACACCTCCGCTCCCTCTTTTGATGGTGTATGTTCGGGCATTCGAACCTTTTCTTACCCGCATTTTACGAACTATGGTCGGACATTCAAACCTTCTTGTAGCCGAACACATCCACTCCTGCTTTTGATGATGTATGGTTGAGCATTCACACCTTTTCTTACCCATTTTTTACAAACTATGGTCGGACATTCACACCTTTTTGCAGCTGAACACCTCCTCTCCCGCTTATGATGATGTGTGGTTTGATATTCGAAAATTTTCTTTCATGTTTTCTAGCAATTATTGATGGACATTCAGACCTTCTTGCAGCTGAACACCTCCGCTCACGCTTTTGATGATGAATAGTCGGGCTTTCGAGCCTTTTCTTCCCCGGTTTTTACAAAATTATTGTTGGACATTCAGACCTTCTTGCAGCCGAAAACCTCCGCTCCCTCTTTTGATCATACATTGTCGGGCATTCGCACCTTCTCTTACCCGCTTTTTACAAACCAGGGTCGGACTTTCACACCTTTTAGTAGCCGAACAACTCCGCTCCCGCTATTGATTGTGTACAGTCGGGTATTTTCACCTTTTCTTACCCGCTTTTTACCAACTATGGTCAGACATTCAAACCTTCTTACAGTGGAACACCTCCGCTCCCTCTTTTGATGGTGTATGTTCGGGCATTCGAACCTTTTCTTACCCGCTTTTTACAAACTATGGTCGGACATTAAAACCTTCTTGTAGCCGAACACATCCACTCCTGCTTTTGATGATGTATGGTTGGGCATTCGTACCTTTTCTTACCCATTTTGCAGTAATTATGGGTGGACATTCACACCTTTTTGCATTTTAACACCTCCTCTCCCGCTTATGATCATGTGCGGTTTGATATTCGAAAATTCTCTTCCATGTTTTCTAGCAATTATTGATGGACATTCAGACCTTCTTGCAGCTGAACACCTCCGCTCCAGCTGTTGATGGTGTATAGTCGGGCTTTCGAGCCTTTTCTTCCCCGATTTTTACAAATTATGGATGGACATTCAGACCTTCTTTCAGCCGAAAACCTCCGCTCCCTCTTTTGATCATACATTGTCGGGCATTCGCACCTTTTCTTACCCGCTTTTTACAATTCATGGTCGGACTTTCACACCTTTTAGTAGCGGAACAACTCTGCTCCCGCTATTGATTGTGTACAATAGGGTATTTTAACCTTTTCTTACCAGCTTTTTGCCAATTATGGTATGACATTCACACCTTCTTACAGCGGAACAACTCCGCTCCCTCCTTTGATGGTGTATGTTCGGGCATTCGAACCTTTTCTTACCCGCTTTTTACAAACTATGGTCAGACATTCAAACCTTCTTGTAGCCGAACACATCCACTCCTGCTTTTGATGATGGGTATTCAAACCTACTTGTTGCCCGCTTTTCATTAATTATGGGTGGACATACACAGCTTGTCGCAGCCAAATACCTCCGCTCCCTGTTAGGATCATGTATGGTTGGGCATTCGTACCTTTTCTTACCCATTTTTCAGTAATTATGGGTGGATATTCACACCTTCTTGCATTTGAACACCTCCTCTCCCGCTTATGATCATGTGCGGTTTGATATTCGAAAATTCTCTTCCATGTTTTCTAGCAATTATTGATGGACATTCAGACCTTCTTGCAGCTGAACACCTCCGCTCCAGCTGTTGATGGTGTATAGTCGGGCTTTCGAGCCTTTTCTTCCCAGATTTTTACAAAATATGGATGGACATTCAGACCTTGTTTCAGCCGAAAACCTCCGCTCCCTCTTTTGATCATACATTGTCGGGCATTCGCACCTTTTCTTACCCGCTTTTTACAAACCATGGTCGGACTTTCACACCTTTTAGTAGCGGAACAACTCTGCTCCCGCTATTGATTGTGTACAATAGGGTATTTTAACCTTTTCTTACCTGCTTTTTGCCAACTATGGTCGGACATTCACACCTTCTTACAGCGGAACACCTCCGCTCCCTCCTTTGATGGTGTATGTTCGGGCATTCGAACCTTTTCTTACCCGCTTTTTACAAACTATGGTCAGACATTCACACCTTCTTGCAGCCGAACACTTCCGCTCTACCTTTTAGTGTTCTATGGGGTATTCACACCTTTTTTTTCACCGCATTTTATAGATTATGGTTGTAAATTCTCACCCACTCTTATCCGAAGACCTCTCCTCCTGCTTTGGTTAATATATAGTCGGGCATTCGAACCTTTTCTTACCCGCTTTTTACAAATTATGGTCGAACATTCACACCTACTTGCAGCCGAACACCTCCGCTCCCGCTTTTGATGGTGTATAGTCGGGCTTTCGAGCCTTTTCTTCTCCGGTTTTTACAAATTATGGTTGGACATTCAGACCTTGCAGCCGAAAACCTCCGCTCCCTCTTTTGATCATACATTGTCAGGCATTCGCACCTACTTGCAGCCGAATACTTCCGCTCCACCTTTTAGTGATGTATGGTTGGCATTTGCACCTTTTCTTACCCTTTCTTACCCTACTGATTGCTTAAGATTAAGTTGTTTTTTCTCAAACTACAACATTTTTTTAATTGTTGAAACTTGATTTGAAGTGGATAAATAAGGAGGACAAACAGTTTTAAGTCAGGCTGATAGAAGGAATTAATTTTATAGCAAAATCTGTATTTCGTCATATGTCGAGAGATGCTTATTGCTGAAGAAGTTCTTTCTCATTCTACAAAGTACAACGTTGTTTATCGTTGAAACTTGATTAGACATGAATAAATATGAAGGACAAAGCAGTCTTAACTTGGTTAGAGTTAAGGAATTCGTTTTATAGGAGAATCCGAATTCGTGCATAACTCGTAAAATAGAGCTTATTTTCGGATTCCTGAAGAATGAGTCTGGTTCTTTCTCATAGTACAAAGTTTGTTGTTTATTGTTGAAACTTCATCAGAAGTGAAGAAATAAATGAATGCCTATCAACAAATGTGGGATCTAAACTCTAGTGCTTCCTCTAAAATAATTTCCTTTCTCAATTCAGAAATGTGTGTGTGTAAGTCACGACACCCGTGACACCAAAACGGCTTTCTTTTCTCTCTTTTCTCTACACTCTGCACTGTGAGCACACACACCAAATCAGAAAGGCTTTTTTCTCTCTTTTCTACATTATGGACTGTGGGGACACAAAACCGCTCTCTCTTTTTTTTTTTGATTGTGTGCCAGGGCGTTGTCTCACGTATTAGATTATGCTTACGATACGAATGGGTTTATCAGTCACATCAGAATCCATACATACTGATCCTCCCGTAATAAAATGGTCGGATCTTATCAAACACATTTTGTTTCTTGTGACAATCAAGTCAGCGAAACAGCGTATACACGCCAAGACACTGAATCAAGTTTGCTACAAGAACTCATAAGTTTGGCAGTATTGCTCTGCCGTCAGCAATCATACACCCATTTTATTTCCGTGAGACATGTGCAGGCACCTGTTCATCTACTGTTCTATCACTATGAATTAGTTTATCTATTATCAATAAGGATACTTCTACAACTACTATCAAAGTATGTCCAGACTTCTTATGTTGTCAGTTGCTATATATGAATAAGTGGGTAGCTACTGACAAGCATTAAGCATGTCACACAGCCCAAACATATAACATTTCAGGACACACCACACAGTTAACAACCACAGTGAAGTGTCAAAGCCCAAACATGTAACATTCAACAGGACACTTACACAACACATTCAAATCAAACAGTCAGACAACATACAAGAACATATACCCCAGCCGGCATTGCTCCCTGCCTATTTTCCTACAGCTCACTATGTGTGCGCACACCTTTATTCACAAACTCTTCAACTTATACTCTTTTACCAAAGCTGCTACAGCTCGATTGGCCGAATACCCTTAGATCCTATTTCGGTGAATTTGACATCTGCCTTACATGTAACAGATTAGCGGTTTAGCAGTTTTAATTTAGTTTGAGTGAAGGAATTCATTTTATAGCAAAATCCGAAATCGTGAAGAACTCATGAAAGTAAGCTTATTCTCGGATTCCTGAAACTTTAGATTTGCTCTTTCTTTTACTGCAAAGTACAACGTTGTTTTTTTTTTTGTTTAAATCTTTCTAGACATGGTAAATATGAAGGACAAAGCAGTTTTAACATAGTTTGAGTGAAGGAATTCATTTTATAGATAAAATCCCAAGAGTCTGCTGAGAAAAGAGAGTGAATGCGAAGTAGACTTTAACACGGCTCTGGGAGCGAGCCGAGTGTGGGCTAACCGGGAGAATTGCTTGAAAGAAACGCGACACCGAATGAGCGGTCAGAACAAAGCCTCAATACGGTGTTCCCGTGGTGTTTTTGTTGCTGCCTAGTCGATTGCACAGGGGCAAGCGTTTCAACCAAGCAACGCTCACCATGGGGAAGGTGGCTATGGCAACTAGCCTGATGCCCTGCTCCCGCAGTGACGGATAATCGTACTCTGGTTTCTCTTCATAACATACAAGTCTTTTGCCTTTTACTAAAGACTTTCGTGAAGAGCAGCACTAATGAGTTGTTTCTATTTTTGGCAGGCTTTACCTTTGCGGGTGAAGCCCTTTCTGTCTGTGCAAAAGAAATCTTGTTACTGTGCAGAGTGACTTCTCTGAGTAGAGTCGCCTTACTTGTTGCGATTGTGCCGATGTTCGAAGCTGGAGTGCAAAGTTGTTGCTTGAATGGTGCTTGCTGGAGCATGCGGGAGTGCAAAGTTATACCATTTAAAAGGGCTGAAGAGTGCTCAGTGCAGCGGGTGGGCGGAGGTGCAACGTGACACTCTGGCCACCTATGGCCATAAAAAGAACACTGCTACAAGTGCGCATTGTGCCAGCAAGGGCCCTCGGACCTGAAACAGTGGACAGTTATCGCTTCTCGGCCTTTTGGCTAAGATCAAGTGTAGTATCTGTTCTTATCAGTTTAATATGTCCTCTATACGAGGACTACATATTAAATGGATTTTTAAGAATAGGAGTTGAAAAAGAAGCTTGCTCCGTTCACTCTAAGCATCGACCCAGTACTGCAGTGCCGCTGGGAATGGTGCGCTCTTCTCTGCTCTTGTGAAAAAGCAAACAGCGGTGCAGGATGGAAGTTTCAGGGAGCCCAAGATGAAACTTTCTTTTAATCTGCTGAGAAAAGAGAGTGAATGCGAAGTAGACTTTAACAAAGCTCTGGGAGCGAGCCGAGTGTGGGCTAACCGGGAGAATTGCTTGAAAGAAACGCGACACCGAATGAGTGGTCAGAACAAAGCCTCAATACGGTGTTCCCGTGGTGTTTGTGGCTGCCTTGTCTTTTGCACAGAGTAAAAGACAAGGCAGCCATCGAATAGGGCCCGATTGTTCCTACTTGGTCAGCCGAGGAGCAAGGGGGGGGAGCAAGCTTCTCAACCAAGCAAATCTCACCAAGTAGGAACAATCGGGCCCTATTCGATGGCTGCAACACCTGAAAGAGATATTGATGCGAGACCCGATCAAAAGCCTTTTCAAAGTCTAAATTTAAGATGACAAGCCGGGTGTTTCTGTCTCTAGCGTAATCAATGATGTCTCGAATCAGTACGAAGCTGTCGGTGAGTTGTCTCTCTGAGATGGCACAAGCCTGGTCTGGGTGAATTACCTCCTCTAAAACAGAGGACATCCGTGTCGTTAAAACCTTGCTAAAAAGTTTACAGTCAAAGTTTAAAAGTGTGATGGGCCTCCAATTCTTTAGGTCAGTCTTATCATTTTTATCAGAAGTGAAGAAATAAATGAATGCCTATCAACAAATGTGGGATCTAAACTCTAGTGCTTCCTCTAAAATAATTTCCTTTCTCAATTTAGAAATGTGTGTGTGTAAGTCACAACACCCGTGACACCAAAACGGCTTTCTTTTCTCTACACTCTGCACTATGAGCACACACACCAAATCAGAAAGGCTTTTTTTTCTCTTTTCTACATTATGGACTGTGGGGACACAAAACCGCTCTCTCTTTTTTTTTTTATCGTGTGCCAGGGAGTTGTCTCACGTATTAGATTGTGCTTAAGATACGAATGGGTTTATCAGTCACATCAGAATCCATATATACTGATCCTCCCGTAATAAAATGGTCGGATCTTATCAAACACACTTTGTTTCTTGTGACAATCAAGTCAGCGAAACAGCGTATACACGTCAAGACACTGAATCAAGTTTGCCACAAGAACTCATAAGTTTGGCAGTATTGCTCTGCCGTCAGCAATCATACATCCATTTTATTTTCGTGAGACATGTGCAGGCACCTGTTCATCTACTGTTCTATCACTATGAATTAGTTTATCTATTATCAATAAGGATACTTCTACAACTACTCTATCAAAGTATGTCCGGACTTCTTACGTTGTCAGTTGCTATATATGAATAAGTGGGTAGCTACTGACAAGCATTAAGCATGTCACACAGCCCAAACATATAACATTTCAGGACACACCACACAGTTAACAACCACAGTGAAGCGTGTCAAAGCCCAAACATGTAACATTCAACAGGACACTTACACAACACATTCAAATCAAACAGTCAGACAACATACAAGAACATATACCCCAGCCGGCATTGCTCCCTGCCTATTTTCCTACAGCTCACTATGTGTGCGCACACCTTTATTCACAAACTCTTCAACTTATACTCTTTTACCGAAGCTGCTACAGCTCGATTGGCCGAATACCGAATAATCCTAATTCGGTGAATTTGACATCTGCCTTACATGTAACAGATTAGCGGTTTAGCAGTTTTAATTTAGTTTGAGTGAAGGAATTCATTTTATAGCAAAATCCGAAATCGTGAAGAACTCATGAAAGTAAGCTTATTCTCGGATTCCTGAAACTTTAGATTTGCTATTTCTTTTACTGCAAAGTACAACGTTGGTTTTTTTGTTTAAATCTTTCAAGACATGGTAAATATGAAGGACAAAGCAGTTTTAACATAGTTTGAGTGAAGGAATTCATTTTATTGATAAAATCCCAAGAGTCTGCTGAGAAAAGAGAGTGAATGCGAAGTAGACTTTAACACGGCTCTGGGAGCGAGCCGAGTGCGGGCTAACCGGGAGAATTGCTTGAAAGAAACGCGACACCGAATGAGCGGTCAGAACAAAGCCTCAATACGGTTTTCCCGTGGTGTTTTTGTTGCTGCCGCTGTTTGCTTTTTCACAAGAGCGCACCTGTTGAGGGGGGGCCTGGGGGGGCCTGGGTGATGGTGGGTCTCAGGCCCGGGCTGCTGCGACTGGTGTGACCGGGTGGTTTGTTTGTTTGTTTTTTGTTGTTGTTTGTTTGTTTTTTGTAGAGGTCCTCCGGAGTGGGGTTGGGTTGAGTGGGGTGGGGCGGGATGGGTACCTTCTGGGGGTACAGTAGCTCCCAGAATATGATCATGTGCGGTTTGATATTCGAATATTTTCTTTCATATTTTAAAGCAATTATTGACAGACATTCAGACCTTCTTGCAGCTGACCCCCTCTGCTCCCGCTTTTGATGGTGTATAGTCTGGCTTTCGAGCCTTTTCTTCCCGGTTTTTACAAATTATGGTTGGACATTCAGACCTTCTTGCAGCCGAACACCTCCGCTCCCTCTTTTGATTATACATTGTCGGGCATTCGCACCTTGTCTTACCTGCTTTTTACAAAATTTAGTCGGACATTCACACCTTCTTGCAGCTGAACCACCTCCGCTCCCTGTTTTGATCATGTATGGTCTGGCAATACTACCTTTTCTTACCCATTTGTGAGTAATTATGGCTGGACATTCACACCTACTTGCAGCCGAACACCACCTCTCCCGCTTTTGATGATGTATGGACCGGCATTCTTACCTTTTCTAACACATTTTTCAGCAATTATGGTCGGAGATTCACACCTACTCACAGCCGAACAACTCCGCTCCCGCATTTGATGGTGTATAGTCGGGCATTCTCACCCTTTCTGATCAGCTTTTTGCAAATTATGATCTGACATTCACACCTACTTGAAGTCGAACAGCTCTGCTCCCGCTTTTGATTATTTTTGGTTGGATATTCGAATCTTTTCTTAACTGCTTTTTACAAACTTTGGTCGGACGTTCACGTCTTCTTGAATTCGAACACCTCCGCTTCCGCTTTTGATGGTGTATATTCGGGCATGCCAACCTTTTCTTACCCGCTTTTTACAAAACATGGTCGGACTTTCACACCTTCTTGTAGCTGAACAACTCCGCTCCCTCTTTTGATTGTGCACAGTTGGGTATTTTAACCTTTTATTACCCGCTTTTTAGCAACTATGGTCGGACATTCAAACCTTCTTGTAGCCGAATACATCCACTCCTGCTTTTGATGATGTATGGTTGGGCATTCGCACCTTTTCTTAACCATTTTTCAGTAATTATTGGTGGACATTCAGACCTTCTTGCAGCCGAACACCTCCGCTCCCTCTTTTGATCATACATTGTCAGGCATTCGCACCTTGTCTTACCCGCTTTTTACAAACTTTAGTCGGATATTCACACCTTGCAGCTGAACCACCTCCGCTCCCTGTTTTGATCATGTATGGTCTAGCAATACTACCTTTTCTTACCCGTTTGTGAGTAATTATGGCTGGACATTCATACCTACTTGCAGCTGAACACCACGTCTCCCGCTTTTGATGATGTATGGACCGGCATTCTTACCTTTTCTAACACATTTTTAAGCAATTATGGTCGGAGATTCACACCTACTCACAGACGAACACCTCCGCTCCCGCATTTGATGGTGTATAGTCGGGCATTCTCACCCTTTCTCATCAGCTTTTTGCAAATTATGATCTGAAATTCACACCTACTTGCAGTTGAACAGCTCTGCTCCCGCTTTTGATTATGTTTGGTTGGATATTCGATACTTTTCTTAACTGCTTTTTTACAAACTTTGGTCGGACGTTCACACCTTCTTGCAGCCGAACACCTCCGCTTCCGCTTTTGATGGTATATATTCGCGCATTCGAACCTTTTCCTAGCCGCTTTTTACAAACCATGGTTGGACTTTCACACCTTCTTGTAGCCTAACAACTCCGCTACCGCTATTGATTGTGTACAGTCGGGTATTTTAACCTTTTCTTACCCGCTTTTTACAAACTATGGTCGGACATTCACACCTTCTTACAGCGGAACACCTCCGCTCCCTCTTTTGATGGTGTATGTTCGGGCATTCAAACCTTTTCTTACCCGCTTTTTATAAACTATGGTCGGATATTCAAACCTTCTTGTAGCCTAACACATCCACTCCTGCTTTTGATGATGTATTGTTGGGCATTCGAACCTACTTGTTGCCCGCTTTTAATTAATTATGGGTGGACATTCATAGCTTCCTCTCCACCATACTTGTATGGTGGGATATTCACACCCACTTGAATCCGAAGACCTCCGCCCCCACTTTTGTTGATATTTAGTCGGTCATTCGCACCTTACCCGCTTTTGGCAAACTATGGCCTTCTTGCAGCCAAACACCTCTGATCTCGCTTTTGATGATGTAAGGTTGGGCATTCAGACCTTGCTTCACCTGCTTTTCACCAAATGTAGTCGGACATTCACACCTTCTTGCAGCCAAACACTTCCGCTCCACCTTTTAGTGTTCTATCACACCTTTTTTTTCACCGCATTTTATAGATTATGGTTGGAAATTCTCACCCACTCTAATCCGAAGACCTCTCCTCCCGCTTTTGTTAATATATTTGAACTTTAGTCGGACATTCACACCTTCTTGCAGCTGAACCACCTCCGCTCCCTGTTTTGATCATGTATGGTCTGGCAATACTACCTTTTCTTACCCGTTTGTGAGTAATTATGGCTGGACATTCACACCTACTTGCAGCCGAACACCACCTCTCTCGCTTTTGATGATGTATGGAACGGCATTCTTACCTTTTCTAACACATTTTTCAGCAGTTATGGTCGGAGATTCACACGTACTTACAACCGAACAACTCCGCTCCCGCATTTGATGG
Organism: Leuresthes tenuis; assembly: GCF_036924035.1. NCBI lineage: Eukaryota > Metazoa > Chordata > Actinopteri > Atheriniformes > Atherinopsidae > Leuresthes > Leuresthes tenuis. Next base: position 116,858 of record NW_027325424.1, on the reverse strand, counting down.
TGTATAGTCGGGCATTCTCACCCTTTCTCATCAGCTTTTTGCAAATTATGATCTGACATTCAACCCTACTTGCAGTCGAACAGCTCTGCTCCCGCTTTTGATTATTTTTGGTTGGATATTCTAACCTTTTCTTAACTGCTTTTTACAAACTTTGGTTGGACGTTCACACCTTCTTGTAGCCGAACACATCCACTCCTGCTTTTGATGATGTATGGTTGGGCATTCGCACCTTTTTTTTACCCATTTTGCTGGAATTATGGGTGGACATTCACACCTTCTTGCAGCTGACCACCTCCTCTCCCACTTATGATCATGTGCGGTTTGATTTTCGAAAATTTTCTTTCATGTTTTCTAGCAATTATTTATGGACATTTAGACCTTCTTGCAGCTGAACACCTCCGCTCCTGCTTTTGATCATATATTGTCAGGCATTCGCACCTTGTCTTACCCGCTTTTTACAAACTTTATTCGAACATTCACACCTTTTTGCAGCCGAGCACCACCTCTCCCGCTTTTGATGATGTATGGTCCGGCATTCTTACCTTTTCTAACACATTTTTCAGCAATTATGGTCGGACATTCACACCTACTCAGAGCCGAACACCTCCGCTCCCTCTTTTGATGGTTTATAGTCGGGCATTCTCACCCTTTCTCATCAGCTTTTTGCAAATTATGATCTGACATTCACACCTGCTTTTGATTATGTATGGTTGGGCATTCGCACCTTTTCTTAATCATTTTTCAGTAATTATTGGTGGACATTCAGACCTTCTTGCAGCTGAACCCCTCTGCTCCCGCTTTTGATGGTGTATAGTCGGGCTTTCGAGCCTTTTCTTCCCCGGATTTTACAAATTATGGTTGGACATTCAGACCTTCTTGCAGCCGAACACCTCCGCTCCCTCTTTTGATTATACATTGTCGGGCATTCACACCTTGTCTTACCCGCTTTTTACAAACTTTAGTCGGACATTCACACCTTCTTGCAGCTGAACCACCTTCGCTCCCTGTTTTGATCATGTATGGTCTGGCAATATTACCTTTTCTTACCCGTTTGTGAGTAATTATGGCTTGACATTCACACCTACTTGCAGCCGAACACCACCTCTCCCGCTTTTGATGATGTATGGACCGGCATTCTTACCTTTTCTAACACATTTTTCAGCAATTATGGTCGGACATTCACACCTACTCAGAGCCAAAACCCTCTGCTCCCACTTTTGATGGTGTATAGTCGGGCATTCTCACCCTTTCTCATCAGCTTTTTGCAAATTATGATCTGACATTCACACCTGCTTTTGATTATGTATGGTTGGGCATTCGCACCTTTTTTTACCCATTTTTCAGGAATTATGGGTGGACATTCACACATTCTTGCAGCTGAACACCTACTCTCCCGCTTATGATCATGTGCGGTTTGATATTCGAATATTTTCTTTCATATTTTAAAGCAATTATTGACAGACATTCAGACCTTCTTGCAGCTGAACCCCTCTGCTCCCGCTTTTGATGGTGTATAGTCTGGCTTTCGAGCCTTTTCTTCCCGGTTTTTACAAATTATGGTTGGACATTCAGACCTTCTTGCAGCCGAACACCTCCGCTCCCTCTTTTGATTATACATTGTCGGGCATTCGCACCTTGTCTTACCTGCTTTTTACAAAATTTAGTCGGACCTTCACACCTTCTTGCAGCTGAACCACCTCCGCTCCCTGTTTTGATCATGTATGGTCTGGCAATACTACCTTTTCTTACCCATTTGTGAGTAATTATGGCTGGACATTCACACCTACTTGCAGCCGAACACCACCTCTCCCGCTTTTGATGATGTATGGACCGGCATTCTTACCTTTTCTAACACATTTTTCAGCAATTATGGTCGGAGATTCACACCTACTCACAGCCGAACAACTCCGCTCCCGCATTTGATGGTGTATAGTCGGGCATTCTCACCCTTTCTGATCAGCTTTTTGCAAATTATGATCTGACATTCACACCTACTTGAAGTCGAACAGCTCTGCTCCCGCTTTTGATTATTTTTGGTTGGATATTCGAATCTTTTCTTAACTGCTTTTTACAAACTTTGGTCGGACGTTCACGTCTTCTTGAAGTCGAACACCTCCGCTTCCGCTTTTGATGGTGTATATTCGGGCATGCCAACCTTTTCTTACCCGCTTTTTACAAAACATGGTCGGACTTTCACACCTTCTTGTAGCTGAACAACTCCGCTCCCTCTTTTGATTGTGCACAGTTGGGTATTTTAACCTTTTATTACCCGCTTTTTAGCAACTATGGTTGGACATTCAAACCTTCTTGTAGCCGAACACATCCACTCCTGCTTTTGATGATGTATGGTTGGGCATTCGCACCTTTTCTTAACCATTTTTCAGTAATTATTGGTGGACATTCAGACCTTCTTGCAGCCGAACACCTCCGCTCCCTCTTTTGATCATACATTGTCAGGCATTCGCACCTTGTCTTACCCGCTTTTTACAAACTTTAGTCGGACATTCACACCTTCTTGCAGCTGAACCACCTCCGCTCCCTGTTTTGATCATGTATGGTCTAGCAATACTACCTTTTCTTACCCGTTTGTGAGTAATTATGGCTGGACATTCATACCTACTTGCAGCTGAACACCACGTCTCCCGCTTTTGATGATGTATGGACCGGCATTCTTACCTTTTCTAACACATTTTTAAGCAATTATGGTCGGAGATTCACACCTACTCACAGACGAACACCTCCGCTCCCGCATTTGATGGTGTATAGTCGGGCATTCTCACCCTTTCTCATCAGCTTTTTGCAAATTATGATCTGAAATTCACACCTACTTGCAGTCGAACAGCTCTGCTCCCGCTTTTGATTATGTTTGGTTGGATATTCGATACTTTTCTTAACTGCTTTTTTACAAACTTTGGTCGGACGTTCACACCTTCTTGCAGCCGAACACCTCCGCTTCCGCTTTTGATGGTATATATTCGCGCATTCGAACCTTTTCCTAGCCGCTTTTTACAAACCATGGTTGGACTTTCACACCTTCTTGTAGCCTAACAACTCCGCTACCGCTATTGATTGTGTACAGTCGGGTATTTTAACCTTTTCTTACCAGCTTTTTGCCAACTATGGTTGGACATTCACACCGTCTTACACCGGAACACCTCCGCTCCCTCCTTTGATGGTGTATGTTCGGGCATTCGAACCTTTTCTTACCCGCTTTTTACAAAATATGGTCGGGCATTCAAACCTTCTTGTCGCCAAACACATCCACTCCTGCTTTTGATGATGTATGGTTGGGCATTCGCACCTTTTCTTATCCATTTTTCAGTAATTATGGGTGGACATTCACACCTTCTTGCAGCTAAACACCTCCTCTCCCGCTTATGATCATGTGTGGTTTGATACTCGAAAATTCTCTTTCATGTTTTCTAGCAATTATTGTTGGACATTCAGACCTTCTTGCAGCTGAACACCTCCGCTCCAACTTTTGATGGTGTATATTCGGGCATGCCAACCTTTTCTTACCCGCTTTTTACAAAACATGGTCGGACTTTCACACCTTCTTGTAGCTGAACAACTCCGCTCCCTCTTTTGATTGTGCAAAGTCGGGTATTTTAACCTTTTCTTACCCGCTTTTTAGCAACTATGGTCGGACATTCACACCATCTTACAGCAGAACACCTCCGCTCCCTCTTTTGATGGTGTATGTTCGGTCATTCGAACCTTTTCTTACCCGCCTTTTACAATCTATGGTCGGACATTCAAACCTTCTTGTAGCCGAACACATCCACTCCTGCTTTTGATGATGTATGGTTGGGCATTCGCACCTTTTCTTAACCATTTTTCAGTAATTATTGGTGGACATTCAGACCTTCTTGCAGCCGAACACCTCCGCTCCCTCTTTTGATCATACATTGTCAGGCATTCGCACCTTGTCTTATCCGCTTTTTACAAACTTTAGTCGGACATTCACACCTTGCAGCTGAACCACCTCCGCTCCCTGTTTTGATCATGTATGGTCTAGCAATACTACCTTTTCTTACCCGTTTGTGAGTAATTATGGCTGGACATTCATACCTACTTGCAGCTGAACACCACCTCTCCCGCTTTTGATGATGTATGGACCGGCATTCTTACCTTTTCTAACACATTTTTAAGCAATTATGGTCGGAGATTCACACCTACTCACAGACGAACACCTCCGCTCCCGCATTTGATGGTGTATAGTCGGGCATTCTCACCCTTTCTGATCAGCTTTTTGCAAATTATGATCTGACATTCACACCTACTTGCAGTCGAACAGCTCTGCTCCCGATTTTGATTATGTTTGGTTGGATATTCGATACTTTTCTTAACTGCTTTTTACAAACTTTGGTCGGACGTTCACACCTTCTTGCAGCCGAACATATACATATACATATACCATCCGCTTTTGATGGTATATATTCGCGCATTTGAACCTTTTCCTAGCCGCTTTTTACAAACCATGGTGGGACTTTCACACCTTCTTGTAGCCTAACAACTCCGCTACCGCTATTGATTGTGTACAGTCGGGTATTTTAACCTTTTCTTACCCGCTTTTTGCCAACTATGGTTGGACATTCACACCGTCTTACACCGGAACACCTCCGCTCCCTCCTTTGATGGTGTATGTTCGGGCATTCGAACCTTTTCTTACCCGCTTTTTACAAACTATGGTCGGGCATTAAAACCTTCTTGTAGCCGAACACATCCACTCCTGCTTTTGATGATGTATGGTTGGGCATTCGCACCTTTGTGCTCCTCACCCTCCCTTTCTCCCTCCTCCTCCCCTCACCTGAAATTCACTGAGGAGATGATGGAACGGGTTAATGTTGGGCTTAGATCTACCCCCCAGCCCAATCCCTTTTTATCCCCCATAAACCCCCAACCAAAGCGGCCAAAGGTTCCCCGCCGAGCCCCGCCCCTACTAGAGCAGCCGAAGCGACGGAGCCCAGCCCCACCCCCTTGGGGTCCAGGCTGTGTGGATTCTGACAGTCGTGACTTTTCCCAGGACAAGCTGGGGCCCTGTTCGTTAGAAGATTTTAAAATTTCTGTACTTTTAGGTGACAGAAGGAGAAATGTGACCCAGTCAAAACAAAGAGAGTTGCACTCAAAAAGATCTTTAAATAAAGTAAACATACCTTGTGTGCCACAGACTGCTCCCAAACACGAGGGGGCAAATAATACCTCTAAAACACTTAAGTTGGCTTTATTAAATGTTAGGTCTTTAGCTGGGAAAACATTCTTAATTAATGATTTTATGACTGAGCACACCCTGGATTTTATGTTTTTAACTGAAACTTGGTTGGAACAAAATAACAGTGCTGCTGTTCTTATTGAGTCAACACCTCCTGGTTACAGTTTTAACAGCGAGGCCAGAGTGAGCAGGAGAGGAGGAGGGGTCGCAGTCTTATTCAATTAATCATTTCAATGTAAGCAGTTATCTCCTGGAAGTTTTCAGTCCTTTGAATATATGGCTATTGTGAGTGGGGATAGCCTTATAAGGAAATATCATGTATAACCGGCTTGCTCATTTCTGTGCTTGCACAGCAGCCTTATAAGGAGATATCTCTGAGAAAGACATGTTGTGAAACTAGGACCGCACCTACAACGGTCTTCTGAAAGTAACGCCTTATACCAGTACACACACGCACACACATAGAGGAAGAGACAAGATATTGACGCACACACATCTCATAAGGTGGAGACTGAACTCAAGTCTATATAACATCACACCCCTAGACAAAGACAGAGCTTTTCCGTACTTTGTGCTGTTCGCATGTATTGTACTGAACTGTTCTCCGCACTTTGCAAACTGCGCAAATAAAACTGTGTTGATTCTTATATCGTCTCCTCTGTCTTCCTCCTTCACTGCATCAACGGACTCGGAAAGAGGTACAGGTTGACCTCAACAATTTTGGGGGCTCGTCCGGGATGTGGTGAGGAGAGGACGGAGTTCATTCGGATAAAAGGTTCCTTCACGGTGACAGAGACGGGACACGAGCCGGCACGTTAACACAGAGGTAAGCAGAACCTGTTTTATCAAACTCTGCACATTGAATATCTTAAAACAACGTGTCCTGTCCTGAAACTGGTGATTGAATCAGCAAAAGACGATAAGAGTTAATGTTGATAACTGCGTGAAATTATAAGAGAAAAGTGAATAGAAAAGAGGATAAAACAGACTGTCATTGGTCGTGGCGGACCCCACCGGTTGCCTGACGAGGAACCGGAAGCCTGAGAGGCTGCTGGGTTAGAGTCCCGGGGAGGTGAAGACACCCCGAATTCTACTGGGTTTGAGTCCCTGGGGTTAGAGTCCCCTAAAGTAGCATACTCTGCGGAGTTGGGTTAGAGTCCCTTGAGGTTATACTCCTCATAAATTCTTAAGTCTGTTTGGGGCTAGAGTCCCCTATACTAGAGTACAGGAACAGGGTTCCTGAGGTATTTTTTTCTATAAATGCATTTTGAAAGAGTGTGTGAAGATTTTAACGTGTTTTGTGTGTTTTGTATTTGTTTGAGAGAAATAAGGAGAAGCGGGCTGTGGGAAAAATAAAATTCTGAGGTGTCTAAAGGTGAATGGGTACATAAAACGGTGTCTTGACAAACTCGACAATCAGACAGAGGAAACCTAACGGTGATAACGTAATCTGTCTGAGCCATCGAAACCTAGCGGTGCTAACATAAGTGGCTTGGTTTGTCAAAAGGGTCAGTTGCTCGGGTGTTATGCCATACAAACTGACTGGCCGTTAATAAATCATCACCTTACAAGGCTTGTTGCTCGGACGTACGTCATACAAACCGGCTGGCCTCAGAATTTAGAACAGGAGAAGTAAAATGGAGGGAGAGTTTGACAGAGAAATAGATGATGGGAGATGGGGCCCAGGTATGGGTGCCTGGAGGTCCCTCGAGCTGCAGTTAGAGAATACGTTAAAAGCAGCAGGGGCAGTGTTACCTAAAAAGGGTAGGGACAGGAAATTAGCCGACATGAAGGGACAAGTGGAACAATTGGTGAGATATAAGGGCAAGAAAATGTCAGACCCCGGTCCGTTAGGGGCCTGGTTGTGGGAAAAGGAGAAAGAATGTAAGGTGAGGAAAGAAGAGCTGGCAGAGCAGGGACAAAAGGCAGGTGTGCTGCAACGTTCAAAATTAAAAAAAGGAGGCGAAAGAGCAGGAGGAGCGACGACGGGGCTGGTCTGAGCTGGCGGTCTTCTGGCAAAGTGTGAGACATCTCCATGAGAACGCAGGAAAACCAGGAGGCAAACAAATGGTAACTGCACCTGACACTCCTACATGCCCACCTCCATATGCACCGCCTGCTGCACCGACACCAGGGTTATATCCCACACTATAGGTGACTAGTGGTACACTTCAGGTTGGAGCCTCAGAAGAGACACTTGTAAGTGACAGTGTGACTGAAGCAGGTGCAGCCACTCCTACAGCATCAATCTCTGAGACTTCAGTAAGGACAGGGACGACGTCCAAATCTTCTTATAACCCCTTCACAGGTGATAACCTCTCGGCGCCCCCAGACCCATTCTCGCAGAGACAGGCAAGAGAACAGGCTCCACAGCACACGGTAAAACGAGAAGTCACACCACAGCCACGGAGGCAGGTCATGAGGGGAAGTGAGATGTCAGATTGTGAGGAGGAAGCAGAAGCAGCAGGGACAGCTTCTTTTCAAGGCAAGGGACAGTGGGAAAGTGAAAGACAAGAAGTACCAGTAAGTTTTAGCTTGGCAGGAACATGGAGGGAAGATGAGGAAGATTCAGCCGTCAGGAAAGAGAGAGAGCTAGATGAGTTATGTCGGTAAGAGATAGAAGAGCTCTGTCAAAAAAGGGACGGACTGGTGAGAAGTGTAGAGAAAGGAATGAAGGTGGCAGAGGAACTGACAGATACGATAGGCAGAAGAGTTAGCCAGCGCCGACGTGGTGGGACAATCCTTCCGGTCACAATGTACCCACTAACAGCAGTACCAGGACAAGGTGACCAGTACCGACCATTTACTATAGGGGACATACAGGCCATAGTGGAGAAATTACCACCTGTAGCCGAGGGTGGAAATTTGTGGCTCAGCAAATTGGATTCTCTGACGGCAGGACAGAAATTGGCATTGGGGGACTTTAGAGCTATTGCAGGACGATGCATGACGGGTGGGGACATGAGAGAAATTGAGACTATCGCTCATACAGACAGGGTGACAGATGACACCCCTTTCACGCATCATAGCACTGAAATAGGGAAAGCTATGAGAGAAAAATATCCACTACCTAACGCCACCGTAATGCCAAAGATGAGATGGGACCCCAAACAAAATCCCAGGGAGTATGTGGATCAGAGCAAGGATTTATGGTTGAAACACACAGGATGCCACCCAGGGAAAGCTGGAGCTCAGAGAGAGTGGTTTAGACAGGCTATACTGGAAGGAGTGCCGGAGAATGTCAAAACAGCCATGGTAAATAACCCGGACATGCTCGGTAGTGAATCCCATGTCTGGGAGAAACACTTAATACACCACCTCACCCGTGCTCAAGATAATACGCAGAAGGAACAGGATGACTTAAAAGAATTGCAGGTTCAGCTGTTAAAATTACAGTTAACGGAAGCTAGACAGAAATGTAATGATAAAAATAAAAAACAAAAAGGGGAAGCTGCGAAGGTCATGTTAGCTGCCGAGCCACCACAGGTTCCTGATTTATTTCCGGTCCCACCATGGGTACCGCAGCCCCCATCAGGCGGGAGAAGACATGGGGGAGGACCAATGCGGGGTGGAGGCTTTGGGGGAAGAGGTCGGGGACTAAGGGGCGGTACAGGAAGAGTACAGTCGGGGGAGACTCGTTGTTGTTATCTCTGCGGAGATCCTAATCACTGGATAAGAAACTGCCCACATAATCCAAGAGCACAGAAAGGTGTGGATAGTGGTCCTCCTGGGAGAGGCAGGGGTCGCGGCTCCGGACCTCCTGTTACTGCACCTATGTATCCTCAGCAGCCTTGGGGAGCAGCTGCTGCTGGTCAGTTCCCATTGTGGGACAATGGGGAGAACTCTGACCAGTCCGGTCAGTATTGACACACCCCACAGAGACTCTCAGACAGCATCACTACGGCAGAACCGATGCTGTCAGTTCAGATTGAGAAAAAAGATCTGCCTTTCTTGGTTGACACTGGAGCCACATGTTCCACATTGAAAGTTGTACCATCTGGTTCCCTGTCATCGCATACCATCACGCTTATGGGCTTCTCTGGGGAGAAAAAGACACTGCCGTTCACTAAGCCGCTACTCACCCAGGTGGGAAAACAGACTGTGACACATCCATTTGTACATTCACCTTCTGTACCGATGAACTTGCTGGGAAGAGATCTCCTGATAAAACTGGGGGCCACGATACTCTGCAGCGCCGATGGCCTGGTTGTTGTCATGCCTGATGGATCTCATTTGCCGTGCTCTGGACCGATGGAGAACATCACTGGTCAATATCTTGTGCAGCCAGTGAATGAACAATACGCGGACATATACTGGGGTCTATTACAGCCGGAAACATCTGAGCGGCGTGGTATCCTCTCGGCTTACCTCCAGTGGAAACCCTGGATTTCCCAACTCGAACCCTATGTCTCACCTCCAGATTCCCCCCATGTTACTCTATTTTATGATGGGTTACAGACAGATTGGTATCAGGAAAATTTTCAGGACCAACTTGAAGGTCGAGATTGGCAAATTAAGACACATAATATTTATGTGGCGCCTGAAGGCGTGGCGGCAGGTGTTGCCCTGACCTCTGCACAACTTCCCTGGTATATGATGGCAGAAGAAACGGCCCCACATGTATCATTGGCATTACACCCACAGCATCAGGCAAAAGAGCTAGGGAGTATTGTTAAACGGGCACTCCTACAATCCGATTGGGTAAATACACAACTTCCACAAGTTCAGTATTCTGCGCAAGCTCGCACATATCGCATTCAGGTTTCAGGGGAAGATACAGTCACATTAGAGCATGCACAGATCTCTAGACATCATGGCCGTGAACGTACAGATCACGTGGAGGCGGCAGCTCTACTCGCCAGCCTCCCTGAACACCTATGGGCACAGGGTCCGACAGATGTTGGACAAGTTAAGTACAAGCCCATTACATTCCAGGTGCGTGTGGGTCCCCCTATTTGGATAAGGCAGTATCCTCATAAACCTCAGGCGGAAGAAGGACTTAGGGACACTATTGATGGCCTGTTACAAAAGGGGGTGTTAGAACCCTCGTCCTCAGAGTGGAACACACCCATTTTACCTATTGAAAAGAAAGGGACAGGTAAATATCGCATGGCACATGACCTACGGGCAATCAACGATATTCTCCTCACTCCTACAGTTCCTGTTCCGAATCCATATGTGGCTCTAACCAATTTGGATCCTAAACATGAGTGGTTTACCTGCATTGACTTGGCTAATGCATTCTTTTGTCTTCCCTTGGCGGAAGACTGCAGGCACATTTTCTCGTTTTCGTATCAGCACAAGCAGCTACAGTACACCAGGCTGCCACAAGGGTTCGCTTTGTCCCCAGGGATTTTTAACCAAGTTTTAAAAGATATCCTGAGTGATTGCCCACTACCAGAGGAGGTGACTCTCGTTCAGTATGTAGATGATTTGTTGTTGGCAGCGCCCACTGCGGCTCTGTGTTTGGAAGCAACTAAAAATGTCCTTTTACATCTTGCAAGAACAGGGTTCAAGGTCAGCAAAGCCAAACTTCAGGTTGCACGGCGGCAGGTAGCGTTTTTGGGCAGGCAAATTTCCCAAAAAGGAGCAGGGCTCTCCCCTCAGCACAGGTCTACTATTCTCCATCACTCTAAGCCAGTGAAGGTAAAGGACATGTTGTCTTTCTTAGGGTTGACGGGCTATAGTAGGACTTACATAGCCAATTACACCGGCTTAACTAGACCTCTGCAGGCCCTAGTGAAAGAACAAGGCATGCGCAACCTGTCAGCGACCCTTAATTGGACTCAGGAGGCGGAGGAAGCCTTTATTGCACTAAAACAAGCCCTCTCCACAGCAGCAGACCTAGCTATACCCGATTATAGCTTACCATTCTACTTGGATGTCTCTGGAACAGAACTTTGCACTAATGGCGTCCTGTTCCAGAGAAAAGGGGGTGAGAGAGTAGTACTAATGTATATCAGTGTGATGCTAGACAATATGGAAAAGCGCCATCCTATGTGTACACAACAGGCAGCAGGGATAGCAAAGCTCATTCAAAAAACTGCACACATTGTCATGGGACATCAACTGCACATTCTGACCACACATAGCGTTGTGGCCTATGTGAACTCACAGACTTTTACGCTGACTGCTCTGAGACAAAGACGACTGAGCAAAATTCTCGAGGCACCAAACCTGACTTTCACTCATGAAGGCATAAACATGGCAGACCAGCTAGGAACAGGCGAGCCGCATGAGTGTACGGACAGAGTGCAGAAAGAGGAGAAAGTACGACTGGACCTACAAACAGAGCCGATACCAGGGGCCAGAGAACTGTACACAGACGGCTGTTGCTTCAGGGATGAACGAGAAGGACTGAAAGCAGCATATGCAGTTGTAGAGGACGTCCAAGGGGAACTGATCACACGACAAGCAGAGAGACTGGAAGGACAGCAGTCAGCACAAAGAGCAGAAGTATTGGCAGTAATAGCAGCACTGAGGCTAGGGGAAGGGCAGGAAGTAAACATTTACACAGATTCAGCCTATGCAGCAGGAGCAGTACATGTGGAACTGAAACAGTGGTTGAGGGCTGGATTTCTAACCGCAACAAATAAACCCATCAGACATGAGGCAGAAATGAAAGAGCTAGCGGAGGCCCTACTACTCCCGAGCAAAGTAGCTGTTATCAAATGTAAGGGCCATGAGAAAAATGACTCACCTACAAAAAAGGGAAACGACGCAGCAGATATGGCAGCTAAAACCGCGGCAGGATATGTGGTGAAGGCGATCCTCATGTGCGCTGAGACAGAGAAAGACACAGACATGACCGCACTGATAGCTGAGCAAGCTGCGGCCTCTCCACAAGAAAAGACATTATGGAAAGCGAGAGGGGCGACAGAAGTACACGGCCTCTGGAGGGGCCCAGATGGACGACCTATACTACCTCCAGGGATCAGACAGACAGCGTTGGCGGAGGCACATGGAGTGGGACATGTGGGGGTAGCTCAAATGATGAGAAATCTAGAGCACTGGTGGCATCCATACCTAAAGGACATGGCCAAACATTTTGTGGGGTCATGCGAGGAGTGTCTAAAGTACAATGTCAGACCAACAGTGAAACCACACCCTGGACGTTATCCATTGGAGGTAAAGCCAGGGAAAGAAATCATCATTGATTACACAGACATGATCACACCGGTGAAAGGGTATAGGTATATTCTGATGTGTGTGGACGCATATTCAGGATGGCCTGAGGCATGGCCTACCAAGAAAGAGGATGGTAAGTCGGTAATAAAATTTCTGATCAACCATTATATCCCCAGGCATGGATTTCCAGAAAGGATCAGGTCAGACAACGGCACTCACTTCAAAAACCAAGAGTTGCAACAGGTTGAGGCCATGCTAGGGCTAAAACACAAGTTTGGTACTGTCTACCATCCACAATCACAGGGTAAGGTTGAGAGAATGAATCAGACAGTGAAGAGCAAATTGGCTAAAATCTGTGCACAGACCAAAATGAATTGGCTAGATGCGTTGCCCTTAGCCTTAATGTCCATCAGGAGCTCTGTTAATCAGTCCACAAGGTTTACACCACATGAGCTCCAGACAGGGAGAGCTTTTCCTGGACCTCAATCTAAGTTGCCAGGAACAGGACATATTGAACAACACCTAACCCACAAAATGTATTTCCATGAACTCCAAAGTCTCGTTGCAGAATTTTCAAAGCAGGTGGCGAGTAGCAGAGGAGAGGGCCAACCAGCGCCGGCTCCAGAGGCTGAGTGGGTATTGCTGAGGGTCATCAAAAGAAAGTGGTCGGAGCCAAGGTGGACAGGGCCCTATCAGGTGACCGAGAGGACCTCCCACGCAGTCCGAGTCAAAGGGAAAGGTGATACGTGGTTCCATTGGAGCCAGTGTGCGGCAGCCGAGGAACCTCAACGCTCCCTAGCAGCGACTCACCAGGCGCTGAAAGATTTGTACACTGTACCAGCTGGTACAGAGGAAAAGACCACCAACCAACAAGGGGCAGAATAATCCCCTGGTGGCATTTTGCAGGCAGAAGTAGTACACTTCTGCCTCCTTGCAACGACATCATTTACGAGCAGGACGGGTGTTGGACCCGGGCTCCAACTCAACCCTCATCTGGAAACGTCAGCCCTCACCCTCTTCATATTACCAGCGACTGACTGTCCTTAAAGAGCACCCGGAGTTGTGCTTCTCAGAAGAACGGGACCAGATGACGTCATCGCAGTTGAATTCTTTTATTTTTGGATTTGTTATACTCATAATCGTGTTTGCTGGGGCTTTGCTTAAACTTGCTCTTACAGGTCATACCAAATTATAATCATGTTAAGGTTTGCTATTTGCTAAGGAGTTGGGTAATGTTGACAAACTATAAGGTTTTAAGCTCCTCTAGGGGTAACCCCGCCTAGAGCACCCTGACGGATAAGGTCTGACTTACCAAGAAAGTTTTGCTTGCTATTTTTATCATACTTGAGACACAGTGAAACATATTAGAATGTTATTGTTTGGGAGTTGGAAAATTCTCACATGTTGTGCAGCCATCACGTGCGTGATTGTCCCCCTGATCTTCTGGTTATGTGAACCCAGTCCTGCACACAAACGACCCAAACGACAAACTCAAAAACAAGATTTTTGTTTGAACCAATATGGCGGCTTGGAGTTGAATTACACAGTAGGCTCCACCACAGCGTTTCAATTCGATTTGTGCGACGTTATTAAATGCGGAGGCAATGCAGCGGGTTGGAGAGGATATGATGTTTATCTCTGTGCTGACTCCTTTGTAAGTGAAGATTGCGCAAGGCGCCGAACGCCAGGTGGCTCCACGTGGTGGAAGCGTCTGTGCCACTCGTGGGGTCAGGCGGTGGGTTATACAGGGCCATGGACGCCCACTTATACGTATGGGAATGCAACCAAATCTGCGAAAGTCGCCTTAGCCAGAGAAGGATGGGTTAATGATAAGCAAGGTCTGAACCCTCTCATGTTATCAATTGATAAAATGACAGGCGGATTTCACCCGGAAGGGCAAAATCATGACAAAACAGTGTATTTCATTCTCGGGGTGGAGACCTCAGGTAATGACCCTCAGGCTTTTGTAAAAGTCAATTTCATCACACCACCAGTCAATTTAACTAGCACCCCTTCGCCAGACACAACTGTAAACCCACCAGTTGGACAGGATAAGAAACTGGCCGAATCGGTAATCCAAGACAGCAATTCTAAGTTTAAGGTAATTGACTTTTCTCAACTGAAACCCGCAGATGTAGTGCGTATGGCCACTGGCGTCTCAGAGGAAAATTTATGGCTATCTTGGGTAGCTCAAACTGCTCAGGAAAATAGTAAAGGAGATTGCGTGGCCTGTGCGTCTGCGCGCCCTAAACTGGTTACCGTCCCAGCTCCTCTAATTACTAATGACACATCAGGGTATCAATGTATGATGAATCTCACTTGGGGCAGAGATACAAGCTGCCAGACTCTGGGCAGTCTTTTCCCACCAATTAGCAACAAGACTATAGTTGGCCCATTTACGCCAGAGAAGGGTAATGGGTCTTATGTGTGCTTTAACATTACATCCCCGCGCTGCACGGTTAATCATACCAAGCCATCACCCGATGTTCAGTTAGGCGCTATAGATCCCTCATGGTGTCGGGGGATGAGGCCAGGTAATGAATTAGGAGGGTGGGCGAGAGCAGGATTGTATTTCTATTGTGGTCAACCTAAATTACATGTCAGGGTCCCACCTCACAGCATGGGGGTTTGCGCGATGGTCAGATTACGTACTCCTCTTATCCTGTTAGGAGATAGGTTAAGACATTTACATGGGGAACGGGACAGCAGTGCGGCTTTGACTCGCCGACGACGTCGCCATATTCTTACACGGCGCAGCACACACAATTTTGATTTATCAGTTGATAACCCCACCTACATGGATGCTATAGGAGTACCACGTGGAGTTCCTAACGAATTTAAATTGGCTGATCAAGTTGCGGCAGGATTCGAGAATATTCCTATTATAGCGGCCTTCTTTCCGGTGACTCCGAATAAAAATGTGGATCGGATTAATTATGTACATTATAACGTGTTGCGACTGACCAATTTGACCAGGGATGCTGTTGCAGGTTTGGCAGAACAGACAGCTCCCACCTCTCTCATGGCGGTGCAAAATAGGATGGCCTTAGACATGTTGTTAGCGGAAAAAGGTGGTGTTTGTGCCATGTTTGGTGATATGTGTTGCACATTTATCCCCAATAATACGGCTCCAGATGGTTCGGTATCGAAAGCCCTACAAGGTTTGCGCACGCTCTCTAAAATAATGCATGAACACTCTGGGATTGACAATCCGCTGGATGAATGGCTGACCAAGGTGTTTGGGAAATGGAAGACTCTGATAATGTCACTTTTTGTATCTCTTGCTATATTCGTCGCTATTTTGGTGACTTGTGGTTGCTGCTGTATCCCATGTATCCGTTCACTTGCCATTAGACTTATAACTACCACTATAGAGGGGAAGGCTCCCTCCCCTTTGGTAATGCCACTGCTGAACCCTCCCGATCCTGATATAGATGAAGACGATATCATCAGAATGTCAGAGATTGTGTGATCACCTTGTAGTGATCAAAAGGGGGCGTGAGGTTTTTCAATTTCTTTTTAGTCATGTATTGTTACTCAACTATTTGTGTGATCTCTTAAAAGAGATCAAAAGGGGGTATTGTGAGTGGGGATAGCCTTATAAGGAAATATCATGTATAACCGGCTTGCTCATTTCTGTGCTTGCACAGCAGCCTTATAAGGAGATATCTCTGAGAAAGACATGTTGTGAAACTAGGACCGCACCTACAACGGTCTTCTGAAAGTAACGCCTTATACCAGTACACACACGCACACACATAGAGGAAGAGACAAGATATTGACGCACACACATCTCATAAGGTGGAGACTGAACTCAAGTCTATATAACATCACACCCCTAGACAAAGACAGAGCTTTTCCGTACTTTGTGCTGTTCGCATGTATTGTACTGAACTGTTCTCCGCACTTTGCAAACTGCGCAAATAAAACTGTGTTGATTCTTATAGCGTCTCCTCTGTCTTCCTCCTTCACTGCATCAACGGACTCGGAAAGAGGTACAGGTTGACCTCAACACTATACAGCTGAAGGCCTCACCCAGAGTCCTGTTTCTGAATATTTACAGGCCCCCTAAATACTGTGCAGATTTTTCTGAAGACCTCAGTGAACTGCTGTCTATGATCTGTGTTGATTTTGACTGTATAATTATTGTTGGTGATTTTAACATCCATATGGACAACCCTCAGGACAGAGGGATTAAAGACCTGAGTAACACTCTGGACAACTTTGGTCTGACTCAGCATATAACAGAGCCCACGCACAATAGGGGGCACACTCTAGACTTAGTGATCTCTAAGGGTCTAAGCATTTCAAAGATTACTGTGTCTGATGTGGGCCTGTCTGACCATTCCTGTGTTTTCTTTTTTTTTTTTCTTTGAGAGTACGATTTCAGTGCACACAAATGTCTCAACAGCAGTGATCTCAAAATGGTGTGTAACTGAAAAAAGTAGTAAGATCTTTAACCAGGTCTTCTCTTTAACACCTGCCCTTTCCGGGGGTTCAGTCAGTGAGGTCGTCAGTAGCTTTAATACTAAAATGTTAAATGTTATGGATACTATTGCTCCCATTAAGGTGAAGGTTATCTCTGGAAGGAAGAAGTCTCCATGGCGAAATTCCACACTGGTGAAAAATGGGAAAAGAGAGTGTCGGAAAGCTGAGCGCAGATGGAGAAAAACAAATCTCCAGGTTCATTATGACATCTATAAAGAGAAACTTCACTCTTATAATTTACAACTGAGGAATGCAAGGAAATCCTACTTCTCTGACATCATCACCAAAAACAGTCATAATGCTCGGGCCTTATTTGCTACAGTTGACAGGCTAACAAACCCTCCTGTGTCAGTGGCAACTGAACTCCATTCCACCATGGCCTGCAATGACTTTGCCAAATTCTTCATAGACAAAGTCCAAAATATTAGACAAGCAGTTGGTACATCAGCAGCAGGTTCAGCATATGCACTGTGTCCACCGAAAACCGGTTTAAACACCATGACACTATTTCAACCCATTAACAGTAAAGACCTGGAGGACATCTTACGTCACCTGAAGTCCTCCTCTTGCTGTTTAGACATCCTACCAACAGGTTTTTTCAAAGGGGTCTCAAAGACTTTGGAGTTGGACCTGTTACTGATCGTGAACTTGTCCTTAACGTCAGGTGTGTTTCCAGAGCCACTAAAAACAGCTGTAATTAAACCTCTGCTGAAAAAGGACAATCTTGACAAGACGCAAATGAACAACTACAGGCCCATCTCAAATCTCCAATTTTTAAGTAAGATCATTGAAAAAGCGGTTTTTCAACAGCTTAATTACTTTTTAACACAAAATAACTGCTATGATACCTTCCAGTCAGGCTTTAGACAGAACCACAGCACTGGGACTGCTCTGACCAAAGTGTTTAATGACATATGTCTGAATACAGACAGTGGAAAAATGTCAGTCTTAGTTTTACTGGATCTCAGTGCTGCCTTTGATACAGTTGACCACAATATATTACTCAAACGACTGGAGAACTGGGCTGGTCTTTCCGGAAATGCCGGCTGGGGTATATGTTCTTGTATGTTGTCTGACTGTTTGATTTGAATGTGTTGTGTAAGTGTCCTGTTGAATGTTACATGTTTGGGCTTTGACACGCTTCACTGTGGTTGTTAACTGTGTGGTGTGTCCTGAAATGTTATATGTTTGGGCTGTGTGACATGCTTAATGCTTGTCAGTAGCTACCCACTTATTCATATATAGCAACTGACAACATAAGAAGTCCGGACATACTTAGATAGTAGTTGTAGAAGTATCCTTATTGATAATAGATAAACTAATTCATAGTGATAGAACAGTAGATGAACAGGTGCCCTGCACAAGTCTCACGAAAATAAAATGGGTGTATGATTGCTGACGGCAGAGCAATACTGCCAAACTTATGAGTTCTTGTGGCAAACTTGATTTAGTGTCTTGACGTGTATACGCTGTTTCGCTGACTTGATTGTCACAAGAAACAAAGTGTGTTTGATAAGATCCGACCATTTTATTACGGGAGGATCAGTATGTATGGATTCTGGTGTGACAGATAAACCCATTCGTATCTTAAGCATAATCTAATACGTGAGACAACGCCCTGGTACACAATCAAAATCAGAGCGGTTTTGTGTCCCCACAGTCCCTAATGTAGAAAAGAGAGAAAAAAGCCTTTCTGATTTGGTGTGTGTGCTCACAGTGCAGAGTGTAGAGAAAAGAGAGAAAAGAAAGCCGTTTTGGTGTCACGGGTGTTGTGACTTACACACACACATTTCTGAATTGAGAGAGGAAATTATTTTAGAGGAAGCATTAGAGTTTAGATCCAACATTTGTTGATAGGCATTCATTTATTTCTTCACTTCTGATGAAGTTTCAACAATAAACAACAAACTTTGTATTATGAGAAAGAACCAGACTCATTCTTCAGGAATCCGAAAAAAAGCTCTATTTTAAAGGATTCTCCTATAAAACGAATTCCTTAACTCAAACCAAGTTAAGACTGCTTTGTCCATATTTATTCATGTCTAATCAAGTTTCAACGATAAACAATGTTGTACTTTGTAGAATGAGAAAGAACTTCTTCAGCAATAAGCATCTCTCGACATTTTACGTAGTACAGATTTTGCTATAAAATTAATTCCTTCTATCAGCCTGACTTAAAACTGTTTGTCCTCCTTATTTATCCACTTCAAATCAAGTTTCAACAATTTAAAAAATTTTGTAGTTTGAGAAAGAACAACTTAATCTTTAGCAATCAGTATAAAAAGAGGGTAAGAAAAGGTACAAATGCCAACCATACATCACTAAAAGGTGGAGCGGAAGTATTCGGCTGCAAGTAGGTGTGAATGTTCGACCATAATTTGTAAAAAGCGTGTAAGAAAAGGTTCGAATGCCCGACTATATAGCGGGAGGAGAGGTCTTCGGATTAGAGTGGGTGAGAATTTCCAACCATAATCTATTAAATGCGGTGAAAAAAAAGTTTGAATGCCCCATAGAACACTAAAAGGTGGAGCGGAAGTTTTCGGCTGCAAGAAGGTGTGAATGTCCGACTATATTGGGTGAAAAGCAGGTGAAGCAAGGTCTGAATGCCCAACCTTACATCATCAAAAGCGAGATCAGAGGTGTTTGGCTGCAAGAAGGCCATAGTTTGCAAAAAGCAGGTAAGGTGCGAATGACCGACTAAATATCAACAAAAGTGGGGGCGGAGGTCTTCGGATGCAAGTGGGTGTAAATATCCCAACATACAAGTATGGTGGAGAGGAAGCTGTGAATGGCCGACCATAGTAAAAAGCGGTTGAGAGAAGGTGCGAATGTCAAACCATACATGATCAAAACAGGGAGCGGAGGTGTTTGGCTGCGACAAGGTGTGAATGTCCACCCATAATTAATGAAAAGCGGGCAACAAGTAGGTTCGAATGCCCAACCATACATCATCAAAAGCAGGAGTGGATGTGTTCGGCTACAAGAAGGTTTGAATGTCCGACCATAGTTTGTAAAAAGCGGGTAAGAAAAGGTTTGAATGCCTGAACATACACCATCAAAGGAGGGAGCGGAGGTGTTCCGCTGTAAGACGGTGTGAATGTCCGATCATAGTTGGTGAAAAGTGGGTAAGAAAAGGTTAAAATACCCGACTGTACACAATCAAATGAGGGAGCGGAGTTGTTCAGCTAAGAGAAGGTGTGAAAGTCCGACCATGGTTTGTAAAAAGCGGGTAAGAAAAGGTTTGTATGCCCGAATATACACTATCAAAACCGGAAGCGTAGGTGTTCGGCTGCAAGAAGGTGTGAACGTCCAACCAAAGTTTGTGTAAAAGCAGTTAAGAAAAGGTTCGAATATCTAACCAAACATAATCAAAAGCGGGAGCAGAGCTGTTCGACTGCAAGTAGGTGTGAATGTCAGAGAATAATTTGCAAAAAGCTGATGAGAAAGGGTGAGAATGCCCGACTATACACCATCAAATGCGGTAGCGGAGTTGTTCGGCTGTGAGTAGGTGTGAATGTCCAACCATAATTGCTGAAAAATGTGTTAGAAAAGGTAAAAATGCCGGTCCATACATGATCAAAATCGGGAGAGGTGGTGTTCAGCTGCAAGAAGGTCTAAATGTCCATCAATAATTGCTAGAAAACATGAAAGAAAATTTTCGAAAATCAAACCACACATGATCATAAGTGGGAGAGGAGGTGTTCAGCTGCAAGAAGGTGTGAATGTCCACCCATAATACCTGAAAAATGGGTAAAAAAAAAGGTGCGAATGCCCAACCATACATCATCAAAAGCAGGAGTGCATGTGTTCGGCTACAAGAAGGTGTGAACGTCCAACCAAAGTTTGTAAAAAGCAGTTAAGAAAAGGTTCGAATATCCAACCATACATAATCAAAAGCGGGAGCAGAGCTGTTCGACTGCAAGTAGGTGTGAATGTCAGATCATAATTTGCAAAAAGCTGATGAGAAAGGGTGAGAATGCCCGACTATACACCATCAAATGCGGTAGCGGAGTTGTTCGGCTGTGAGTAGGTGTGAATCTCCAACCATAATTGCTGAAAAATGTGTTAGAAAAGGTAAAAATGCCGGTCCATACATAATCAAAATCGGGAGAGGTGGTGTTCAGCTGCAAGAAGGTCTAAATGTCCATCAATAATTGCTAGAAAACATGAAAGAAAATTTTCGAAAATCAAACCACACATGATCATAAGTGGGAGAGGAGGTGTTCAGCTGCAAGAAGGTGTGAATGTCCACCCATAATACCTGAAAAATGGGTAAAAAAAAGGTGCGAATGCCCAACCATACATCATCAAAAGCAGGAGTGCATGTGTTCGGCTACAAGAAGGTGTGAACGTCCAACCAAAGTTTGTAAAAAGCAGTTAAGAAAAGGTTCGAATATCCAACCATACATAATCAAAAGCGGGAGCAGAGCTGTTCGCCTGCAAGTAGGTGTGAATATCAGATCATAATTTGCAAAAAACTGATGAGAAAGGGTTAGAATGCCCGACTATACACCATCAAATGCGGGAGCGGAGTTGTTCGGCTGTGAGTAGGTGTGAATCTCCGACCATAATTTCTGAAAAATGTGTTAGAAAAGGTAAGAATGCCGGTCCATACATCATCAAAAGCGAGAGAGGTTGTGTTCGACTGCAAGTAGGTGTGAATGTCCAGCCATAATTACTCACAAACGGGTAAGAAAAGGTAGTATTGCCAGACCATATATGATCAAAACAGGGAGCGGAGGTGGTTAAGCTGCAAGAAGGTTTGAATGTCCGAC
Source organism: Leuresthes tenuis (assembly GCF_036924035.1). Taxonomy (NCBI): domain Eukaryota; kingdom Metazoa; phylum Chordata; class Actinopteri; order Atheriniformes; family Atherinopsidae; genus Leuresthes; species Leuresthes tenuis. The sequence goes on along the minus strand of NW_027325424.1, from coordinate 95,255 downwards.
TAAAGTTCAAATATATTAACAAAAGCGGGAGGAGAGGTCTTCGGATGAGAGTGGTTGAAAATTTTCAACCATACTGTATAAAATGCGGTGAAAAAAAGGTGTGATAGAACACTAAAAGGTGGAGCGGAAGTGTTCGGCTGCAAGAAGGTGTGAATGTCCAACTATATTTGGTGAAAAGCAGGTGAAGCAAGGTCTGAATGCCCAACCTTACATCATCAAAAGCGAGATCAGAGGTGTTTGGCTGCAAGAAGGCCATAGTTTGCCAAAAGCGGGTAAGTTGCGAATGTCCGACTAAATATCAACAAAATTTGGGGCGGAGGTCTTCGGATGCAAGTGGGTGTGAATGTCCGACTATATTTGGTGAAAAGCAGGTGAAGCAAGGTCTGAATGCCCAACCTTACATCATCAAAAGCGAGATCAGAGGTGTTCGACTGCAAGTAGGTGTGAATGTCAGATCATAATTTGCAAAAAGCTGATGAGAAAGGGTGAGAATGCCCGACTATACACCATCAAATGCGGTAGCGGAGTTATTCGGCTGTGAGTAGGTGTGAATCTCCAACCATAATTGCTGAAAAATGTGTTAGAAAAGGTAAGAATGCCGGTCCATACATCATCAAAAGCGAGAGAGGTGGTGTTCGGCTGCAAGTAGGTGTGAATGTCCAGCCATAATTACTCACAAACGGGTAAGAAAAGGTAGTATTGCCAGACCATACATGATCAAAACAGGGAGCGGAGGTGGTTTAGCTGCAAGAAGGTGTGAATGTCCGACTAAAGTTCAAATATATTAACAAAAGCGGGAGGAGAGGTCTTCGGATGAGAGTGGTTGAGAATTTCCAACCATAATCTATAAAATTCGGTGAAAAAAAGGTGTGATAGAACACTAAAAGGTGGAGCGGAAGTGTTCGGCTGCAAGAAGGTGTGAATGTCCGACTATATTTGGTGAAAAGCAGGTGAAGCAAGGTCTGAATGACCAACCTTACATTATCAAAAGCGAGATCAGAGGTGTTTGGCTGCAAGAAGGCCATAGTTTGCCAAAAGCGGGTAAGCTGCGAATGACCAACTAAATATCAACAAAAGTGGGGGCGGAGGTCTTCGGATGCAACTGGGTGTGAACATCCCACCATACAAGTATGGTGGAGAGGAAGCTGTGAACAGCCGACCATAGTTTGCAAAAAGCGGGTGAGAAAAGGTGCGAATGTCCAACCATACATGATCAAAACAGGGAGCGGAGGTGTTTGGCTGTGACAAGGTGTGAATGTCCACCCAAAATTAATGAAAAGCGGGCAAAAAGTAGGTTTGAATGCCCAACCATACATCATCAAAAGCAGGAGTGGATATGTTCGGCTACAAGAAGGTTTGAACGTCTGACCATAGTTTGTAAAAAGCGGGTAAGAAAAGGTTCGAATGCCCAAAAATACACCATCAAAAGAGGGAGCGGAGGTGTTCCGCTGTAAGAAGGTGTGAATGTCCGACCATAGTTGGTAAAAAGTGGGTAAGAAAAGGTTAAAATACCCGACTGTACACAATCAATAGGGGGAGCGGAGTTGTTCGGCTACAAGAAGATGTGAAAGTCCAACCATGGTTTGTAAAAAGCGGGTAAGAAAAGGTGCGAATGCCCGAAAATGTATGATCAAAAGAGGGAGCGGAGGTGTTCGGCTGCAAGAAGGTGTGAATGTACACCCATAATTAATGAAAAATGGGTAAGAAAAGGTGCGAATGCCCAACTATACATAATCAAAAGCAGGAGTGGATGTGTTCGGCTCCAAGAAGGGTTGAATGTCTGACCATAGTTTGTAAAAAGCAGGTAAGAAAAGGTTTGACTGCCCGAACATACACCATCAAAAGAGGGAGCGGAGGTGTTCCGCTGTAAGAAGGTGTGAATGTCCGACCATAGTTTGTAAAAAGCGGGTAAGAAAAGGTTAAAATACCCGACTGTACACAATCAATAGCGGGAGCGGAGTTGTTCGGCTACAAGAAGGTGTGAAAGTCCAACCATCGTTTGTAAAAAGCTGGTAAGAAAAGGTTCGAATGCCCGGATATATACCATCAAAAGCGGAAGCGGAGGTGTTCGGCTGTAAGACGGTGTAAATGTCCGACCATAGTTGATAAAAAGTGGGTAAGAAAAGGTTAAAATACCTGACTGTACACAATAAATAGGGGGAGCGGAGTTGTTCGGCTACAAGAAGGTGTGAAAGTCCAACCATGGTTTGTAAAAAGCTGGTAAGAAAAGGTTCGAATGCCTGAATATTTACCATCAAAAGCGGAAGCGGAGGTGTTCGGCTGCAAGAAGGTGTGAACGTCCGACCAAAGTTTGTAAAAAGCAGTTAAGAAAAGGTTCGAATATCCAACCAAACATAATCAAAAGCGGGAGCAGAGCTGTTCGACTGCAAGTAGGTGTGAATGTCCAGCCATAATTACTCACAAACAGGTAAGAAAAGGTAGTATTGCCAGACCATACATGATCAAAACAGGGAGCGGAGGTGGTTCAGCTGCAAGGTGTGAATGTCTGACTATAGTTTGTAAAAAGCGGGTAAGATAAGGTGCGAATGCCCGACAATGTATGATCAAAAGAGGGAGCAGAGGTTTTCGGCTGCAAGAAGGTCTGAATGTCCACCCAAAATTCCTGAAAAATGGGTAAAAAATGGGTGCGAATGCCAAACCATACATCATCAAAAGCAGGAGTGGATGTGTTCGGCTACAAGAAGATTTGAATGTCCATCAATAATTGCTTTAAAACATGAAAGAAAATTTTCGAATATCAAACCGCACATGATCATAAGCGGGAGAGGAGTTGTTCAGCTGCAAGAAGGTGTGAATGTCCACCCATAATTACTGAAAAATGGGTAAGAAAAGGTGAAAATGCCCAACCATACATCATCAAAAGCAGGAGTGGATGTGTTCGGCTACAAGAAGGTTTGAATGTCCGACCATAGTTTGTAAAAAGCGGGTAAGAAAAGGTTCGAATGCCCGAACATAGACCATCAAAAGAGGGAGCGGAGGTGTTCCGCTGTAAGAAGGTGTAAATGTCCGACCATAGTTGGTAAAAAGCGGGTAAGAAAAGGTTAAAATACCCGACTGTAGACAATCAATAGCGGGAGCAGAGTTGTTTGGCTACAAGAAGGTGTGAAAGTCCGACCACGGTTTGTAAAAAGCGGGTAAGAAAAGGTTCGAATGCCCGAATATATACCATCAAAAGTGGAAGTGGATGTGTTCGGCTGCAAGAAGGTGTGAACGTCCGACCAAAGTTTGTAAAAAGCAGTCAAGAAAAGGTTCGAATATCCAACCAAACATAATCAAAAGCGGGAGCAGAGCTGTTCGACTGCAAGTAGGTGTGAATGTCAGATCATAATTTGCAAAAAGCTGATGAGAAAGGGTGAGAATGCCCGGCTATACACCATCAAATGCGGGAGCGGAAGTGTTCGGCTGTGAGTAGGTGTGAATGTCCAACCATAATTGCTGAAAAATGTGTTAGAAGAGACTAGAATGCCGGACAAGACATCATCAAATGCGGGAGCGGAGTTGTTCGGCTGTGAGTAGGTGTGAATCTCCGAGCATAGTTTGTAAAAAGGGGGTAAGAATAGGTTCGAATGCCCGAACATACACTATCAAAACAGGGAGCTGAGGTGGCTCAGCTGCAAGGTGTGAATGTCTGACTATAGTTTGTAAATAAGGTGCGAATGCCCAACAATGTATAATCAAAAGAGGGAGCGGAGGTTTTCGGCTACAAGAAGGTTTGAATGTCCGACCATAGTTTGTAAAAAGCGGGTAAGAAAAGGTTCAAGCGCCTGACTATACACCATCAAAAGCGGGAGCAGAGGTGTTCCGCTGTAAGACGGCGTGAATGTCCGACCATATTTGGTAATAAGTGGGTAAGAAAAGGTTAAAATACCCGACTGTACACAATCAATAGCGGGAGAGGAGGTTTTCAGCTGCAAGAAGGTGTGAATGTCCACCCATAATTACTGAAAAATGGGTAAGAAAAGGTGCGAATGCCCAACCATACATTATCAAAAGCAGGTGTGAATGTCAGATCATAATTTGCAAAAAGCTGATGAGAAAGGGTGAGAATGCCCGACTATACACCATCAAATGCGGGAGCGGAGTTGTTCGGATGTGAGTAAGTGTGAATCTCCGACCATAATTGCTGAAAAAAGTGTTAGAAAAGGTAAGAATGCCGTTCCATACATCATCAAAAGCGGGAGAGGTGGTGTTCGGCTGCAAGTAGGTGTGAATGTCCAGCCATAATTACTAACAAACGGGTAAGAAAAGGTAGTATTGCCATACCATACATGATCAAAACAGGGAGCGGAGGTGGTTCAGCTGCAAGAAGGTGTGAATGTCCGACTAAAGTTCAAATATATTAACAAAAGCGGGAGGAGAGGTCTTCGGATGAGAGTGGTTGAGAATTTCCAAAAATAATCTATAAAATGCGGTGAAAAAAAAGGTGTGATAGAACACTAAAAGGTGGAGCGGAAGTGTTCGGCTGCAAGAAGGTGTGAATGTCCTACTATATTTGGTGAAAAGCAGGTGACCTTACATCATCAAAAGCGAGATCAGAGGTGTTTGGCTGCATGAAGGCCATAGTTTGCCAAAAGCGGGTAAGCTACGAATGACCGACTAAATATCAACAAAAGGTCTTCGGATGCAAGTGGGTGTGAATATCCCACCATACAAGTATGGTGGAGAGGAAGCTGTGAACAGCCGACCATAGTTGGCAAAAAGCGGGTGAGAAAAGGTGCGAATGTCCAACCATACATGATCAAAACAGGGAGCGGAGGTGTTTGGCTGTGACAAGGTGTGAATGTCCACCCAAAATTAATGAAAAGCGGGCAACAAGTAGGTTTGAATGCCCAACCATACATCATCAAAAGCAGGAGTGGATGTGTTCGGCTACAAGAAGGTTTGAATGTCCGAGCATAGTTTGTAAAAAGCGGGTAAGAAAAGGTTCGAATGCCCAAACATACACCATCAAAAGAGGGAGCGGAGGTGTTCCGCTGTAAGAAGGTGTGAATGTCCGACCATAGTTGGTAAAAAGTGGGTAAGAAAAGGTTAAAATACCCGACTGTACACAATCAATAGCGGGAGCGGATGTGTTTGGCTACAAGAATGTGTGAAAGTCCGACCATGGTTTGTAAAAAACGGGTAAGAAAAGGTGCGAATGCCCGACAATGTATGATCAAAAGAGGGAGCGGAGGTTTTTGGCTACAAGAAGGTTTGAATGTCCGAGCATAGTTTGTAAAAAGCGGGTAAGAAAAGGTTCGAATGCCCAAACATACACCATCAAAAGAGGGAGAGGAGGTGTTCCGCTGTAAGAAGGTGTGAATGTCCGACCATAGTTGGTAAAAAACGGGTAAGAAAAGGTTAAAATACCCGACTGTACACAATCAATAGCGGGAGCGGATGTGTTTGGCTACAAGAATGTGTGACAGTCCGACCATGGTTTGTAAAAAACGGGTAAGAAAAGGTGCGAATGCCCGACAATGTATGATCAAAAGAGGGAGCGGAGGTTTTCGGCTACAAGAAGGTGTGAATGTCCGACCATAGTTGGTAAAAAGCGGGTAAGAAAAGGTTCAAATGCCTGACTATACACCATCAAAAGCGGGAGTGGAGGTGTTCCGCTGTAAGACGGTGTGAATGTCCAACCATAGTTGGTAAAAAGCGGGTAAGAAAAGGTTAAAATACCTGACTGTACACAATCAATAGCGGGAGCGGAGTTGTTCGGCTACAAGAAGGTGTGAAAGTTCAACCATGGTTTGTAAAAAGCTGCTAAGAAAAGGTTCGAATGCCCGAATATATACCATCAAAAGCGGGAGCAGAGCTGTTCGACTGCAAGTAGGTGTGAATGTCCAGCCATAATTACTCACAAACGGGTAAGGAAAGGTAGTATTGCCAGACCATACATGATCAAAACAGGGAGCTGAGGTGGTTCAGCTGCAAGGTGTGAATGTCTGACTATAGTTTGTAAAAAGCGGGTAAGACAAGGTGCGAATGCCCGACAATGTATGATCAAAAGAGGGAGTGGAGGTCTTCGGCTGCAAGGTCTGAATGTCCAACCATAATTTCTAAAAACCGGGTAAGAAAAGGCTCGAAAGCCCGACTATACACAATCAAAAGCGGGAGCGGGAGGTTTTCAGCTGCAAATCCTTCACTCAAACCAAGTGAAAACTGCTTTGTCCTTCATATTTATCAATGTCTAGATCGACTTCAACAAAGAACAACATTGTACTTTGCAGTAAAGAAAGAGCAAATCAAAAGTTTTAGGAATCCGAGAATAAGCTTATTTTCATGAGTTCTGCACGATTATTGATTTTACTATAAATGAATGCCTTCACTCAAACTATGTTAAAACTGCTTTGTCCTTCATATTTATCAATGTCTAGATTGACTTCAACAAAGAACAACACTGGATTTTGCAGTAGAAGAAAGAGCAACACTGAAGGATCAGTAATCCGAGAATAAGCTTATTTTCATACGTTCTGCATGATTTGGGATTTTATGTATAAAATGAATTCCTTCACTCAAACCAAGTTAAAACTGCTTTGTCCTTCATATTTATCAATGTCTAGATCGACTTCAACAAAGAACAACATTGTATTTTGCAGTAGAAGAAAAAGCAACACTGAAGGATCAGGAATCCGAGAATAAGCTTATTTTCATACGTTCTGCATGATTTGGGATTTTATGTATAAAATGAATTCCTTCACTCAAACCAAGTGAAAACTTCTTTGTCCTTCATATTTATCAATGTCTAGATTTACTTCAACAAAGAACAACATTGTATTTTGCAGTAGAAGAAATAGCAACACTGAAGGATCAGGAATCCGAAAACAAGCTTATTTTCATACTTTCTGCTTGATTTGGGATTTTGCTATCAAATTAATTCCTTCACTCAAACAAAGTGGAAACTGCTTTGTCCTTCATATTTATCAATGTCTATATCGATTTCAACAAAGAACAAGGCTGTATTTTGCAGTATAGGAAAGAGCAACACTGGAGGATCAGGAATCCGAGAATAAGCTTACTTTCATGAGTCCTGCACGATTTCGGATTTTCCTATAAAATGAATTGCTTTGCTCAAACCAAGTTAAAATTGCTTTGTCCTTCATAGTTATCCATGTCTAAAATGTATCAAGCATAAAGTTCCTCATATTACCCTGAATGACAAAGAAGCATCCCTTTGGTTGAGCAATACGTTCCTTTTGCGGAGTTATGCATGATTTCGGATTTTGCTATAAAATTCATTCCTTCACACCTTTCTTTTTTCACCGCATTTTATAGATTATGGTTGGAAATTTCAACCACTCTAATCCGAAGACCTCTCCTCCCGCTTTTGTTAATTTTTGTTCAAACTTTCAAGTTATTTTGAAATAATAAACTAAATAAATAAATAAATAAATAGATAAATAAATAAATAAATAAATAAATAGCTATTTTAACCTTTTCTTACCCGCTTTTTACCAACTATGGTCGGACATTCACACCGTCTTACAGCGGAACATCTCCGCTCCCGCTTTTGATGGTGTATAGTCAGGCATTTGAACCTTTTCTTACCCGCTTTTTACAAACTATGGTCGGACATTCAAACCTTCTTGTAGCCGAAAACCTCTGCTCCCTCTTTTGATTATACATTGTCGGGCATTCGCACCTTATCTTACCCGCTTTTTACAAACTATAGTCAGACATTCACACCTTGGTTCTGAACCACCTCAGCTCCCTGTTTTGATCATGTATGGTCTGGCAATACTACCTTTTCTTACCCGTTTGTGAGTAATTATGGCTGGACATTCACACCTACTTGCAGTCGAACAGCTCTGCTCCCGCTTTTGATTATGTTTGGTTGGATATTCGAACCTTTTCTTAACTGCTTTTTACAAACTTTGGTCGGACGTTCACACCTTCTTGCAGCCGAACACTTCCGCTTCCGCTTTTGATGGTATATATTCGGGCATTAGAACCTTTTCTTACCAGCTTTTTACAAACCATCGTTGGACTTTCACACCTTCTTGTAGCCGAACAACTCCGCTCCCCCTATTGATTTTGTACAGTCGGGTATTTTAACCTTTTCTTACCCGCTTTTTACCAACTATGGTCGGACATTCACACCGTCTTACAGCGGAACACCTCCGCTCCCGCTTTTGATGGTGTATAGTCAGGCATTTGAACCTTTTCTTACCCGCTTTTTACAAACTATGGTCGGACATTCAAACCTTCTTGTAGCCGAAAACCTCTGCTCCCTCTTTTGATTATACATTGTCGGGCATTCGCACCTTATCTTACCCGCTTTTTACAAACTATAGTTAGACATTCACACCTTGGTTCTGAACCACCTCAGCTCCCTGTTTTGATCATGTATGGTCTGGCAATACTACCTTTTCTTACCCGTTTGTGAGTAATTATGGCTGAACATTCACACCTACTTGCAGTCGAACAGCTCTGCTCCCGCTTTTGATTATGTTTGGTTGGATATTCGAACCTTTTCTTAACTGCTTTTTACAAACTTTGGTCGGACGTTCACACCTTCTTGCAGCCGAACACTTCCGCTTCCGCTTTTGATGGTATATATTCGGGCATTAGAACCTTTTCTTACCAGCTTTTTACAAACCATGGTCGGACATTCAAACCTTCTTGTAGCCAAAAACCTCCGCTCCCTCTTTTGATCATACATTGTCGGGCATTCGCACCTTTTCTTACCCGTTTTTTACAAACCATGGTCGGACTTTCACACATTCTTGTAGCCAAACACATCCGCTCCCGCTATTGATTGTGTACAGTCGGGCATTTGAACCTTTTCTTACCCGCTTTTTACAAACTATGGTCGGACATTCAAACCTTCTTGTAGCCAAAAACCTCCGCTCCCTCTTTTGATCATACATTGTCGGGCATTCGCACCTTTTCTTACCCGTTTTTTACAAACCATGGTCGGACTTTCACACATTCTTGTAGCCAAACACATCCGCTCCCGCTATTGATTGTGTACAGTCGGGTATTTTAACCTTTTCTTACCCACTTTTTACCAACTATGGTCGGACATTCACACCTTCTTACAGCGGAACACCTCCGCTCCCTCTTTTGATGGTGTATGTTTGGGCATTCGAACCTTTTCTTACCCGCTTTTTACAAACTATGCTCGGACATTCAAACCTTCTTGTAGCCGAACACATCCACTCCTTCTTTTGATGATGTATGCTTGGGCATTCAAACCTACTTTTTACCCGCTTTTCATTAATTTTGGGTGGACATTCATACCTTGTCACAGCCAAACACCTCCGCTCCCTGTTTTGATCATGTATGGTTGGACATTCGCTACTTTTCTCACCCGCTTTTTGCAAACTATGGTCGGCTGTTCACAGCTTCCTCTCCACCATACTTGTATGGTGGGATATTCACACCCACTTGCATCCGAAGACCTTTTGTTGATATTTAGTTGGTCATTCGCAGCTTACCCGCTTTTGGCAAACTATGGCCTTCATGCAGCCAAACACCTCTGATCTCGCTTTTGATAATGTAAGGTTGGGCATTCAGACCTTGCTTCACCTGCTTTTCACCAAATATAGTCGGACATTAAAACCTTCTTGCAGCCGAACACTTCCGCTCCACCTTTTAGTGTTCTATCACACCTTTTTTTCACCGAATTATGGTTGGAAATTCTCAACCACTCTCATCCGAAGACCTCTCCTCCCGCTTTTGTTAATATATTTGAACTTTAGTCGGACATTCACACCTTCTTGCAGCTGAACCACCTCCGCTCCCTGTTTTGATCATGTATGGTCTGGCAATACTACCTTTTCTTACCCGTTTGTGAGTAATTATGGCTGGACATTCACACCTACTTGCAGCCGAACACCACCTCTCTCGCTTTTGATGATGTATGGACCGGCATTCTTACCTTTTCTAACACATTTTTCAGAAATTACGGTCGGAGATTCACACCTACTCACAGCCGAACAACTCCGCTCCCGCATTTGATGGTGTGCAGTCGGACATTCTCACCCTTTCTCATCAGCTTTTTGCAAATTATGATCTGACATTCACACCTACTTGCAGTCGAAAAGCTATGCTCCCGCTTTTGATTATGTTTGGTTGGATATTCAAACCTTTTCTTAACTGCTTTTTACAAACTTTGGTTGGACGTTCACACCTTCTTGTAGCCGAACACATCCACTCCTGCTTTTGATGATGTATGGTTGGGCATTCGCACCTTTTTTTTACCCATTTGTCAGGAATAATGGGTGGACATTCACACCTTCTTGCAGCTGAACACCTCCTCTCCCACTTATGATCATGTGCGGTTTGATTTTCGAAAATTTTCTTTCATGTTTTCTAGCAATTATTGATGTACATTTAGACCTTCTTGCAGCTGAACACCTCCGCTCCTGCTTTTGATCATACCTTGTCAGGCATTCGCACCATGTCTTACCCGCTTTTTACAAACTTTAGTCGAACATTTACACCTTTTTGCAGCCGAACACCACCTCTCTCGCTTTTGATGATGTATGGTCCGGCATTCTTTCCTTTTCTAACACATTTTTCAGCAATTATGGTCGGACATTCACACCTACTCAGAGCCGAACACCTCCGCTCCCGCATTTGATGGTGTATAGTCGGGCATTCTCACCCTTTCGTATCAGCTTATTGCAAATTATGATCTGACATTCACACCTGCTTTTGATAATGTATGGTTGGGCATTCGCACCTTTTTTTACCCATTTTTCAGGAATTATGGGTGGACATTCACACCTTCTTGCAGCTGAACACCTCCTCTCCTTCTTATGATCATGTGCAGATGATATTCGAAAATTTTCTTTCATGTTTTAAAGCAATTATTGATGGACACTCAGACCTTCTTGCAGCTGAACCACTCTGCTCCCGCTTTTGATGGTGTATAGTCGGGCTTTCGAGCCTTTCCTTCCCGGTTTTTACAAATTATGGTTGGACATTCAGACCTTCTTGCAGCCGAACACCTCCGCTCCCTCTTTTGATCATACATTGTCGGGCATTCCAACCTTTTCTTACCAGCTTTTTACAAACCATGGTTGAACTTTCACACCTTCTTGTAGCCGAACAACTCCGCTCCCGCTATTGATTGTGAACAGTCAGGTATTTTAACCTTTTCTTACCCGCTTTTTACCGACTATGGTCGGACATTCACACCGTCTTACAGCGGAACACATCCGCTCCCGCTATTGATTGTGACAGTCGGGTATTTTAACCTTTTCTTACCCGTTTTTTACCAACTATGGTCGGACATTCACACCTTCTTACAGCGGAACACCTCCGCTCCCTCTTTTGATGGTGTATGTTTGGGCATTCGAACCTTTTCTTACCCGCTTTTTACAAACTATGCTCGGACATTCAAACCTTCTTGTAGCCTAACACATCCACTCCTGCTTTTTATGATGTATGGTTGGGCATTTAAACCTACTTGTTTCCCACTTTTCATTAATTTTGGGTGGACATTCACACCTTGTCACAGCCAAACACCTCCGCTCCCTGTTTTGATCATGTATGGTTGGACATTCGCACCTTTTTTTCACCCGCTTTTTGCCAACTATGGTCGGCTTTTCACAGCTTCCTCTCCACCATGCTTGTATGGTGGGATATTCACACCCAGTTGCATCCGAAGACCTTTTGTTGATATTTAGTCGGTCATTCGCAGCTTACCCGCTTTTGGCAAACTATGGCCTTCATGCAGCCAAACACCTCTGATCTCGCTTTTGATGATGTAAGGTTGGGCATTCAGACCTTGCTTCACCTGCTTTTCACCAAATATAGTAGGACATTCACACCTTCTTGCAGCCGAACACTTCCGCTCCACCTTTTAGTGTTCTATCACACCTTTTTTTCACCGCATTTTATAGATTATGGTTGGAAATTCTCAACCACTCTCATCCGAAGACCTCTCCTCCCGCTTTTGTTAATATATTTGAACTTTAGTCGGACATTCACACCTTCTTGCAGCTGAACCACCTCCGCTCCCTGTTTTGATCATATATGGTATGGCAATACTACCTTTTCCTACCCGTTTGTTAGTAATTATGGCTGGACATTCACACCTACTTGCAGCCGAACACCACCTCTCCCGCTTTTGATGATGTATGGACCGGCATTCTTACCTGTTCTAACACATTTTTCAGCAATTATGGTCGGAGATTCACACTTACTCACAGCCGAACAACTCCGCTCCCGCATTTGATGGTGTATAGTCGGGCATTCTCACCCTTTCTCATAAGCTTTTTGCAAATTATGATCTGACATTCACACCTGCTTTTGATAATGTATGGTTGGGCATTCGCACCTTTTCTTACCCATTTTTCAGTAATTATGGGTGGACATTCACACCTTCTTGCAGCTGAACACCTCCTCTCCCACTATTGATTGTGTACAGTCGGGTATTTTAACCTTTTCTTACCCGCTTTTTACCAAATATGGTCGGACATTCACACCGTCTTACAGCGGAACACCTCTGCTCCCGCTTTTGATGGTGTATAGTCAGGCGCTTGAACCTTTTCTTACCTGCTTTTTACAAACTATGGTCGGACATTCAAACCTTCTTGTAGCCGAAAACCTCCGCTCCCTCTTTTGATTATACATTGTTGGGCATTCGCACCTTATTTACAAACTATAGTCAGACATTCACACCTTGCAGCTGAGCCACCTCAGCTCCCTGTTTTGATAGTGTATGTTCGGGCATTCGAACCTATTCTTACCCCCTTTTTACAAACTATGCTCGGAGATTCACACCTACTCACAGCAGAACAACTCCGCTCCCGCATTTGATGATGTCTTGTCCGGCATTCTAGTCTCTTCTAACACATTTTTCAGCAATTATGGTTGGACATTCACACCTACTCACAGCCGAACACTTCCGCTCCCGCATTTGATGGTGTATAGCTGGGCATTCTCACCCTTTCTCATCAGCTTTTTGCAAATTATGATCTGACATTCACACCTACTTGCAGTCGAACAGCTCTGCTCCCGCTTTTGATTATGTTTGGTTGGATATTCGAACTTTTTCTTAACTGATTTTTACAAACTTTGGTCGGACGTTCACACCTTCTTGCAGCCGAACACATCCACTTCCACTTTTGATGGTATATATTCCCGGCATTCGAACCTTTTCTTACCCGCTTTTTACAAACCGTGGTCGGACTTTCACACCTTCTTGTAGCCAAACAACTCCGCTCCCGCTATTGATTGTGTACAGTCGGGTATTTTAACATTTTCTTACCCGCTTTTTACCAACTATGGTCGGACATTTACACCTTCTTACAGCGGAACACCTCCGCTCCCTCTTTTGATGGTCTATGTTCGGGCATTCGAACCTTTTCTTACCCGCTTTTTACAAACTATGGTCGGACATTCAAACCTTCTTGTAGCCGAACACATCCACTCCTGCTTTTGATGATGTATGGTTGGGCATTTTCACCTTTTCTTACCCATTTTTCAGTAATTATGGGTGGACATTCACACCTTCTTGCAGCTGAACAACTCCTCTCCCGCTTATGATCATGTGCGGATTGATATTCGAAAATTTTCTTTCATGTTTTAAAGCAATTATTGATGGACATTCAAATCTTCTTGTAGCCGAACACATCCACTCCTGCTTTTGATGATGCATGGTTTGGCATTCGCACCCTTTTTTTACCCATTTTTCAGGAATTTTGGGTGGACATTCAGACCTTCTTGCAGCCGAAAACCTCTGCTCCCTCTTTTGATCATACATTGTCGGGCATTCGCACCTTATCTTACCCGCTTTTTACAAACTATAGTATGACATTCACACCTTGCAGCTGAACCACCTCCGCTCCCTGTTTTGATCATGTATGGTCTGGCAATACTACCTTTTCTTACCCGTTTGTGAGTAATTATGGCTGGACATTCACACCTACTTGCAGTCGAACAGCTCTGCTCCCGCTTTTGATTATGTTTGGTTGGATATTCGAACCTTTTCTTAACTGCTTTTTACAAACTTTGGTCGGACGTTCACACCTTCTTGCAGCCGAACACCTCCGCTTCCGCTTTTGATGGTATATATTCGGGCATTCGAACCTTTTCTTACCAGCTTTTTACAAACCATGGTTGGACTTTCACACCTTCTTGTAGCCGAACAACTCCGCTCCCCCTATTGATTGTGTACAGTCGGGTATTTTAACCTTTTCTTACCCGCTTTTTACCAACTATGGTCGGACATTCACACCGTCTTGTAGCCAAAAACCTCCGCTCCCTCTTTTGATCATACATTGTCGGGCATTCGCACCTTATCTTACCCGCATTTTACAAACTATAGTCAGACATTCACACCTTGGTGCTGAACCACCTCAGCTCCCTGTTTTGATCATGTATGGTCTGGCAATACTACCTTTTCTTACCCGTTTGTGAGTAATTATGGCTGGACATTCACACCTACTTGCAGTCGAAAAGCTCTGCTCCCGCTTTTGATTATGTTTGGTTGGATATTCGAACCTTTTCTTAACTGCTTTTTACAAACTTTGGTCGGACGTTCACACCTTCTTGCAGCCAAACACCTCCGCTTCCGCTTTTGATGGTATATATTCGGGCATTCGAACCTTTTCTTAGCAGCTTTTTACAAACCATGGTTGGACTTTCACACCTTCTTGTAGCCGAACAACTCCGCTTCCGCTATTGATTGTGTACAGTCGGGTATTTTAACCTTTTCTTACCCGCTTTTTACCAACTATGGTCGGACATTCACACCGTCTTACAGCGGAACACCTCCGCTCCCGCTTTTGATGGTGTATTGTCAGGCATTTGAACCTTTTCTTACCCGCTTTTTACAAACCATGGTTGGACTTTCACACCTTCTTGTAGCCGAACAACTCCGCTCCCGCTATTGATTGTCTACAGTCGGGTATTTTAACCTTTTCTTACCCGCTTTTTACCAACTATGGTCGGACATTTACACCTTCTTACAGCGGAACACCTCCGCTCCCTCTTTTGATGGTCTATGTTCGGGCATTCGAACCTTTTCTTACCCGCTTTTTACAAACTATGGTCGGACATTCAAACCTTCTTGTAGCCGAACACATCCACTCCTGCTTTTGATGATGTATGGTTGGGCATTTTCACCTTTTCTTACCCATTTTTCAGTAATTATGGGTGGACATTCACACCTTCTTGCAGCTGAACAACTCCTCTCCCGCTTATGATCATGTGCGGTTTGATATTCGAAAATTTTCTTTCATGTTTTAAAGCAATTATTGATGGACATTCAAATCTTCTTGTAGCCGAACACATCCACTCCTGCTTTTGATGATGTATGGTTTGGCATTCGCACCCATTTTTTACCCATTTTTCAGGAATTTTGGGTGGACATTCAGACCTTCTTGCAGCCGAAAACCTCTGCTCCCTCTTTTGATCATACATTGTCGGGCATTCGCACCTTATCTTACCCGCTTTTTACAAACTATAGTCAGACATTCACACCTTGCAGCTGAACCACCTCCGCTCCCTGTTTTGATCATGTATGGTCTGGCAATACTACCTTTTCTTACCCGTTTGTGAGTAATTATGGCTGGACATTCACACCTACTTGCAGTCGAAAAGCTCTGCTCCCGCTTTTGATTATGTTTGGTTGGATATTCGAACCTTTTCTTAACTGCTTTTTACAAACTTTGGTCGGACGTTCACACCTTCTTGCAGCCAAACACCTCCGCTTCCGCTTTTGATGGTATATATTCGGGCATTCGAACCTTTTCTTAGCAGCTTTTTACAAACCATGGTTGGACTTTCACACCTTCTTGTAGCCGAACAACTCCGCTTCCGCTATTGATTGTGTACAGTCGGGTATTTTAACCTTTTCTTACCCGCTTTTTACCAACTATGGTCGGACATTCACACCGTCTTACAGCGGAACACCTCCGCTCCCGCTTTTGATGGTGTATTGTCAGGCATTTGAACCTTTTCTTACCCGCTTTTTACAAACTATGGTCGGACATTCAAACCTTCTTGTAGCCAAAAACCTCCGCTCCCTCTTTTGATCATACATTGTCGGGCATTCGCACCTTTTCTTACCCGTTTTTTACAAACCATGGTCGGACTTTCAAACCTTCTTGTAGCCCAACACATCCACTCCTGCTTTTGATGATGTATGTTTGGGCATTCGCACCTTTTCTTACCCATTTTTCAGTAATTATGGGTGGACATTCACACCTTCTTGCAGCTGAACACCTCCTCTCCCGCTTATGATGGTGTATAGTCGGGCTTTCAAGCCTTTTCTTACCCGGTTTTTACAAATTATAGTTGGACATTCACACCTTCTTGCAGCTGAATAACTCCTCTCCCGCTTATGATCATGTGCGGTTTGATATTCGAAAATTTTCTTTCATGTTTTAAAGCAATTATTGATTGACATTCAAATCTTCTTGTAGCCGAACACATCCACTCCTGCTTTTGATGATGTATGGTTTGGCATTCGCACCCTTTTTTTACCCATTTTTCAGGAATTTTGGGTGGACATTCAGACCTTCTTGCAGCCGAAAACCTCCGCTCCCTCTTTTGATCATACATTGTCGGGCATTCGCACCTTATCTTACCCGCTTTTTACAAACTATAGTCAGACATTCACACCTTGCAGCTGAACCACCTCCGCTCCCTGTTTTGATCATGTATGGTCTGGCAATACTACCTTTCCTTACCCGTTTGTGAGTAATTATGGCTGGACATTCACACCTACTTGCTGTCGAACAGCTCTGCTCCTGCTTTTGATGGTATATATTCGGGCATTCGAACCTTTTCTTAACTGCTTTTTGCAAACTTTGGTCGGACGTTCACACCTTCTTGCAGCCGAACACCTCCGCTTCCGCTTTTGATGGTATATATTCGGGCATTCGAACCTTTTCTTAGCAGCTTTTTACAAACCATGGTTGGACTTTCACACCTTCTTGTAGCCGAACAACTCCGCTTCCGCTATTGATTGTGTACAGTCGGGTATTTTAACCTTTTCTTACCCGCTTTTTACCAACTATGGTCGGACATTCACACCGTCTTACAGCGGAACACCTCCGCTCCCGCTTTTGATGGTGTATTGTCAGGCATTTGAACCTTTTCTTACCCGCTTTTTACAAACTATGGTCGGACATTCAAACCTTCTTGTAGCCAAAAACCTCCGCTCCCTCTTTTGATCATACATTGTCGGGCATTCGCACCTTTTCTTACCCGTTTTTTACAAACCATGGTCGGACTTTCAAACCTTCTTGTAGCCCAACACATCCACTCCTGCTTTTGATGATGTATGTTTGGGCATTCGCACCTTTTCTTACCCATTTTTCAGTAATTATGGGTGGACATTCACACCTTCTTGCAGCTGAACACCTCCTCTCCCACTTATGATGGTGTATAGTCGGGCTTTCAAGCCTTTTCTTACCCGGTTTTTACAAATTATAGTTGGACATTCACACCTTCTTGCAGCTGAACAACTCCTCTCCCGCTTATGATCATGTGCGGTTTGATATTCGAAAATTTTCTTTCATGTTTTAAAGCAATTATTGATGGACATTCAAATCTTCTTGTAGCCGAACACATCCACTCCTGCTTTTGATGATGTATGGTTTGGCATTCGCACCCTTTTTTTACCCATTTTTCAGGAATTTTGGGTGGACATTCAGACCTTCTTGCAGCCGAAAACCTCCGCTCCCTCTTTTGATCATACATTGTCGGGCATTCGCACCTTATCTTACCCGCTTTTTACAAACTATAGTCAGACATTCACACCTTGCAGCTGAACCACCTCCGCTCCCTGTTTTGATCATGTATGGTCTGGCAATACTACCTTTTCTTACCCGTTTGTGAGTAATTAATCCCAAAATATTGAGCATAAAATAAGTCTTAATGCTGATGATGTATTACTTTTCCTTCAGAACTCACAGACGTCTCTCAGTCACACGATCACACTCATAAATAAATTCTCAGCACTTTCTGACTACTTTATCAACTGGTCTAAGACCACAGTTCTGCCCATTAACTGTAGGGTCCATAATATACCTGCGATCACTTTACAGTCAGGAAATATTAGATATTTAGGCATAAACATTTCCTCCAGGCTCTCAGAGCTAACAAAGCTAAATTATGTGCAATTATTAAAGACAGTAGAGGACGATCTCTCGTTGGAAGTCCTTACCTATATCACTTATGGGGAGAGTTACATCCATTAAAATGATGATACTACCAAAAGTTAACTATTTGTTCTCAATGATCCCCATAAAACCATCTGCTACTTGGTTTAAGTCACTAGATTCATGCATCTCCAAATTTCTGTGGAAAAACAAACCACCACGTATTAGTTTAAAAACCTTACAGAAGACCAAGGACAGTGGTGGATTAGATTTACCTCATTTTCAGCACTATTCCTTAGACAATAGGTTACAATATATATCAAAATGGTTTAAACCTTGTTGTTGTCACAGTTCCCAGAGACGTTGTAATCGTTGAGGATTCTATATTCACCCCCTCATTAGAGGCACGTAATGCAGATTGATGACACTGAATCTTCTTCTCTGTTCATTGCTGGCATCATTCCCAGCATCGTAAGTGTTCGTGGCATTGTTAGCCTCTTCTTCTGGATCTTGATATCGAGAATCCTTTTGTATTTCTGGTTTGTCAGTCCTCTGTCTTCGTTCACCGGAGTCTTTGTCTTTTTGTCCTTGAGTTTGGTGATTTTTTCTTCTTTTGATGCCTTGACACAATGTGACAGGTGATACCACGTGGGAGATCCTGTAACTTGGACTGCTGTCCCTGTGCTGCGAAATGGCTGTGCTGCTCAAATGGTCTCTCCTTTATCATGGTTACATGCTGCCATTCCGACATCTCGCCATTCCGACATGGGTCTCCAATTGTCGGAATGGCGACACTTAATTTTTTATCAAACGTCCCACCATTCCGACACTTTTTTCCTCCTATGGTCGGAATGGCGGTATGTTTTTTGTTTTTTTTAACATACCGCCATTCCGACAGTTCCTTTTAATAGCCTATTTTTTACCCAAAACATTTTGCACTAATGATATGGCGGCGCAAATACGCCCTAAAGTTTGGCGCACAAGCTTTGCACATGCAGAGGCCACAGCCTCGCAAACAAACTTTAATAATCTATTATCAAAATCCCCTGAATTTCAAATATAAAAATACAGATATTAATGTAACTCTGGCGAGACTGAAACTGATTAAGCAGAAATACAGTGTCAGTGAGCTGTCACAGCAGCCAGCTGGAGCGGAGCTCTCCACAGAGCC
Source organism: Leuresthes tenuis (assembly GCF_036924035.1). NCBI lineage: Eukaryota > Metazoa > Chordata > Actinopteri > Atheriniformes > Atherinopsidae > Leuresthes > Leuresthes tenuis. The sequence continues at coordinate 76,013 of NW_027325424.1, read as the reverse complement.
CATGCGTCTTTTGCACGCTGTCATCATATGCAAAAGTAATAATTGCAATTACAGATATCACGGCTACTGCACAGGACACAGTTGCGAGCACTCTGCCTTGCCTTGCCAATAGGAGAAGAGAGAAATGACAGCATAGAACGTATAAAACACAACAAAATTCAGTAAAAACGTTTATTCATGTTATTCACGTGATTTATGAGTACTCACTCCAATTTTGGGAAGCGCGGATGGGCTTTGCGCATTTGGCACAAACACACAGCCGCAACGGTTGTAGCTTTATACAGCCTGTTGATATCTTAAGGACCTAACTGGTCACACCTGGGAGTAAATGTCATGTAGAGATTGTTTTTACATGACATTACAGCTGAACATATAGCTTTCATCCACAAACCAACGTGGGAGAGCCCGAAGACGCATGTGCCAGACGCACATAGGCATGCGTAAAACCAATTTTGACCACTTCATACTGTTTATTTGCTTTCTTTTAGTTAACTTTCGTTTCTTTTGGATTCTTGTGCGTGTTATGGAGCCGTTTTGGTCCATGTTTGTAAGCCTTTTTTTCCTGGATTAAATTTTCGGAAGTTGAAACAAGTGGCATTGGAGTGTGTGATTGAAAACCACCGCGGACTGCTTCTCCTCCTCCAGTTGCCGAGACTTTGTGTTTTTAATAACGCTTGTCTATAAACATGTGTTAAACATATAAATTGCATGAACAGAAAGAAGGGACTCACCTGTTGAGTAACACACATTTCCTTATACGGAAAGCCTTGTCGGAATGGTGGGACATTTGAACGTCAGAATAGCGGGATGTCGCAATGGTGGGATGTCGGAATGGTGGGACGTTTGCATGTCGGAATGGTGGTATGTCGGAATGATGGTATGTCAGAATGGTGGGATGTCGGAATAGCGGGATGTCGGAATGGCGGGATTTCGGAATGGGTGTTGCCACCCCCTTCATCATATACACAGTTATTTATACATCCCCTTCCACCATGAAGCGTTGTCCCTTTTTGTTTCTCTCTTTGTTCTTAAAATGCTGTTATGCATGTCTAAACCAATCCATTAAATTAGATCATTTTGGCAGTAAAGCGATCTACAATGTGCTTGGTCGCAAAGCTGCTCATCTGTGGTAAACAGCTCTTCAGAAAGGCATTCTTCAATTGATTTCACTAATTCTATGTAATAATTTTGTGATTTCCTACAAAACTACACTTCTTCTCCCATCTGTCTGAGTATTTAATATTGTCTGGGTCCCGTTAAAACATGTATTTTTCCCATCTAATTCCTTGTTTGCTTTAAAACAAGTATTCCCCATTTTCTATCCCTTCAGTAGCCAACCAGTTTGTATGGAGTACACTGGAGCAACTTGACTGATCAGTAAAACACTGCTTTTGTTGTCACCGCAAGGCTTCCCCCGTCGGTTGTTTCACTGAGACACTACTGAGTAACTATAACTCAACACAGTTTATACACATAACATTCCTATGCATACTAACAAACAAACAAACAATTATTTATCGCAATTTTCTCATCTCTGTTTGAACGTACACCCAGGTAAATATTCCTGTAGTCTTCTCATACCGACTATGGACCCATTCATTGTTTAACTTCACTGTTTTGCAAATCCTAATTGAATATTACACATTGACATTGAACTTTACTTGATAAGCAGGTCTTCATTGCATTCAGCAGCCTATATGTGAGCATCTATGTGTAAGCTGTTCTTCTTTGCATTTATCAGCAGCAAGCAATTCTTCATTGCACATGCATATGAAAATAGTAAAACAATTCCAATGCGTTAGCGAAACCTTCTATATCAGGAGTGTCCATCATGATGCTGGGAATAAAACCTCTTTCCTAGAATAGTTCAACCTTCATTACTCAACTGATCATAACTCCGCAATGAGCACATTTCAAAGTATCATTCCTCTACATGAATTCAAAAATCTATGTGTAAATGTTTAATATTTCTTATATTTGTTGATGTCATTCTGTGTGCATGTGGCCTAAACCCAATCTCTGTGTGGCAATTTTAATTTAAACAAGTTGAACTCTGCCTCTGATCATTTAAAAAAGGTGTGTACCAATATCAACCTTTCTCAGGTAATTACAGATCCTACAAAACCAAAGAGATCCTTCAAGGTTGTCCCTGATTGGCTCAATCTTAACAAATCAAAGGTAGAAAATCCGCAGTATCTGAACTTGGTGTTAGTTATCACTGCTCAATAGCCTGTATCAGAATTGCAAAAATGAAAACATTAGGTCCACGCTTGGTATCCAGATCCTGAAACATCTCCATGAGCAGGCTTTTTTTTAACTGATCTGTTGAATAGTTATATGACACTGTTAAAATCCCAGATGAAGATCTAGCACTTGACCATTTTTGTAAATCTTCTAATTCCATAGTTGATAAACACGCCCCTTTTAAAAAGTATAGAACTTAGAACAGGTCTATCCCTGGCTTTCGGCAGAACTGTCTTCTTTACTTTTTTTTCCCCTTGTCCTGTTCAGCATTATGTCAGAAGAATTGTAGTCTGAATACCTTTGATGCCAAACAGATTTGTTTTGCCAAGGGAAGTTTTATAAATGTAAAGCTCCCCTTGATGCCCATTTATTTATTTCTGTTTACAATATATGACATGAACTGAACTGAACCGGACCGGGGGACAAGGAAAGAAGAAGAGGAAAGAAGAGGAAACAGAACAAAAATAGAAACAAAAACCAGACAACCAGCTGCTACACCTGTAAAAAACAAAACAGACAACAATCCATGGCCTATGAGGGGAATCCAGCCTTAGCGCCACCAGGAGCACCTGAAAGCAGACAAGCAGAGAAAAAACAAACACACAAACAAACAAAAACAAGCACAAGGAGCGGCAATCGCATACAACACAGCTGTGGATATAGATGACCTGAGACGACATGATAATACATCAACTGCTTAGTGACCATGCTACTGGACTAATGAATGTGTGTGTGTGTGTGTGAGAACATTCAGCACCCATGGCACAGGACCTACATGATAACCGTGCTTAGTTATGAGTGTATAAGCGTACAGGGCCACAATCCACAGCCCCCCCCACAGAGAATGAAATTCAGCCAATTGATGTTTTGAGGAGGCAGACATTGTTTCCATGCTAATATAATCTAAAAGAAAATTTCTAAACTGGTTAATACACAGATTGTTCTTCGCTTTCCAGTTCATGAGAATAGTTTTCTTTGCGATACATAACACTGTGACAACCATGTGTGCTGAGTTAATTTCCATGTTGATGTTGTCTAAGTCACCCAGTATGCACAGTGTGGGGCATGCAGGGATGCTACACTTTAGCCATGTTGATAGGTCCTCACAGACTTCAAGCCAGAACTTCTGGACAGGCGCAGAAAACCACAAAGCGTGTGCATAATCATCAGGTGTGTTATCTGTGCAATGTGAGCAGATGTTTGAGTGTGTTAGACCCATCCTGAACATCCTTTGTCCTGTATAGTGTGTTCTATGAAGGATTTTGTATTGTATGAGCTGTAAATTAGGATTTCGAGTCTTTATGAAGGTGTTCAAACATATTTGTGGTTAGAAGCTATGACCAGAACTGATGGATAAATCTGCCTCCCATTTTGAGGATGGAAGAGACATTGTGTCATCTATCTTAGACAATAATTTATATATTTTTGATAGTAGTTTTGGGGTACAGCTGCTTAGAAATTCTGCTACCCTAGTCGGGGGTTGTAAGTCTGGTTGGTGGAGGATATATCCATCCATCCATCCATCATCTGCCGCTTATCCGGGGGTCGGGTCGCGGGGGCAGCAGCTTGAGCAGAGAAACCCAGACGTCTTGTGCCCGGCCACTTCCTCCAGCTCTTCCGGGGGGACCCCGAGGCGTTCCCAGGCCAGCCGAGAGACATAGTCTCTCCAACGTGTCCTGGGTCTCCCCCGGGTATAGAGCTGGTCCACTGTTCCAAAAGCCACACTGCATCTCCTGAATCCGAGGCTCGATTATCCGACGGATCCTCCTCTCCAATACCCCCGAATAGACCTTACCAGGGAGGCTGAGGAGTGTGATATCCCTATAGTTGGAACACACCCTCCGGTCCCCCTTTTTAAAGAGGGGGACCACCACCCCAATCTGCCAGTCCAGAGGCACTGTCCCCGATGTCCACGCGATACTGCAGAGGCGTGTCAGCCAAGACAGCCCTACAACATCCAGAGCCTTGAGAAACTCAGGACGGACGTCATCCACCCCCGGGGCCTTGCCACCGAGGAACTTTTTAACCACCTCGGCAACCTCAGCCCCAGAAATGGGAGGCCCCATCTCCGAGCTCTCCGACTCTGCCTCTTCCGAGCACGTGTTGGTAGGATTGAGGAGTTCCTCGAAGTACTCCCCCCACCGACTCACAACATCCCTAGTTGAGGTCAGCAAAGCCCCGTCCGCACTGTAAACAGTGTTGACTGTGAGCCGCTTCCCCCCCCTGAGACGCCGGATGGTGGACCAGAATCTTTTCGAGGCCGTCCGGAAATCGTTCTCCATGGTCTCACCGAACTCCTCCCAGGCCCGAGTTTTTGCCTCAGCAACCGCCGAAGCCTCGGCCCGTCTGGCCCGTCGGTACCTATCAGCTTCTTCCAGGGTCCCACTGGCCAAAAAGGCCCGATAGGACTCCTTCTTCAGCTTGACGGCTTCCCTCACCACTGGTGTCCACCAGCAGGTTGGAGGGTTGCCGCCACGACAGGCACCGACCACCTTACGGCCACAACTCCGACCAGCTGCCTCGGCAATGGAGTCACGGAACATGGCCCATTCAATGTCCCCCACCTCAAATATGGTTGAAGCTCTGCCGGAGGTGGGAGTTAAAGCTCCTTCTGACGGGGGATTTTGACAAACGCTCCCAGCAGACCCTCACAATACGTTTGGGCCTGCCAGGTCTGATCGGCATCCTCCCCCACCAGCGGAGCCAACTCACCACCAGGTGGTGATCAGTTGACAGCTCCGCCCCTCTCTTCACCCGAGTGTCCAGGACATACGGCCGCAAGTCCGATGATACAACCACAAAGTCGATCATCGAACTGCGGCCAAGGGTGTCCTGGTGCCAAGTGCACATATGGACACCCTTATGCCTGAACATGGTGTTCGTTATGGACAGTCTATGACTGGCACAGAAGTCCAACAACATAACACCACTCTGATTCAGATCGGGGGGGGGCGTTCCTCCCAATCACACCCCTCCAGGTCTCACTGTCATTGCCCACGTGAGCATTGAAGTCCCCCAGCAGAATGAGGGAGTCTCCGGTAGGAGCATTCTCCAGTGCCTCCCCCAGAGACTCCAAAAAGGGTAGGTACTCTGAACTGCTGTTTGGCGCATAGGCACAAACAACAGTCAGGACTCGTCCCCCCACCCAAGGCGGAGGGAGGCTACCCTCTCGTTCACTGGGGTAAACCCCAATGTACTGGCACACAGCCGGGGGGCAATAAGTATGCCCACACCTGCTCTGCGCCTCTCACCACGGGCAACTCCAGAGTGGAAGAGAGTCCAACCCCTCTCAAGAGTACTGGTTCCAGATCCCAAGCCGTGCGTCGAGGTGAGTCCGACTATATCTAACGGTCTGATGAAGTTTCAACAATAAACAACAAACTTTGTATTATGAGAAAGAACCAGACTCATTCTTTAGGAATCCGAAAATAAGCTCTATTTTACGAGTTATGCACGAATTCGGATTCTCCTATAAAACGAATTCCTTAACTCAAACCAAGTTAAGACTGCTTTGTCCTTCATATTTATTCATGTCTAATCAAGTTTCAATGATAAAAAACGTTGTACTTTGTAGAATGAGAAAGAACTTCCTCAGCAATAAGCATCTCTCGACAAATGACGAAATACAGATTTTGCTATAAAATTAATTGCTATCAGCCTGACTTAAAACTGTTTGTCTTCCTTATTTCCTTCAAATCAAGTTTCAACAATTAAAAAAATTTTGTAGTTTGAGAAAGAACAACTTAATCTTGAGCAATCAGTATAAAAAGAAGGTAAGCAAAGGTGCGAATGTCAAACCATACATGATCAAAACAGGGAGCGGAGGTGTTTGGCTGAGACAAGGTGTGAATGTCCACCCATAATTAATGAAAAGCGGGCAACAAGTAGGTTCGAATGCCCAACCATACATCATCAAAAGCAGGAGTGGATATGTTCGGCTACAAGAAGGTTTGAACGTCTGACCATAGTTTATAAAAAGCGGGTAAGAAAAGGTTCGAATGCCCGAACATACACCATCAAAGGAGGGAGCGGAGGTGTTCCGCTGTAAGAAGGTGTGAATGTCCGACCATAGTTGGTAAAAAACGGGTAAGAAAAGGTTAAAATACCCGACTGTACACAATCAGTAGCGGGTGCGGAGTTGTTCGGCTACTAAAAGGTGTGAAAGTCCGACCATGGTTTGTAAAAAGCGGGTAAGAAAAGGTGCGAATGCCCGAAAATGCATGATCAAAAGCAGGAGTGGATGTGTTCGGCTACAAGAAGATTTGAATGTCCATCAATAATTGCTTTAAAACATGAAAGAAAATTTTCGAATATCAAACCGCACATGATCATAAGCGGGAGAGGAGTTGTTCAGCTGCAAGAAGGTGTGAATGTCCACCCATAATTACTGAAAAATGGGTAAGAAAAGGTGAAAATGCCCAACCATATATCATCAAAAGCAGGAGTGGATGTGTTCGGCTACAAGAAGGTTTGAATGTCCGACCATAGTTTGTAATAAGCGGGTAAGAAAAGGTTCGAATGCCCGAACATAGACCATCAAAAGAGGGAGCGGAGGTGTTCCGCTGTAAGAAGGTGTAAATGTCCGACCATAGTTGGTAAAAAGCGGGTAAGAAAAGGTTAAAATACCCAACTGTACACAATCAATAGCGGGAGCGGAGTTGTTTGGCTACAAGAAGGTGTGAAAGTCCGACCATGGTTTGTAAAAAGCGGGTAAGAAAAGGTTCGAATGCCCGAATATATACCATCAAAAGTGGAAGTGGATGTGTTCGGCTGCAAGAAGGTGTGAACGTCCGACCAAAGTTTGTAAAAAGCAGTTAAGAAAAGGTTCGAATATCCAACCAAACATAATCAAAAGCGGGAGCAGAGCTGTTCGACTGCAAGTAGGTCTGAATGTCAGATCATAATTTGCAAAAAGCTGATGAGAAAGGGTGAGAATGCCCGGCTATACACCATCAAATGCGGGAGCGGAAGTGTTCGGCTGTGAGTAGGTGTGAATGTCCGACCATAATTGCTGAAAAATGTGTTAGAACAGACTAGAATGCCGGACAAGACATCATCAAATGCGGGAGCGGAGTTGTTCGGCTGTGAGTAGGTGTGAATCTCCGAGCATAGTTTGTAAAAAGGGGGTAAGAATAGGTTCGAATGCCCGAACATACACTATCAAAACAGGGAGCTGAGGTGGCTCAGCTGCAAGGTGTGAATGTCTGACTATAGTTTATAAATAAGGTGCGAATGCCCAACAATGTATAATCAAAAGAGGGAGCGGAGGTTTTCGGCTACAAGAAGGTTTAAATGTCCGACCATAGTTTGTAAAAAGCGGGTAAGAAAAGGTTCAAGCGCCTGACTATACACCATCAAAAGCGGGAGCAGAGGTGTTCCGCTGTAAGACGGTGTGAATGTCCGACCATATTTGGTAAAAAGCGGGTAAGAAAAGGTTAAAATACCCGACTGTACACAATCAATAGCGGGAGAGGAGGTGTTCAGCTGCAAGAAGGTGTGAATGTCCACCCATAATTACTGAAAAATGGGTAAGAAAAGGTGCGAATGCCCAACCATACATTATCAAAAGCAGGTGTGAATGTCAGATCATAATTTGCAAAAAGCTGATGAGAAAGGGTGAGAATGCCCGACTATACACCATCAAATGCGGGAGCGGAGTTGTTCGGCTGTGAGTAAGTGTGAATCTCCGACCATAATTGCTGAAAAATGTGTTAGAAAAGGTAAGAATGCCGGTCCATACATCATCAAAAGCGGGAGAGGTGGTGTTCGGCTGCAAGTAGGTGTGAATGTCCAGCCATAATTACTAACAAACGGGTAAGAAAAGGTAGTATTGCCATACCATACATGATCAAAACAGGGAGCGGAGGTGGTTCAGCTGCAAGAAGGTGTGAATGTCCGACTAAAGTTCAAATATATTAACAAAAGCGGGAGGAGAGGTCTTCGGATGAGAGTGGTTGAGAATTTCCAAAAATAATCTCTAAAATGCGGTGAAAAAAAAGGTGTGATAGAACACTAAAAGGATTGAGCGGAAGTGTTCGGCTGCAAGAAGGTGTGAATGTCCTACTATATTTGGTGAAAAGCAGGTGATGCAAGGTCTGAATGCCCAACCTTACATCATCAAAAGCGAGATCAGAGGTGTTTGGCTGCATGAAGGCCATAGTTTGCCAAAAGCGGGTAAGCTGCGAATGACCGAATAAATATCAATAAAAGGTCTTCGGATGCAAGTGGGTGTGAATATCCCACCATACAAGTATGGTGGAGAGGAAGCTGTGAACAGCCGACCATAGTTGGCAAAAAGCGGGTGAGAAAAGGTGCGAATGTCCAACCATACATGATCAAAACAGGGAGCGGAGGTGTTTGGCTGTGACAAGGTGTGAATGTCCACCCAAAATTAATTAAAAGCGGGCAACAAGTAGGTTTGAATGCCCAACCATACATCATCAAAAGCAGGAGTGGATGTGTTCGGCTACAAGAAGGTTTGAATGTCCGAGCATAGTTTGTAAAAAGCGGGTAAGAAAAGGTTCGAATGCCCAAACATACACCATCAAAAGAGGGAGAGGAGGTGTTCCGCTGTAAGAAGGTGTGAATGTCCGACCATAGTTGGTTAAAAACGGGTAAGAAAAGGTTAAAATACCCGACTGTACACAATCAATAGCGGGAGCGGATGTGTTTGGCTACAAGAATGTGTGACAGTCCGACCATGGTTTGTAAAAAACGGGTAAGAAAAGGTCCGAATACCCGACAATGTATGATCAAAAGAGGGAGCGGAGGTTTTCGGCTACAAGAAGGTTTGAATGTCCGACCATAGTTTGTAAAAAGCGGGTAAAAAAAGGTTCAAATGCCTGACTATACACCATCAAAAGCGGGAGTGGAGGTGTTCCGCTGTAAGACGGTGTGAATGTCTGACCATAGTTGGTAAAAAGCGGGTAAGAAAAGGTTAAAATACCCGACTGTGCACAATCAATAGCGGGAGCGGAGTTGTTCGGCTACAAGAAGGTGTGAAAGTCCAACCATGGTTTGTAAAAAGCAGTTAAGAAAAGGTTCGAATATCCAACCAAACATAATCAAAAGCGGGAGCAGAGCTGTTCGACTGCAAGTATGTGTGAATGTCCAGCCATAATTACTCACAAACGGGTAAGAAAAGGTAGTATTGCCAGACCATACATGATCAAAACAGGGAGCTGAGGTGGTTCAGCACCAAGGTGTGAATGTCTGACTATAGTTTGTAAAAAGCGGGTAAGCTGCGAATGACCGACTAAATATCAACAAAAGGTCTTCGGATGCAAGTGGGTGTGAATATCCCACCATACAAGTATGGTGGAGAGGAAGCTGTGAACAGCCGACCATAGTTTGCAAAAAGCGGGTGAGACAAGGTGCGAATGTCCAACCATACATGATCAAAACAGGGAGCGGAGGTGTTTGGCTGTGACAAGGTGTGAATGTCCGACCATAGTTGGTAAAAAGTGGGTAAGAAAAGGTTAAAATACCCGACTGTACACAATCAATAGGGGGAGCGGAGTTGTTCGGCTACAAGAAGGTGTGAAAGTCCAACCATGGTTTGTAAAAAGCTGCTAAGAAAAGGTTCGAATGCCCGAATATATATCATCAAAAGCGGAAGCGGAGGTGTTCGGCTGCAAGAAGGTGTGAACGTCCGACCAAAGTTTGTAAAAAGCAGTTAAGAAAAGGTTCGAATATCCAACCAAACATAATCAAAAGCGGGAGCAGAGCTGTTCGACTGCAAGTAGGTGTGAATGTCCAGCCATAATTACTCACAAACGGGTAAGAAAAGGTAGTATTGCCAGACCATACATGATCAAAACAGGGAGCTGAGGTGGTTCAGCACCAAGGTGTGAATGTCTGACTATAGTTTGTAAAAAGCGGGTACGATAAGGTGCGAATGCCCGACAATGTATAATCAAAAGAGGGAGCAGAGGTTTTCGGCTACAATAAGGTTTGAATGTCCGACCATAGTTTGTAAAAAGCGGGTAAGAAAAGGTTCAAATGCCTGACTATACACCATCAAAAGCGGGAGCGGAGATGTTCCGCTGTAAGACGGTGTGAATGTCCGACCATAGTTGGTAAAAAGCGGGTAAGAAAAGGTTAAAATACCCGACTGTACACAATCAATAGCGGGAGCGGAGTTGTTTGGCTGCAAGAAGGTGTGAACGTCCGACCAAAGTTGGCAAAAAGCAGTAAAGAAAAGGTTCGAATATCCAAACATAATTAAAAGCGAGAAAGATTGTGTTCAGCTGCAAGTAGGTGTGAATATCCAGCCACAATTACTCACAAACGGGTAAGAAAATGTAGTATTGCCAGACCATACATGATCAAAACAGGGAGCGGAGGTGGTTTAGCTGCAAAAAGGGGTGAATGTCCAACTAAAGTTCAAATATATTAACAAAAGCGGGAGGAGAGGTCTTCGGATTAGAGTGGTTGAAATTTCCAACCATAATCTATAAAATGCGGTGAAAAAAAAAGGTGTGAAGGAATGAATTTTATAGCAAAATCTGAAATCATGCATAACTCCGTAAAAGGAACGTATTGCTCAACCAAAGGGTTGCTTCTTTCTCATTCAGGGTAATATGAGGAACTTTATGCTTGATACATTTTAGACATGGATAACTATGAAGGACAAAGCAATTTTAACTTGGTTTGAGCAAAGCAATTCATTTTATAGGAAAATCCGAAATCGTGCAGGACTCATGAAAGTAAGCTTATTCTCGGATTCCTGATCCTCCAGTGTTGCTCTTTCCTATACTGCAAAATACAGCCTTGTTCTTTGTTGAAATCGATATAGACATTGATAAATATGAAGGACAAAGCTGTTTCCACTTTGTTTGAGTGAAGGAATTAATTTTATAGCAAAATCCCAAATCAAGCAGAAAGTATGAAAATAAGCGTGTTTTCGGATTCCTGATCCTTCAGTGTTGCTATTTCTTCTACTGCAAAATACAATGTTGTTCTTTGTTGAAGTCAATCTAGACATTGATAAATATGAAGGACAAAGCAGTTTTAACATAGTTTGAGTAAAGGAATTCATTTTATACATAAAATCCCAAATCATGCAGAACGTATGAAAATAAGCTTATTCTCGGATTCCTGTTCCTTCAAGTGTTGCTCTTTCTACTACTGCAAAATACAATGTTGTTCTTTGTTGAAGTAAATCTAGACATTGATAAATATGAAGGACAAAGCAGTTTTCACTTGGTTTGAGTGAAGGAATTCATTTTATACATAAAATCCCAAATCATGCAGAACGTATGAAAATAAGCTTATTCTCGGATTCCTGTTCCTTCAAGTGTTGCTCTTTCTACTACTGCAAAATACAATGTTGTTCTTTGTTGAAGTAAATCTAGACATTGATAAATATGAAGGACAAAGCAGTTTTCACTTGGTTTGAGTGAAGGAATTCATTTTATACATAAAATCCCAAATCATGCAGAACGTATGAAAATAAGCTTATTCTCGGATTACTGATCCTTCAGTGTTGCTCTTTCTTCTACTGCAAAATCCAGGGTTTTTCTTTGTTGAAGTCAATCTAGACATTGATAAATATGAAGGACAAAGCAGTTTTAACATAGTTTGAGTGAAGGCATTCATTTATAGTAAAATCAATAATCGTGCAGAACTCATGAAAATAAGCTTATTCTCGGATTCCTAAAACTTTTGATTTGCTCTTTCTTTACTGCAAAGTACAATGTTGTTCTTTGTTGAAGTCGATCTAGACATTGATAAATATGAAGGACAAAGCAGTTTTCACTTGGTTTGAGTGAAGGATTTGCAGCTGAAAACCTCCCGCTCCCGCTTTTGATTGTGTATAGTCGGGCTTTCGAGCCTTTTCTTACCCGGTTTTTAGAAATTATGGTTGGACATTCAGACCTTGCAGCCGAAGACCCCCACTCCCTCTTTTGATCATACATTGTCGGGCATTCGCACCTTGTCTTACCCGCTTTTTACAAACTATAGTCAGACATTCACACCTTGGTGCTGAACCACCTCAGCTCCCTGTTTTGATCATGTATGGTCTGGCAATACTACCTTTTCTTACCCGTTTGTGAGTAATTATGGCTGGACATTCACACCTACTTGCAGTCGAACAGCTCTGCTCCCGCTTTTGATGGTATATATTCGGGCATTCGAACCTTTTCTTAACTGCTTTTTGCAAACTTTGATCGGACGTTCACACCGTCTTGCAACCGAACATCTCCGCTTCCGCTTTTGATGGTATATATTCGGGCATTCGAACCTTTTCTTAGCAGCTTTTTACAAACCATGGTTGAACTTTCACACCTTCTTGTAGCCGAACACCTCCGCTCCCGCTTTTGATGGTGTATAGTCAGGCATTTTAACCTTTTCTTACCCGCTTTTTATAAACTATGGTCGGACATTCAAACCTTCTTGTAGCCGAAAACCTCCGCTCCCTCTTTTGATCATACTTTGTCGGGCATTCGCACCTTTTCTTACCCGTTTTTTTACAAACCATGGTCGGACTGTCACACATTCTTGTAGCCAAACACATCCGCTTCCGCTATTGATTGTGTACAGTCGGGTATTTTAACCTTTTCTTACCCGTTTTTTACCAACTATGGTCGGACATTCACACCTTCTTACAGCGGAACACCTCCGCTCCCTCTTTTGATGGTGTATGTTTGGGCATTCGAACCTTTTCTTACCCGCTTTTTACAAACTATGGTCGGACATTCAAACCTTCTTGTAGCCGAACACATCCACTCCTGCTTTTGATGATGTATGGTTGGGCATTCAAACCTACTTGTTGCCCGCTTTTCATTAATTTTGGGTGGACATTCACACCTTGTCACAGCCAAACACCTCCGCTCCCTGTTTTGATCATGTATGGTTGGACATTCGCACCTTTTCTCACCCGCTTTTTGCCAACTATGGTCGGCTGTTCACAGCTTCCTCTCCACCATACTTGTATGGTGGGATATTCACACCCACTTGCATCCGAAGACCTTTTGTTGATATTTAGTCGGTCATTCGCAGCTTACCCGCTTTTGGCAAATTATGGCCTTCATGCAGCCAAACACCTCTGATCTCGCTTTTGATGATGTAAGGTTGGGCATTCAGACCTTGCTTCACCTGCTTTTCACCAAATATAGTCGGACATTCACACCTTTTTGCAGCCGAACACTTCCGCTCCACCTTTTAGTGTTCTATCACACCTTTTTTTTCACCGCATTTTATAGATTATGGTTGGAAATTCTCAACCACTCTCATCCGAAGACCTCTCCTCCCGCTTTTGTTAATATATTTGAACTTTAGTCGGACATTCACACCTTCTTGCAGCTGAACCACCTCCGCTCCCTGTTTTGATCATGTATGGTCTGGCAATACTACCTTTTCTTACCCGTTTGTTAGTAATTATGGCTGGACATTCACACCTACTTGCAGCCGAACACCACCTCTCCCGCTTTTGATGATGTATGGACCGGCATTCTTACCTTTTCTAACACAGTTTTCAGCAATTATGGTCGGAGATTCACACTTACTCACAGCCGAACAACTCCGCTCCCGCATTTGATGGTGTATAGTCGGGCATTCTCACCCTTTCTCATCAGCTTTTTGCAAATTATGATCTGACATTCACACCTGCTTTTGATAATGTATGGTTTGGCATTCGCACCTTTTCTTACCAATTTTTCAGTAATTATGGGTGGACATTCACACCTTCTTGCAGCTGAACACCTCCTCTCCCGCTATTGATTGTGTACAGTCGGGTATTTTAACCTTTTCTTACCCGCTTTTTACCAAATATGGTCGGACATTCACACCGTCTTACAGCGGAACACCTCTGCTCCCGCTTTTGATGGTGTATAGTCAGGCATTTGAACCTTTTCTTACCCGCTTTTTACAAACTATGGTCGGACATTCAAACCTTCTTGTAGCCAAACAACTCCACTCCCGCTATTGATTGTGTACAGTCGGGTATTTTAACCTTTTCTTACCCGCTTTTTACCAACTATGGTCGGACATTTACACCTTCTTACAGCGGAACACCTCCGCTCCCTCTTTTGATGGTCTATGTTCGGGCATTCAAACCTTTTCTTACCCGCTTTTTACAAACTATGGTCGGACATTCAAACCTTCTTGTAGCCGAACACATCCACTCCTGCTTTTGATGATGTATGGTTGGGCATTTTCACCTTTTCTTACCCATTTTTCAGTAATTATGGGTGGACATTCACACCTTCTTGCAGCTGAACAACTCCTCTCCCGCTTATGATCATGTGCGGTTTGATATTCGAAAATTTTCTTTCATGTTTTAAAGCAATTATTGATGGACATTCAAATCTTCTTGTAGCTGAACACATCCACTCCTGCTTTTGATGATGTATGGTAACCTTTTCTTACCCGCTTTTTACTAACTATGGTCGGACATTCAAACCTTCTTGTAGCCAAAAACCTCCGCTCCCTCTTTTGATCATACATTGTCGGGCATTCGCACCTTATCTTACCCGCTTTTTACAAACTATAGTCAGACATTCACACCTTGCAGCTGAACCACCTCCGCTCCCTGTTTTGATCATGTATGGTCTGGCAATACTACCTTTTCTTACCCGTTTGTGAGTAATTAATCCCAAAATATTGAGCATAAAATAAGTCTTTATGCTGATGATGTATTACTTTTCCTTCAGAACTCACAGACGTCTCTCAGTCACACGATCACACTCATAAATAAATTCTCAGCACTTTCTGACTACTCTATCAACTGGTCTAAGACCACAGTTCTGCCCATTAACTGTAGGGTCCATAATATACCTGCGATCACTTTACAGTCAGGAAATATTAGATATTTAGGCATAAACATTTCCTCCAGGCTCTCAGAGCTAACAAAGCTAAATTATGTGCAATTATTAAAGACAGTAGAGGACGATCTCTCGTTGGAAGTCCTTACCTATATCACTTATGGGGAGAGTTACATCCATTAAAATGATGATACTACCAAAAGTTAACTATTTGTTCTCAATGATCCCCATAAAACCATCTGCTACTTGGTTTAAGTCACTAGATTCATGCATCTCCAAATTTCTGTGGAAAAACAAACCACCACGTATTAGTTTAAAAACCCTACAGAAGACCAAGGACAGTGGTGGATTAGATTTACTTCATTTTCAGCACTATTCCTTAGACAATAGGTTACAATATATATCAAAATGGTTTAAACCTTGTTGTTGTCACAGTTCCCAGAGACGTTGTAATCGTTGAGGATTCTATATTCACCCCCTCATTAGAGGCACGTAATGCAGATTGATGACACTGAATCTTCTTCTCTGTTCATTGCTGGCATCATTCCCAGCATCGTAAGTGTTCGTGGCATTGTTAGCCTCTTCTTCTGGATCTTGATATCGAGAATCCTTTTGTATTTCTGGTTTCTCAGTACTCTCTCTTCGTTCACCGGAGTCTTTGTCTTTTTGTCCTTGAGTTTGGTGATTTTTTCTTCTTTTGATGCCTTGACACAATGTGACAGGTGATACCACGTGGGAGATCCTGTAACTTGGATTGCTGTCCCTGTGCTGCGAAATGGCTGTGCTGCTCAAATGGTCTCTCCTTCATCATGGTTACATGCTGCCATTCCGACATCTCGCCATTCCGACATGGGTCTCCAATTGTCGGAATGGCGACACTTAATTTTTTATCAAACGTCCCACCATTCTGACACTTTTTTCCTCCTATGGTCGGAATGGCGGTATGTTTTTTGTTTTTTTTAACATACCGCCATTCCGACAGTTCCTTTTAATAGCCTATTTTTTACCCAAAACATTTTGCACTAATGATATGCCGGCGCAAAAACGCCCTAAAGTTTGGCGCACAAGCTTTGCACATGCAGAGGCCACAGCCTCGCAAACAAACTTTAATAATCTATTATCAAAATCCCCTGAATTTCAAATATAAAAATACAGATATTAATGTAACTCTGGCGAGACTGAAACTGATTAAGCAGAAATACAGTGTCAGTGAGCTGTCACAGCAGCCAGCTGGAGCGGAGCTCTCCACAGAGCCCATGCGTCTTTTGCACGCTGTCATCATATGCAAAAGTAATAATTGCAATTACAGATATCACGGCTACTGCACAGGACACAGTTGCGAGCACTCTGCCTTGCCTTGCCAATAGGAGAAGAGAGAAATGACAGCATAGAACGTATAAAACACAACAAAATGCAGTAAAAACGTTTATTCATGTTATTCACGTGATTTATGAGTACTCACTCCAATTTTGGGAAGCGCGGATGGGTTTTGCGCATTTGGCACAAACACACAGCCGCAACGGTTGTAGCTTTATACAGCCTGTTGATATCTTAAGGACCTAACTGGTCACACCTGGGACTAAATGTCATGTAGAGATTGTTTTTACATGACATTACAGCTGAACATATAGCTTTCATCCACAAACCAACGTGGGAGAGCCCGAAGACGCATGTGCCAGACGCACATAGGCATGCGTAAAACCAATTTTGACCACTTCATACTGTTTATTTGCTTTATTTTAGTTAACTTTCGTTTCTTTTGGATTCTTGTGCGTGTTATGGAGCCGTTTTGGTCCATGTTTGTAAGCCTTTTTTTCCTGGATTAAATTTTCGGAAGTTGAAACAAGTGGCATTGGAGTGTGTGATTGAAAACCACCGCGGACTGCTTCTCCTCCTCCAGTTGCCGAGACTTTGTGTTTTTAATAACGCTTGTCTATAAACATGTGTTAAACATATAAATTGCTTGAACAGAAAGAAGGGACTCACCTGTTGAGTAACACACATTTCCTTATACGGAAAGCCTTGTCGGAATGGTGGGACATTTGAACGTCAGAATAGCGGGATGTCGCAATGGTGGGATGTCGGAATGGTGGGACGTTTGCATGTCGGAATGGTGGTATGTCGGAATGGTGGTATGTCGGAATGGTGGGATGTCGGAATAGCGGGATGTCGGAATGGCGGGATTTCGGAATGGGTGTTGCCACCCCCTTCATCATATACACAGTTATTTATACATCACCTTCCACCATGAAGCGTTGTCCCTTTTTGTTTCTCTCTTTGTTCTTAAAATGCTGTTATGCATGTCTAAACCAATCCATTAAATTAGATCATTTTGGCAGTAAAGCGATCTACAATGTGCTTGGTCGCAAAGCTGCTCATCTGTGGTAAACAGCTCTTCAGAAAGGCATTCTTCAATTGATTTCACTAATTCTATGTAATAATTTTGTGATTTCCTACAAAACTACACTTCTTCTCCCATCTGTCTGAGTATTTAATATTGTCTGGGTCCCGTTAAAACATGTATTTTTCCCATCTAATTCCTTGTTTGCTTTAAAACAAGTATTCCCCATTTTCTATCCCTTCAGTAGCCAACCAGTTTGTATGGAGTACACTGGAGCAACTTGACTGATCAGTAAAACACTGCTTTTGTTGTCACTGCAAGGCTTCCCCCGTCGGTTGTTTCACTGAGACACTACTGAGTAACTATAACTCAACACAGTTTATACACATAACATTCATATACATACTAACAAACAAACAAACAATTATTCATCGCAATTTTCTCATCTCTGTTTGAACGTACACCCAGGTCAATATTCCTGTAGTCTTCTCATACCGACTATGGACCCATTCATTTTTTAACTTCACTGTTTTGCAAATCCTAATTGAATATTACACATTGACATTGAACTTTACTTGATAAGCAGGTCTTCATTGCATTCAGCAGCCTATATGTGAGCATCTATGTGTAAGATGTTCTTCTTTGCATTTATCAGCAGCAAGCAATTCTTCATTGCACATGCATATGAAAATAGTAAAACAATTCCAATGCGTTAGCGAAACCTATATCAGGAGTGTCCATCATGATGCTGGGAATAGAACCTCTTTCCCAGAATAGTTCAACCTTCATTACTCAACTGATCATAACTCCGCAATGAGCACATTTCAAAGTATCATTCCTCTACATATATTCAAAAATCTATGTGTAAATGTTTAATATTTCTTATATTTGTTGATGTCATTCTGTGTGCATGTGGCCTAAACCCAATCTCTGTGTGGCAATTTTAATTTAAACAAGTTGAACTCTGCCTCTGATCATTTAAAAAAGGTGTGTACCAATATCAACCTTTCTCAGGTAATTACAGATCCTACAAAACCAAAGAGATCCTTCAAGGTTGTCCCTGATTGGCTCAATCTTAACAAATCAAAGGTAGAAAATCCGCAGTATCTGAACTTGGTGTTAGTTATCACTGCTCAATAGCCTGTATCAGAATTGCAAAAATGAAAACATTAGGTCCACGCTTGGTATCCAGATCCTGAAACATCTCCATGAGCAGGCTTTTTTTTAACTGATCTGTTGAATAGTTATATGACACTGTTAAAATCCCAGATGAAGATCTAGCACTTGACCATTTTTGTAAATCTTCTAATTCCATAGTTGATAAACACGCCCCTTTTAAAAAGTATAGAACTTAGAACAGGTCTATCCCTGGCTTTCGGCAGAACTGTCTTCTTTACTTTTTTTCCCCTTGTCCTGTTCAGCATTATGTCAGAAGAATTGTAGTCTGAATACCTTTGATGCCAAACAGATTTGTTTTGCCAAGGGAAGTTTTATAAATGTAAAGCTCCCCTTGATGCCCATTTATTTATTTCTGTTTACAATATATGACATGAACTGAACTGAACCGGACCGGGGGACAAGGAAAGAAGAAGAGGAAAGAAGAGGAAACAGAACAAAAATAGAAACAAAAACCAGACAACCAGCTGCTACACCTGTAAAAAACAAAACAGACAACAATCCATGGCCTATGAGGGGAATCCAGCCTTAGCGCCACCAGGAGCACCTGAAAGCAGACAAGCAGAGAAAAAACAAACACACAAACAAACAAAAACAAGCACAAGAAGCGGCAATCGCATACAACACAGCTGTGGATATAGATGACCTGAGACGACATGATAATACATCAACTGCTTAGCGACCATGCTACTGGACTAATGAATGTGTGTGTGTGTGTGTGTGTGTGTGTGTGAGAACATGCAACACCCATGGCACAGGACCTACATGATAACCGTGCTTAGTTATGAGTGTATAAGCGTACAGGGCCACAATCCACAGCCCCCCCCTAAGCAATCAGAAGCAGGCAGAGAGGGCCACAAGACCCAGGCCACCAGCAGCCCCCACAGAGCACAGAACCCAGGCAGCCCACCGCAGGGGCAACCACGCATCCACCCAGAAGACTGCAGAGGAAGCCCCCGGAAAGAGCCCCCATAAGCATAGGGCAGAGGCACTCCGGGAACCAGGGGCAACAGCCCACCGACCCCGCCAGGCCCCAGCCGCCCAGACATGGGCCGTGCACTGGACCTGGGCCCCAGGAGCCCGAGCGCCCCCAAACACCCCGGCAGAGGCCCCACCCAATACCCAGGAGGGCCAAGCGCCCCAGACAGCCACAAAGTGGGTCAGCGCCTGCCCCAGCGCCCCTGGCCAAGTGCCCTGGGAGTCAAGACGTGCCCACAGGTGGGTGAAGTCGCGAGCAGTGGGGAGAGGCAACGCTGATGCCCCATCGGGAGAAACACAGACAGGCCAAGCGACAGCAAGTCCCAGATCCAGGCCCAATCATTACCACACACACTTTCACGTCCCATACATCCACACATCCTACCTCCCTCGACTCTGCTGGGGTGTAGTGCAGCGGGCACACCAGGAGGCCAGCAACCCCCCAGCCACCACAGACCCCGAACCAGCAGAACAATTAATTAATCCTCCTGGCCCCTCCTGCCCCGAGCAGACACCAGGAAGCAGGGGTGTGCGAAGAAGACCCCTCCCCTCACCCTTCTGGCTCTTCAATATTTTCTAATAGTGAGCAATTAAAATTGAGGGGCAGCCAAACTTGTAGAACTGGGAGCGCGGCACTCTGGGCCGCCTACATACCCAAAGAGCCCCGCCCACCAGATGCCACTCAGTGTAACCACCCCCAAGACCTAATGTGTGTGTGTGAGTGTGTTTGATAAGTAGTAATGTCTAAGGTGTAATTAAAACAGGGGCAGGGAACTGCAGAGTGCAACCAAAGGGGACCACCTACGTGGCCCCATCCACTACACCCCACCGAACACACACGCCCCCAAAACCCTTCATGTGTGAGTGTGTGCTGTGTACAGGAGCCAGAAGGGAGAGGGGTATGGGGATATATACCGGGGGAGCTACTCTCCCCCAGAGAGGGCAGCCAGGGACTGGCTGCAATAGGCATCCCCGCTACCTGGGAGCCAACAATGGGCAGGAGGGCCTGATGTCCACCAGGCTCGGGGCCTGCAGCGACCATATTCCGGGAGCTACTGTACCCCCAGAAGGTACCCATCCCGCCCCACCCCACTCAACCCAACCCCACCCAGGAGGACCTCTACAAAAAACAAACAAACAAACCACCCGGTCACACCAGTCGCAGCAGCCCGAGCCTGAGATCCACCATCACCCAGCAACCCACCACCACCACTATGTGATAAAACTAATCAGAGGGGACCAGAGAGAATGAAATTCAGCCAATTGATGTTTTGAGGAGGCAGACATTGTTTCCATGCTAATATAATCTAAAAGAAAATTTCTAAACTGGTTAATACACAGATTGTTCTTCGCTTTCCAGTTCATGAGAATAGTTTTCTTTGCGATACATAACACTGTGACAACCATGTGTGCTGAGTTAATTTCCATGTTGATGTTGTCTAAGTCACCCAGTATGCACAGTGTGGGGCATGCAGGGATGCTACACTTTAGCCATGTTGATAGGTCCTCACAGACTTCAAGCCAGAACTTCTGGACAGGCGCAGAAAACCACAAAGCATGTGCATAATCATCAGGTGTGTTATCTGTGCAATGTGAGCAGATGTTTGAGTGTGTTAGACCCATCCTGAACATCCTTTGTCCTGTATAGTGTGTTCTATGAAGGATTTTGTATTGTATGAGCTGTAAATTAGGATTTCGAGTCTTTATGAAGGTGTTCAAACATATTTGTGGTTAGAAGCTATGACCAGAACTGATGGATAAATCTGCCTCCCATTTTGAGGATGGAAGAGACATTGTGTCATCTATCTTAGACAATAATTTATATATTTTTGATAGTAGTTTTGGGGTACAGCTGCTTAGAAATTCTGCTACCCTAGTCGGGGGTTGTAAGTCTGGTTGGTGGAGGATATATCCATCCATCCATCCATCATCTGCCGCTTATCCGGCGGTCGGGTCGCGGGGGCAGCAGCTTGAGCAGAGAAACCCAGACGTCTCTGTTCCCGGCCACTTCCTCCAGCTCTTCCGGGGGGACCCCGAGGCGTTCCCAGGCCAGCCGAGAGACATAGTCTCTCCAACGTGTCCTGGGTCTCCCCCGGGGTCTCCTCCCAGTGGGACGTGCCCGGAACACCTCCCCAGGGAGGCGCCCAGGGGGCATCCTAACCAGATGCCCGAGCCACCTCATCTGACTCCTCTCAATGCGGAGGAGCAGCGGTTCTACTCCGAGCCCCTCCCGGATGACTGAGCTTCTCACCCTATCTCTAAGGGAGAGCCCAGACACCCTGCGGAGGAAACCCATTTCGGCCGCTTGTATTCGCGATCTTGTTCTTTCGGTCACTACCCACAACTCGTGACCATAGGTGAGGATGGGAACGTAGATTGACCAGTAAGTAGAGAGCTTCGCCTTCTGGCTCAGCTCCCTCTTCACAACGACGGGTCGGTGCAGAGCCTGCAACACTGCAGGCGCCGCACCGATCCGCCCGTCAATCTCCCGCTCCATTCGTCCGTCACTCGTGAACAAGACCCCGAGATACTTGAACTCCTCCTCTTGGGGAAGGATCTCATTCCCGACCCGGAGAGAGCATTCCACCCTTTTCCGGCTGAGAACCATAGTCTCGGATTTGGAGGTGCTGATTCTCATCCCAGCCGCTTCACACTCGGCTGCGAATCACTCCAGTGAGAGCTGAAGGTCACGGCCTGACGACGCTAACAGAACCACATCATCTGCAAAAAGCAGAGACCCGATTCTGAGGTCGCCAAATGGGACACCCTCAACGCCCTGGCTCCGCCTAGAAATTCTGTCCATAAAAGTTAGGAACAGAATCGGTGACAAAGGGCAGCCCTGACGGAGTCCAACTCTCACCGGAAACGTATCCGACTTACTGCCGGCAATGCGGACCAAACTCTGGCACCGGTCATACAGAGACCGAACGGCCCCTATCAAGGGGTCCGGCACTCCATATTCCCGGAGCACCCCCCACAGGACTCCACGAGGGACACGGTCGAACGCTTTCTCCAAGTCCACAAAACACATGTAGACTGGTTGGGCGAACTCCCATGCACCCTCCAGGATCCTGCCGAGGGTATAGAGCTGGTCCACTGTTC
This sequence comes from Leuresthes tenuis, assembly GCF_036924035.1. Classification (NCBI taxonomy): domain Eukaryota; kingdom Metazoa; phylum Chordata; class Actinopteri; order Atheriniformes; family Atherinopsidae; genus Leuresthes; species Leuresthes tenuis. The sequence continues at coordinate 53,405 of NW_027325424.1, read as the reverse complement.
CACGGCCAGGACGAAAGCCACACTGCATCTCCTGAATCCGAGGCTCGATTATCCGACGGATCCTCCTCTCCAATACCCCCGAATAGACCTTACCAGGGAGGCTGAGGAGTGTGATACCCCTATAGTTGGAACACACCCTCCGGTCCCCCTTTTTAAAGAGGGGGACCACCACCCCAATCTGCCAGTCCAGAGGCACTGTCCCCCATGTCCACGCGATACTGCAGAGGCGTGTCAGCCAAGACAGCCCTACAACATCCAGAGCCTTGAGAAACTCAGGACGGACCTCATCCACCCCCGGGGCCTTGCCACCGAGGAACTTTTTAACCACCTCGGCAACCTCAGCCCCAGAAATGGGAGGCCCCGTCTCCGAGCTCTCCGACTCTGCCTCTTCCGAGCACGTGTTGGTAGGATTGAGGAGTTCCTCGAAGTACTCCCCCCACCGACTCACAACATCCCTAGTTGAGGTCAGCAAAGCCCCGTCCGCACTGTAAACAGTGTTGACTGTGAGCCGCTTCCCCCCCCTGAGACGCCGGATGGTGGACCAGAATCTTTTCGAGGCCGTCCGGAAATCGTTCTCCATGGTCTCACCGAACTCCTCCCAGGCCCGAGTTTTTGCCTCAGCAACCGCCGAAGCCGCGGCCTGTCTGGCCCGTCGGTACCTATCAGCTTCTTCCAGGGTCCCACTGGCCAAAAAGGCCCGATAGGACTCCTTCTTCAGCTTGACGGCTTCCCTCACCACTGGTGTCCACCAGCAGGTTGGAGGGTTGCCGCCACGACAGGCACCGACCACCTTACAGCCACAACTCCGACCAGCTGCCTCGGCAATGGAGTCACGGAACATTCAATGTCCCCCACCTCAAATATGGTTGAAGCTCTGCCGGAGGTGGGAGTTAAAGCTCCTTCTGACGGGGGATTCTGACAAACGCTCCCAGCAGACCCTCACAATACGTTTGGGCCTGCCAGGTCTGATCGGCATCCTCCCCCACCAGCGGAGCCAACTCACCACCAGGTGGTGATCAGTTGACAGCTCCGCCCCTCTCTTCACCCGAGTGTCCAGGACATACGGCCGCAAGTCCGATGATACAACCACAAAGTCGATCATCGAACTGCGGCCAAGGGTGTCCTGGTGCCAAGTGCACATATGGACACCCTTATGCCTGAACATGGTGTTCGTTATGGACAGTCTATGACTGGCACAGAAGTCCAACAACATAACACCACTCTGATTCAGATCGGGGGGGCCGTTCCTCCCAATCACACCCCTCCAGGTCTCACTGTCATTGCCCACGTGAGCATTGAAGTCCCCCAGCAGAATGAGGGAGTCTCCGGTAGGAGCATTCTCCAGTGCCTCCCCCAGAGACTCCAAAAAGGGTAGGTACTCTGAACTGCTGTTTGGCGCATAGGCACAAACAACAGTCAGGACTCGTCCCCCCACCCAAGGCGGAGGGAGGCTACCCTCTCGTTCACTGGGGTAAACCCCAATGTACTGGCACACAGCCGGGGGGCAATAAGTATGCCCACACCTGCTCTGCGCCTCTCACCACGGGCAACTCCAGAGTGGAAGAGAGTCCAACCCCTCTCAAGAGTACTGGTTCCAGATCCCAAGCCGTGCGTCGAGGTGAGTCCGACTATATCTAACGGTCTGATGAAGTTTCAACAATAAACAACAAACTTTGTATTATGAGAAAGAACCAGACTCATTCTTTAGGAATCCGAAAATTAGCTCTATTTTACGAGTTATGCACGAATTCGGATTCTCCTATAAAACGAATTCCTTAACTCAAACCAAGTTAAGACTGCTTTGTCCTTCATATTTATTCATGTCTAATCAAGTTTCAATGATAAACAACGTTGTACTTTGTAGAATGAGAAAGAACTTCTTCAGCAATAAGCATCTCTCGACAAATGACGAAATACAGATTTTGCTATAAAATTAATTGCTATCAGCCTGACTTAAAACTGTTTGTCTTCCTTATTTATCCACTTCAAATCAAGTTTCAACAATTAAAAAAATTTTGTAGTTTGAGAAAGAACAACTTAATCTTGAGCAATCAGTATAAAAAGAAGGTAAGCAAAGGTGCGAATGTCAAACCATACATGATCAAAACAGGGAGCGGAGGTGTTTGGCTGAGACAAGGTGTGAATGTCCACCCATAATTAATGAAAAGCGGGCAACAAGTAGGTTCGAATGCCCAACCATACATCATCAAAAGCAGGAGTGGATATGTTCGGCTACAAGAAGGTTTGAACGTCTGACCATAGTTTGTAAAAAGTGGGTAAGAAAAGGTTCGAAAGCCCGAACATACACCATCAAAGGAGGGAGCGGAGGTGTTCCGCTGTAAGAAGGTGTGAATGTCCGACCATAGTTGGTAAAAAACGGGTAAGAAAGGTTAAAGTACCCGACTGTACACAATCAGTAGCGGGTGCGGAGTTGTTCGGCTACTAAAAGGTGTGAAAGTCCGACCATGGTTTGTAAAAAGCGGGTAAGAAAAGGTGCGAATGCCCGAAAATGAATGATCAAAAGAGGGAGCGGAGGTGTTCGGCTGCAAGAAGGTGTGAATGTACACCCATAATTACTGAAAAATGGGTAAGAAAAGGTGCGAATGCCTAACTATACATAATCAAAAGCAGGAGTGGATGTGTTCGGCTCCAAGAAGGGTTGAATGTCTGACCATAGTTTGTAAAAAGCAGGTAAGAAAAGGTTTGACTGCCCGAACATACACCATCAAAAGAGGGAGCGGAGGTGTTCCGCTGTAAGAAGGTGTGAATGTCCGACCATAGTTGGTAAAAAGCGGGTAAGAAAAAGTTAAAATACCCGACTGTACACAATCAATAGCGGGAGCGGAGTTGTTCGGCTACTAAAAAATGTGAAAGTCCGACTATGGTTTGTAAAAAGCGGGTAAGAAAAGGTGCTAATGCCCGACAATGTATGATCAAAAGAGGGAGTGGAGGTTTTCGGCTGTAAGAAGGTCTGAATGTCCAACTATAATTTGTAAAAACCGGGTAAGAAAAGGCTTGAAAGCCCGACTATACACCATCATAAGCGGGAGAGGAGGTGTTCAGCTGCAAGAAGGTGTGAATGTCCACCCATAATTACTGAAAAATGGGTAAGAAAAGGTGCGAATGCCCAAACATACATCATCAAAAGCAGGAGTGGATGTGTTGGGCTACAAGAAGGTTTGAAAGTCCGACCATGGTTTGTAAAAAACGGGTAAGAAAAGGTGCGAATGCCCGACAATGTATGATCAAAAGAGGGAGCGGAGGTTTTTGGCTACAAGAAGGTTTGAATGTCCGACCATAGTTTGTAAAAAGCGGGTAAGAAAAGGTTCAAATGCCTGACAATACACCATCAAAAGCGGGAGCGGAGGTGTTCCGCTGTAAGACGGTGTGAATGTCCGACCATAGTTGGTAAAAAGCGGGTAAAAAAAGGTTAAAATACCCGACTGTACACAATCAATAGCGGGAGCGGAGTTGTTCGGCTACAAGAAGGTGTGAAAGTCCATCCATGGTTTGTAAAAAGCTGCTAAGAAAAGGTTCGAATGCCCGAATATATACCATCAAAAGCGGAAGCGGAGGTGTTCGGCTGCAAGAAGGTGTGAACGTCCGACCAAAGTTTGTAAAAAGCAGTTAAGAAAAGGTTCGAATATCCAACCAAACATAATCAAAAGCGGGAGCAGAGCTGTTCGACTGCAAGTAGGTGTGAATGTCAGATCATAATTTGCAAAAAGCTGATGAGAAAGGGTGAGAATGCCCGGCTATACACCATCAAATGCGGGAGCGGAAGTGTTCGGCTGTGAGTAGGTGTGAATGTCCGACCATAATTGCTGAAAAATGTGTTAGAAGAGACTAGAATGCCGGACAAGACATCATCAAATGCGGGAGCGGAGTTGTTCGGCTGTGAGTAGGTGTGAATCTCCGAGCATAGTTTGTAAAAAGGGGGTAAGAATAGGTTCGAATGCCCGAACATACACTATCAAAACAGGGAGCTGAGGTGGCTCAGCTGCAAGGTGTGAATGTCTGACTATAGTTTGTAAATAAGGTGCGAATGCCCAACAATGTATAATCAAAAGAGGGAGCAGAGGTTTTCGGCTACAAGAAGGTTTGAATGTCCGACCATAGTTTTTAAAAAGCGGGTAAGAAAAGGTTCAAGCGCCTGACTATACACCATCAAAAGCGGGAGCAGAGGTGTTCCGCTGTAAGACGGTGTGAATGTCCGACCATATTTGGTAAAAAGTGGGTAAGAAAAGGTTAAAATACCCGACTGTACACAATCAATAGCGGGAGAGGAGGTGTTCAGCTGCAAGAAGGTGTGAATGTCCACCCATAATTACTGAAAAATGGGTAAGAAAAGGTGCGAATGCCCAACCATACATTATCAAAAGCAGGTGTGAATGTCAGATCATAATTTGCAAAAAGCTGATGAGAAAGGGTGAGAATGCCCGACTATACACCATCAAATGCGGGAGCGGAGTTGTTCGGCTGTGAGTAAGTGTGAATCTCCGACCATAATTGCTGAAAAATGTGTTAGAAAAGGTAAGAATGCCGGTCCATACATCATCAAAAGCGGGAGAGGTGGTGTTCGGCTGTGAGTAGGTGTGAATGTCCAGCCATAATTACTAACAAACGGGTAAGAAAAGGTAGTATTGCCATACCATACATGATCAAAACAGGGAGCGGAGGTGGTTAAGCTGCAAGAAGGTGTGAATGTCCGACTAAAGTTCAAATATATTAACAAAAGCGGGAGGAGAGGTCTTCGGATGAGAGTGGTTGAGAATTTACAAAAATAATCTATAAAATGCGGTGAAAAAAAAGGTGTGATAGAACACTAAAAGGTGGAGTGGAAGTGTTCGGCTGCAAGAAGGTGTGAATGTCCTACTATATTTGGTGAAAAGCAGGTGATGCAAGGTCTGAATGCCCAACCTTACACCATCAAAAGCGGGAGCGGAGGTGTTCCGCTGTAAGACAGTGTGAATGTCCAACCATAGTTGGTAAAAAGCGGGTAAGAAAAGGTTAAAATACCTGACTGTACACAATCAATAGCGGGAGCGGAGTTTTTCGGCTACAAGAAGGTGTGAAAGTTCAACCATGGTTTGTAAAAAGCTGCTAAGAAAAGGTTCGAATGCCCGAATATATACCATCAAAAGTGGAAGCGGAGGTGTTCGGCTGCAAGAAGGTGTGAACGTCCGACCAAAGTTTGCAAAAAGCAGTTAAGAAAAGGTTCGAATGCCCGAATATATACCATCAAAAGCGGGAGCAGAGCTGTTCGACAGCAAGTAGGTGTGAATGTCCAGCCATAATTACTCACAAACGGGTAAGGAAAGGTAGTATTGCCAGACCATACATGATCAAAACAGGGAGCTGAGGTGGTTCAGCTGCAAGGTGTGAATGTCTGACTATAGTTTGTAAAAAGCGGGTAAGACAAGGTGCGAATGCCCGACAATGTATGATCAAAAGAGGGAGTGGAGGTCTTCGGCTGCAAGGTCTGAATGTCCAACCATAATTTCTAAAAAGCGGGTAAGAAAAGGCTCGAAAGCCCGACTATACACAATCAAAAGCGGGAGCGGGAGGTTTTCAGCTGCAAATCCTTCACTCAAACCAAGTGAAAACTGCTTTGTCCTTCATATTTATCAATGTCTAGATCGACTTCAACAAAGAACAACATTGTACTTTGCAGTAAAGAAAGAGCAAATCAAAAGTTTTAGGAATCCGAGAATAAGCTTATTTTCATGAGTTCTGCACGATTATTGATTTTACTATAAATGAATGCCTTCACTCAAACTATGTTAAAACTGCTTTGTCCTTCATATTTATCAATGTCTAGATTGACTTCAACAAAGAAAAACACTGGATTTTGCAGTAGAAGAAAGAGCAACACTGAAGGATCAGTAATCCGAGAATAAGCTTATTTTCATACGTTCTGCATGATTTGGGATTTTATGTATAAAATTAATTCCTTCACTCAAACCAAGTTAAAACTGCTTTGTCCTTCATATTTATCAATGTCTAGATTGACTTCAACAAAGAACAACATTGTATTTTGCAGTAGAAGAAAAAGCAACACTGAAGGATCAGGAATCCGAGAATAAGCTTATTTTCATACGTTCTGCATGATTTGGGATTTTATGTATAAAATGAATTCCTTCACTCAAACCAAGTGAAAACTTCTTTGTCCTTCATATTTATCAATGTCTAGATTTACTTCAACAAAGAACAACATTGTATTTTTTAGTAGAAGAAATAGCAACACTGAAGGATCAGGAATCCGAAAACAAGCTTATTTTCATACGTTCTGCTTGATTTGGGATTTTGCTATAAAATTAATTCCTTCACTCAAACAAAGTGGAAACTGCTTTGTCCTTCATATTTATCAATGTCTATATCGATTTCAACAAAGAACAAGGCTGTATTTTGCAGTATAGGAAAGAGCAACACTGGAGGATCAGGAATCCGAGAATAAGCTTACTTTCATGAGTCCTGCACGATTTCGGATTTTCCTATAAAATGAATTGCTTTGCTCAAACCAAGTTAAAATTGCTTTGTCCTTCATAGTTATCCATGTCTAAAATGTATCAAGCATAAAGTTCCTCTTATTACCCTGAATGAGAAAGAAGCATCCCTTTGGTTGAGCAATACATTCCTTTTGCGGAGTTATGCATGATTTCGGATTTTGCTATAAAATTAATTCCTATTGATTGTGAACAGTCGGGTATTTTAACCTTTTCTTACCCGCTTTTTACCAACTATGGTCGGACATTCACACCGTCTTACAGCGGAACATCTCCACTCCCACTTTTGATGGTGTATAGTCAGGCATTTGAACCTTTTCTTACCCGCTTTTTACAAACTATGGTCGGACATTCAAACCTTCTTGTAGCCGAAAACCTCTGCTCCCTCTTTTGATTATACATTGTCAGGCATTCGCACCTTATCTTACCCGCTTTTTACAAACTATAGTCAGACATTCACACCTTGGTGCTGAACCACCTCAGCTCCCTGTTTTGATCATGTATGGTCTGGCAATACTACCCTTTATTACCCGTTTGTGAGTAATTATGGCTGGACATTCACACCTACTTGCAGTCGAACAGCTCTGCTCCCGCTTTTGATTATGTTTGGTTGGATATTCGAACCTTTTCTTAACTGCTTTTTACAAACTTTGGTCGGACGTTCACACGTTCTTGCAGCCGAACACCTCCGCTTCCGCTTTTGATGGTATATATTCGGGCATTCGAACCTTTTCTTACCAGCTTTTTACAAACCATGGTTGGACTTTCACACCTTCTTGTAGTCGAACAACTCCGCTCCCCCTATTGATTGTGTACAGTCGGGTATTTTAACCTTTTCTTACCCGCTTTTTACCAACTATGGTCGGACATTCACACCGTCTTACAGCGGAACACCTCCGCTCCCGCTTTTGATGGTGTATAGTCAGGCATTTGAACCTTTTCTTACCCGCTTTTTACAAACTATGGTCGGACATTCAAACCTTCTTGTAGCCAAAAACCTCCGCTCCCTCTTTTGATCATACATTGTCGGGCATTCGCACCTTTTCTTACCCGTTTTTTACAAACCATGGTCGGACTTTCAAACCTTCTTGTAGCCCAACACATCCACTCCTGCTTTTGATGATGTATGTTTGGGCATTCGCACCTTTTCTTACCCATTTTTCAGTAATTATGGGTGGACATTCACACCTTCTTGCAGCTGAACACCTCCTCTCCCGCTTATGATGGTGTATAGTCGGGCTTTCAAGCCTTTTCTTACCCGGTTTTTACAAATTATAGTTGGACATTAAGACCTTCTTACAGCCGAAAACCTCCACTCCCTCTTTTGATCATACATTGTCGGGCATTAGCACCTTTTCTTACCCGCTTTTTACAAACCATAGTCGGACTTTCACATTTTTTAGTAGCCGAACAACTCCGCTCCCGCTATTGATTGTGTACAGTCGGGTATTTTAACCTTTTCTTACCCGCTTTTTACCAACTATGGTCGGACATTCACACCTTCTTACAGCGGAACACCTCCGCTCCCTCTTTTGATGGTGTATGTTCGGGCAGTCAAACCTTTTCTTACCTGCTTTTTACAAACTATGGTCAGACATTCAACCCTTCTTGGAGCCGAACACATCCACTCCTGCTTTTGATTATGTATAGTTAGGCATTCGCAACTTTTCTTACCCATTTTTCAGTAATTATGGGTGTACATTCACACCTTCTTGCAGCCGAACACCTCCGCTCCCTCTTTTGATCATACATTTTCGGGCATTTGCACCTTTTCTTACCCGCTTTTTACAAACCATGGTCGGACTTTCACACCTTTTAGTAGCCGAACAACTCCGCACCCGCTACTGATTGTGTACAGTCGGGTACTTTAACCTTTTCTTACCCGTTTTTTACCAACTATGGTCGGACATTCACACCTTCTTACAGCGGAACACCTCCGCTCCCTCCTTTGATGGTGTATGTTCGGGCATTCGAACCTTTTCTTACCCGCTTTTTACAAACTATGGTCAGACGTTCAAACCTTCTTGTAGCCGAACATATCCACTCCTGCTTTTGATGATGTATGGTTGGGCATTCGAACCTACTTGTTGCCCGCTTTTCATTAATTATGGGTGGACATTCACACCTTGTCTCAGCCAAACACCTCCGCTCCCTGTTTTGATCATGTATGGTTTGACATTCGCACCTTTGCTTACCTTCTTTTTATACTGATTGCTCAAGATTAAGTTGTTCTTTCTCAAACTACAAAATTTTTTTAATTGTTGAAACTTGATTTGAAGTGGATAAATAAGGAAGACAAACAGTTTTAAGTCAGGCTGATAGCAATTAATTTTATAGCAAAATCTGTATTTCGTCATTTGTCGAGAGATGCTTATTGCTGAAGAAGTTCTTTCTCATTCTACAAAGTACAACGTTGTTTATCATTGAAACTTGATTAGACATGAATAAATATGAAGGACAAAGCAGTCTTAACTTGGTTTGAGTTAAGGAATTCGTTTTATAGGAGAATCCGAATTCGTGCATAACTCGTAAAATAGAGCTTATTTTCGGATTCCTAAAGAATGAGTCTGGTTCTTTCTCATAATACAAAGTTTGTTGTTTATTGTTGAAACTTCATCAGACCGTTAGATATAGTCGGACTCTCCTCGACGCACGGCTTGGGATCTGGAACCAGTACTCTTGAGAGGGGTTGGACTCTCTTCCACTCTGGAGTTGCCCGTGGTGAGAGGCGCAGAGCAGGTGTGGGCATACTTATTGCCCCCCGGCAATGACAGTGGGCAATGACAGTGAGACCTGGAGGGGTGTGATTGGGAGGAACGGCCCCCCCGATCTGAATCAGAGTGGTGTTATCTTGTTGGACTTCTGTGCCAGTCATAGACCGTCCATAACGAACACCATGTTCAGGCATAAGGGTGTCCATATGTGCACTTGGCACCAGGACACCCTTGGCCGCAGTTCGATGATCGACTTTGTGGTTGTATCATCGGACTTGCGGCCGTATGTCCTGGACACTCGGGTGAAGAAAGGGGCGGAGCTGTCAACTGATCACCACCTGGTGGTGAGTTGGCTCCGCTGGTGGGGGAGGATGCCGATCAGACCTGGCAGGCCCAAACGTATTGTGAGGGTCTGCTGGGAGCGTTTGTCAGAATCCCCCGTCAGAAGGAGCTTTAACTCCCACCTCCGGCAGAGCTTCAACCATATTTGAGGTGGGGGACATTGAATGTTCCGTGACTCCATTGCCGAGGCAGCTGGTCGGAGTTGTGGCCGTAAGGTGGTCGGTGCCTGTCGTGGCGGCAACCCTCGAACCTGCTGGTGGACACCAGTGGTGAGGGAAGCCGTCAAGCTGAAGAAGGAGTCCTATCGGGCCTTTTTGGCCAGTGGGACCCTGGAAGAAGCTGATAGGTACCGACGGGCCAGACGGGCCGCGGCTTCGGCGGTTGCTGAGGCAAAAACTCGGGCCTGGGAGGAGTTCGGTGAGACCATGGAGAACGATTTCCGGACGGCCTCGAAAAGATTCTGGTCCACCATCCGGCGTCTCAGGGGGGGGAAGCGGCTCACAGTCAACACTGTTTACAGTGCGGACGGGGCTTTGCTGACCTCAACTAGGGATGTTGTGAGTCGGTGGGGGGAGTACTTCGAGGAACTCCTCAATCCTACCAACACGTGCTCGGAAGAGGCAGAGTCGGAGAGCTCGGAGACGGGGCCTCCCATTTCTGGGGCTGAGGTTGCCGAGGTGGTTAAAAAGTTCCTCGGTGGCAAGGCCCCGGGGGTGGATGAGGTCCGTCCTGAGTTTCTCAAGGCTCTGGATGTTGTAGGGCTGTCTTGGCTGACACTCCTCTGCAGTATCGCGTGGACATCGGGGACAGTGCCTCTGGACTGGCAGATTGGGGTGGTGGTCCCCCTCTTTAAAAAGGGGGACCGGAGGGTGTGTTCCAACTATAGGGGTATCACACTCCTCAGCCTCCCTGGTAAGGTCTATTCGGGGGTATTGGAGAGGAGGATCCGTCGGATAATCGAGCCTCGGATTCAGGAGATGCAGTGTGGCTTTCGTCCTGGCCGTGGAACAGTGGACCAGCTCTATACCCTCGGCAGGATCCTGGAGGGTGCATGGGAGTTCGCCCAACCAGTCTACATGTGTTTTGTGGACTTGGAGAAAGCGTTCGACCGTGTCCCTCGTGGAGTCCTGTGGGGGGTGCTCCGGGAATATGGAGTGCCGGACCCCTTGATAAGGGCCGTTCGGTCTCTGTATGACTGGTGCCAGAGTTTGGTCCGCATTGCCGGCAGTAAGTCGGATACGTTTCCGGTGAGAGTTGGACTCCGTCAGGGCTGCCCTTTGTCACCGATTCTGTTCCTAACTTTTATGGACAGAATTTCTAGGCGGAGCCAGGGCGTTGAGGGTGTCCCATTTGGCGACCTCAGAATCGGGTCTCTGCTTTTTGCAGATGATGTGGTTCTGTTAGCGTCGTCAGGCCGTGACCTTCAGCTCTCAATGGAGTGATTCGCAGCCGAGTGTGAAGCGGCTGGGATGAGAATCAGCACCTCCAAATCCGAGACTATGGTTCTCAGCCGGAAAAGGGTGGAATGCTCTCTCCGGGTCGGGAATGAGATCCTTCCCCAAGAGGAGGAGTTCAAGTATCTCGGGGTCTTGTTCACGAGTGACGGACGAATGGAGCGGAAGATTGACGGGCGGATCGGTGCGGCGCCTGCAGTGTTGCAGGCTCTGCACCGACCCGTCGTTGTGAAGAGGGAGCTGAGCCAGAAGGCGAAGCTCTCTACTTACTGGTCAATCTACGTTCCCATCCTCACCTATGGTCACGAGTTGTGGGTAGTGACCGAAAGAACAAGATCGCGAATACAAGCGGCCGAAATGGGTTTCCTCCGCAGGGTGTCTGGGCTCTCCCTTAGAGATAGGGTGAGAAGCTCAGTCATCCGGGAGGGGCTCGGAGTAGAACCGCTGCTCCTCCGCATTGAGAGGAGTCAGATGAGGTGGCTCGGGCCTCTGGTTAGGATGCCCCCTGGGCGACCTCCCTGGGGAGGTGTTCCGGGCACGTCCCACTGGGAGGAGACCCCGGGGGAGACCCAGGACACGTTGGAGAGACTATGTCTCTCGGCTGGCCTGGGAAAGCCTCGGGGTCCCCCCGGAAGAGCTGGAGGAAGTGGCCGGGGACAGAGACGTCTGGGTTTCTCTGCTCAAGCTGCTGCCCCCGCGACCCGACCCCCGGATAAGCGGCAGATGATGGATGGATGGATGGATATATCCTCCACCAACCAGACTTACAACCCCCGACTAGGGTAGCAGAATTTCTAAGCAGCTGTACCCCAAAACTACTATCAAAAATATATAAATTATTGTCTAAGATAGATGACACAATGTCTCTTCCATCCTCAAAATGGGAGGCAGATTTATCCATCAGTTCTGGTCATAGCTTCTAACCACAAATATGTTTGAACACCTTCATAAAAACTCGAAATCCTAATTTACAGCTCATACAATACAAAATCCTTCATAGAACACACTATACAGGACAAAGGATGTTCAGGATGGGTCTAACACACTCAAACATCTGCTCACATTGCACAGATAACACACCTGATGATTATGCACACGCTTTGTGGTTTTCTGCGCCTGTCCAGAAGTTCTGGCTTGAAGTCTGTGAGGACCTATCAACATGGCTAAAGTGTAGCATCCCTGCATGCCCCACATTGTGCATACTGGGTGACTTAGACAACATCAACATGGAAATTAACTCAGCACACATGGTTGTCACAGTGTTATGTATCGCAAAGAAAATTATTCTCATGAACTGGAAAGCGAAGAACAATCTGTGTATTAACCAGTTTAGAAATTTTCTTTTAGATTATATTAGCATGGAAACAATGTCTGCCTCCTCAAAACATCAATTGGCTGAATTTCATTCTCTCTGGTCCCCTCTGATTAGTTTTATCACATAGTGGTGGTGGTGGGTTGCTGGGTGATGGTGGGTCTCAGGCCCGGGCTGCTGCGACTGGTGTGACCGGGTGGTTTGTTTGTTTGTTTTTTGTAGAGGTCCTCCTGGGTGGGATTGGGTTGAGTGGGGTGGGGCGGGATGGGTACCTTCTGGGGGTACAGTAGCTCCCGGAATATGGTCGCTGCAGGCCCCGAGCCTGGTGGACATCAGGCCCTCCTGCCCATTGTTGGCTCCCAGGTAGCGGGGATGCCTATTGCAGCCAGTCCCTGGCTGCCCTCTCTGGGGGAGAGTAGCTCCCCCGGTATATATCCCCATACCCCTCTCCCTTCTGGCTCCTGTACACAGCACACACTCACACATGAAGGGTTTTGGGGGCGTGTGTGTTCGGTGGGGTGTAGTGGATGGGGCCACGTAGGTGGTCCCCTTTGGTTGCACTCTGCAGTTCCCTGCCCCTGTTTTAATTACACCTTAGACATTACTACTTATCAAACACACTCACACACACACATTAGGTCTTGGGGGGTGGTTACACTGAGTGGCATCTGGTGGGCGGGGCTCTTTGGGTATGTAGGCGGCCCAGAGTGCCGCGCTCCCAGTTCTACAAGTTTGGCTGCCCCTCAATTTTAATTGCTCACTATTAGAAAATATTGAAGAGCCAGAAGGGTGAGGGGAGGGGTCTTCTTCGCACACCCCTGCTTCCTGGTGTCTGCTCGGGGCAGGAGGGGTCAGGAGGATTAATTAATTGTTCTGCTGGTTCGGGGTCTGTGGTGGCTGGGGGGTTGCTGGCCTCCTGGTGTGCCCGCTGCACTACACCCCAGCAGAGTCGAGGGAGGTAGGATGTGTGGATGTGTGGATGTATGGGACGTGAAAGTGTGTGTGGTAATGATTGGGCCTGGATCTGGGACTTGCTGTCGCCTGGCCTGCCTGTGTTTCTCCCGATGGGGCATCAGCGTTGCCTCTCCCCACTGCTCGCGACTTCACCCACCTGTGGGCACGTCTTGACTCCCAGGGCACTTGGCCAGGGGCGCTGGGGCAGGCGCTGACCCACTTTGTGGCTGTCTGGGGCGCTTGGCCCTCCTGGGTATTGGGTGGGGCCTCTACCGGGGGGTTTGGGGGCGCTCGGGCTCCTGGGGCCCAGGTCCAGTGCACGGCCCATGTCTGGGCGGCTGGGGCCTGGCGGGGTCGGTGGGCTGTTGCCCCTGGTTCCCGGAGTGCCTCTGCCCTATGCTTATGGGGGCTCTTTCCGGGGGCTTCCTCTGCAGTCTTCTGGGTGGATGCGTGGTTGCCCCTGCGGTGGGCTGCCTGGGTTCTGTGCTCTGTGGGGGCTGCTGGTGGCCTGGGTCTTGTGGCCCTCTCTGCCTGCTTCTGATTGCTTGGGGGGGGGCTGTGGATTGTGGTCCTGTACGCTTATACACTCATAACTAAGCACGGTTATCATGTAGGTCCTGTGCCATGGGTGTTGCATGTTCTCACACACACACACACACATTCATTAGTCCAGTAGCATGGTCACTAAGCAGTTGATGTATTATCATGTCGTCTCAGGTCATCTATATCCACAGCTGTGTTGTATGCGATTGCCGCTTCTTGTGCTTGTTTTTGTTTGTTTGTGTGTTTGTTTTTTCTCTGCTTGTCTGCTTTCAGGTGCTCCTGGTGGCGCTAAGGCTGGATTCCCCTCATAGGCCATGGATTGTTGTCTGTTTTGTTTTTTACAGGTGTAGCAGCTGGTTGTCTGGTTTTTGTTTCTATTTTTGTTCTGTTTCCTCTTCTTTCCTCTTCTTCTTTCCTTGTCCCCCGGTCCGGTTCAGTTCAGTTCATGTCATAACAGTGAAGTTAAACAATGAATGGGTCCATAGTCGGTATGAGAAGACTACAGGAATATTGACCTGGGTGTACGTTCAAACAGAGATGAGAAAATTGCGATGAATAATTGTTTGTTTGTTTGTTAGTATGTATATGAATGTTATGTGTATAAACTGTGTTGAGTTATAGTTACTCAGTAGTGTCTCAGTGAAACAACCGACGGGGGAAGCCTTGCGGTGACAACAAAAGCAGTGTTTTACTGATCAGTCAAGTTGCTCCAGTGTACTCCATACAAACTGGTTGGCTACTGAAGGGATAGAAAATGGGGAATACTTGTTTTAAAGCAAACAAGGAATTAGATGGGAAAAATACATGTTTTAACGGGACCCAGACAATATTAAATACTCAGACAGATGGGAGAAGAAGTGTAGTTTTGTAGGAAATCATAAAATTATTACATAGAATTAGTGAAATCAATTGAAGAATGCCTTTCTGAAGAGCTGTTTACCACAGATGAGCAGCTTTGCGACCAAGCACATTGTAGATCGCTTTACTGCCAAAATGATCTAATTTAATGGATTGGTTTAGACATGCATAACAGCATTTTAAGAACAAAGAGAGAAACAAAAAGGGACAACGCTTCATGGTGGAAGGTGATGTATAAATAACTGTGTATATGATGAAGGGGGTGGCAACACCCATTCCGAAATCCCGCCTTTCCGACATCCCGCTATTCCGACATCCCACCATTCCGACATACCACCAGTCCGACATGCAAACGTCCCACCATTCCGACATCCCACCATTGCGACATCCCGCTATTCTGACGTTCAAATGTCCCACCATTCCGACAAGGCTTTCCGTATAAGGAAATGTGTGTTACTCAACAGGTGAGTCCCTTCTTTCTGTTCATGCAATTTATATGTTTAACACATGTTTATAGACAAGCGTTATTAAAAACACAAAGTCTCGGCAACTGGAGGAGGAGAAGCAGTCCGCGGTGGTTTTCAATCACACACTCCAATGCCACTTGTTTCAACTTCCGAAAATTTAATCCAGGAAAAAAAGGCTTACAAACATGGACCAAAACGGCTCCATAACACGCACAAGAATCCAAAAGAAACGAAAGTTAACTAAAAGAAAGCAAATAAACAGTATGAAGTGGTCAAAATTGGTTTTACGCATGCCTATGTGCGTCTGGCACATGCGTCTTCGGGCTCTCCCACGTTGGTTTGTGGATGAAAGCTATATGTTCAGCTGTAATGTCATGTAAAAACAATCTCTACATGACATTTAGTCCCAGGTGTGACCAGTTAGGTCCTTAAGATATCAACAGGCTGTATAAAGCTACAACCGTTGCGGCTGTGTGTTTGTGCCAAATGCGCAAAACCCATCCGCGCTTCCCAAAATTGGAGTGAGTACTCATAAATCACGTGAATAACATGAATAAACGTTTTTACTGCATTTTGTTGTGTTTTATACGTTCTATGCTGTCATTTCTCTCTTCTCCTATTGGCAAGGCAAGGCAGAGTGCTCGCAACTGTGTCCTGTGCAGTAGCCGTGATATCTGTAATTGCAATTATTACTTTTGCATATGATGACAGCGTGCAAAAGACGCATGGGCTCTGTGGAGAGCTCCGCTCCAGCTGGCTGCTGTGACAGCTCACTGACACTGTATTTCTGCTTAATCAGTTTCAGTCTCGCCAGAGTTACATTAATATCTGTATTTTTATATTTGAAATTCAGGGGATTTTGATAATAGATTATTAAAGTTTGTTTGCGAGGCTGTGGCCTCTGCATGTGCAAAGCTTGTGCGCCAAACTTTAGGGCGTATTTGCGCCGGCATATCATTAGTGCAAAATGTTTTGGGTAAAAAATAGGCTATTAAAAGGAACTGTCGGAATGGCGGTATGTTAATAAAAACAAAAAACATACCGCCATTCCGACCATAGGAGGAAAAAAGTGTCGGAATGGTGGGACAATTGGAGACCCATGTCGGAATGGCGAGATGTCGGAATGGCAGCATGTAACCATGATGAAGGAGAGACCATTTGAGCAGCACAGCCATTTCGCAGCACAGGGACAGCAATCCAAGTTACAGGATCTCCCACGTGGTATCACCTGTCACATTGTGTCAAGGCATCAAAAGAAGAAAAAATCACCAAACTCAAGGACAAAAAGACAAAGACTCCGGTGAACGAAGACAGAGGACTGACAAACCAGAAATACAAAAGGATTCTCGATATCAAGATCCAGAAGAAGAGGCTAACAATGCCACGAACACTTACGATGCTGGGAATGATGCCAGCAATGAACAGAGAAGAAGATTCAGTGTCATCAATCTGCATTACGTGCCTCTAATGAGGGGGTGAATATAGAATCCTCAACGATTACAACGTCTCTGGGAACTGTGACAACAACAAGGTTTAAACCATTTTGATATATATTGTAACCTATTGTCTAAGGAATAGTGCTGAAAATGAAGTAAATCTAATCCACCACTGTCCTTGGTCTTCTGTAGGGTTTTTAAACTAATACGTGGTGGTTTGTTTTTCCACAGAAATTTGGAGATGCATGAATCTAGTGACTTAAACCAAGTAGCAGATGGTTTTATGGGGATCATTGAGAACAAATAGTTAACTTTTGGTAGTATCATCATTATAATGGATGTAACTCTCCCCATAAGTGATATAGGTAAGGACTTCCAACGAGAGATCGTCCTCTACTGTCTTTAATAATTGCACATAATTTAGCTTTGTTAGCTCTGAGAGCCTGGAGGAAATGTTTATGCCTAAATATCTAATATTTCCTGACTGTAAAGTGATCGCAGGTATATTATGGACCCTACAGTTAATGGGCAGAACTGTGGTCTTAGACCAGTTGATAGAGTAGTCAGAAAGTGCTGAGAATTTATTTATGAGTGTGATCGTGTGACTGAGAGACGTCTGTGAGTTCTGAAGGAAAAGTAATACATCATCAGCATAAAGACTTATTTTATGCTCAATATTTTGGGATTAATTACTCACAAACGGGTAAGAAAAGGTAGTATTGCCAGACCATACATGATCAAAACAGGGAGCGGAGGTGGTTCAGCTGCAAGGTGTGAATGTCTGACTATAGTTTGTAAAAAGCGGGTAAGATAAGGTGCGAATGCCCGACAATGTATGATCAAAAGAGGGAGCGGAGGTTTTTGGCTACAAGAAGGTTTGAATGTCCGACCATAGTTAGTAAAAAGCGGGTAAGAAAAGGTTACCATACATCATCAAAAGCAGGAGTGGATGTGTTCGGCTACAAGAAGATTTGAATGTCCGAGCATAGTTTGTAAAAAGCGGGTAAGAAAAGGTTCGAATGCCCAAACATACACCATCAAAAGAGGGAGCGGAGGTGTTCCGCTGTAAGAAGGTGTGAATGTCCGACCATAGTTGGTAAAAAACGGGTAAGAAAAGGTTAAAATACCCGACTGTACACAATCAATAGCGGGAGCGGATGTGTTTGGCTACAAGAATGTGTGACAGTCCGACCATGGTTTGTAAAAAACGGGTAAGAAAAGGTGCGAATGCCCGACAATGTATGATCAAAAGAGGGAGCGGAGGTTTTCGGCTACAAGAAGGTTTGAATGTCCGACCATAGTTTGTAAAAAGCGGGTAAGAAAAGGTTCAAATGCCCGAATATATACCATCAAAAGCGGGAGCAGAGCTGTTCGACTGCAAGTAGGTGTGAATGTCCAGCCATAATTACTCACAAACGGGTAAGAAAATGTAGTATTTCCAGACCATACATGATCAAAACAGGGAGCTGAGGTGGCTCAGCTGCAAGGTGTGAATGTCTGACTATAGTTTGTAAATAAGGTGCGAATGCCCAACAATGTATAATCAAAAGAGGGAGCGGAGGTTTTCGGCTACAAGAAGGTTTGAATGTCCGACCATAGTTTGTAAAAAGCGGGTAAGAAAAGGTTCAAATGCCTGACTATACACCATCAAAAGCGGGAGCAGAGGTGTTCCGCTGTAAGACGGTGTGAATGTCCTACCATATTTGGTAAAAAGCGGGTAAGAAAAGGTTAAAATACCCGACTGTACACAATCAATAGCGGGAGAGGAGGTGTTCAGCTGCAAGAAGGTGTGAATGTCCACCCATAATTACTGAAAAATTGGTAAGAAAAGGTGCGAATTCCAAACCATACATTATCAAAAGCAGGTGTGAATGTCAGATCATAATTTGCAAAAAGCTGATGAGAAAGGGTGAGAATGCCCGACTATACACCATCAAATGCGGGAGCGGAGTTGTTCGGCTCTGAGTAAGTGTGAATCTCCGACCATAATTGCTGAATTGTTGAATCGTTTGTTTGTGAAATTAATTTGTTTGTTTGTTAAAGGGGCTGGTTGTTGAATTGTTTGTTTGTTAAATTGTTTTTTTTCCTTCTTTGCTGCAGTGTTGTTTTATTTGCTATGTATGTATAAGAGTGAAACAGCTGCTGGTGTGTGATGTTGCTGCTGGTGACGACAGAAAAATGTGTTATTGACTAATTGAGTTGAAGTGAACATTGGAATCTGGTTGTTGCTCGTGACATAGCGACAGAAGTAGTGTTTCATTCAATAGTACTCACAATAACTCCACCGAAAATTGATTAGCTGCAAGAGGAGAGTATGGGAAATATCTGTTTTAAAGCTAACCGGGAGTTAAGTGGGAGTGCTAAAATCATGTTTCAGAAAAAAACAGATAATATTGAATACTTAGAGAGATGAGAAAATAAATTTGGGTTTGAGGGAGAATTGAACATGGTAAAATTGCCCAATCCTAGAGAAGGGGAATACAAAAGTAATGTACAAAGTAAATCTAGTTTAAAAAAGCACAACAAAAAAAAGAACAACAAGGATTAGAGCTAGACATTTGTACAAGTTTGTGTATTAAGATTTAGCAGATCTCTTAAAGAGTTAAAGTTCAGAAGATCTCAGACAAACAAACAGATCATTTCAAATCTTTACTCATTTCACAGGAAAAACTGTCTGAGCAAAAGATGTTTTACAAGCTGAGATTTTTATCATTTCCATATCAAACCTGCCATTCTTAGGCAAAGTCCTAGGAAAAGTTGTATACCAACAGCTTTCTGACTTTTTCCTGTCTAACAATGCTTTTGATACTTTCCTCTCATAGTCTTGGTTTTATGTGTTTAACTGAGAGATGAAACAACAAGACAAGACGAGAGTGGGGAGGGTAAAACATTTATTTTTGTCCTTAATTCGAGCATGTGTCATTTAAAAATGGAGATAAAATTATCTTAAATACTTTGTCTTACCGCAGAATGATTTTATTGATGATTTTACTGAATTTCTTTAAATTGTGTGCACTGCTGTTGACTGTTTAGTCATAACAGGGGACTTGAAGGTGCACATGGATGTAGCCCATAATAAGCAAGCTAAAGAACTCACTGCTTTCCTTGAAATGTTTGGTCTAACTCAGCGTGTGACTTTGCATAGATGAAGAGAGAGTTATTTTTCTGAAATCATAAAAAAAAAAAACTGCAGTAACAACTCTCATGTCTTGCTTGCTACAGTAAACAGATTAACAAACCCTCCAGGTTGCATTTAGAACTCATTTCTACATATAAGGGTAATGAAGTTGGAATATTCTTTAATGACAAAGTTCAAGGCATTAAAAATGAAATACTTTCCACCTGAAGCAGGTCTGAGACCAGACAGTCAGACCTTTCAGGTGCAGATGATTTTCAAGCCAAACTTAAACATTTTCTAAATTTGAGATTAGCTCTTCTGAAAAAAAATCATAAGTGTATCAGAAACATAAGCCGGAAATAGAGAATTTAACATATTAATGTTAAGTAATGCTATGGTTAAGTAATGCTTCATTACTTCTGATTGACTAACTTCCCTAAAACTTATGAATTTATGAGCTTAGGAACTGACATCATATTCATCAGAGATTAAAGCATTTATCTCACAGAATGGGAACCAAAAGAGTATTAGTATATATATACATATATATATATATATAATATATTTATATATATTTTATATATAAAATATATATTTTTTAAAAACCAACACAGCAATGAAATATGCTATGTGAGTCAGATATCAAACAATAGTTTTCTTAAGGAGAAATTTAAAGACAGCTGCAATAAATCAGCGTAATATATGGAGTAATATATTAATACTATAAGCAGTTTCTAAGCCTGCAGATGAATATTAATTAAATTAAACAGAAAGGTTGTGCATGTGTGTTCAACAGGTGCCAAACTAGATGGGTCAAATGCAGAGAGTAATTTTGTCTGACTTGTAACATGACAATAAACAGTCATCTTAATGTGTTTGCACAGCAATGGAATAAAGAGGGAAAGCAGAGGAGCACTCTAACAACAAAAAGAAAAGGAAGAAAGGACTAAACTTTTTGTTGGAAGGGAGAGAAGCAACTATTTAGGTGATGAGGGAAAGCAAAAACACAGATCACAACAGGAGCAGTGACAGAGAAGGAGAGACAGAGCAGGAGGAGATACATGTCGGCTGTGTGGAAGGAGGGGGCATTGGGCGACTGCAGGAGCAAGAGTAAGATAGAGGAAGATTTTGGGAGTCAGTTATGACTAGATAAGAAAAAAACAGGAGCTGTAACCAGGATAGAAGCAGAAAAGCCAGAAAAAGTGTTAAACTTAGAGGGAATTGAACTTATCTTATAGTATGACATCAAACCTGAGATTAGATTGAATGTTTCCGGGACGGAGGTAACTTTTCTATGCGACACAGGTGCAAAACGAACTGTAATCCATCCTGATGACATTTCGGGAGTTGAGGAATCCAAAGAAATTATTTGTGTCAAATCAGCAAATGGTAAGAGCCATCCTGAGCGTTTATCAAAACTCTTGACAGTAACAGATACACGGAGTGGAGTAAGTGCTGATTGTCAAGTTGTCTTGTCCACTCTGTGTCCCTGTAACTTACTGGGAAGGGATTTACTCCATTTATTGAAGCTAAGAATAGTTCCAGAAGAAAAAGGGTTAACTGTAGTTCGAATGAAGTCCGCTCAAACAATGATTCAGCATGAGACCACCTTCATACTGGTATAGTTTGGATCTTGTGTCTACAGGCCCCAGCGCTATCACGCTTCCTCTCCTTAAGAAGGCAAAAGAACACGTCTCAGGAAAGCTCACCCTCAGGTCACCACATGAAGTACACTGTACTGTGTATTACAAATATACTCAAGGGGAGGACATATTTAATTTTTTAAACAAATGAGAAAGTTAAAACGTGCTGAAGTTAAAACACTTATACTGGAATAAAGAGGGTTGTTGTGCAGTCAGCTGCTTACTCTCCCACAGCATGAGAAAGTTTTTAAGATCATGGAATGCACCCCATATGTCACTCTCCAAACCCACAGATGACCACTGGAGGCGTTTAGGTGTGTTTGTGACTGCATGTGAAGAAGCCTCAGATTGGGAGGAGGTGGATCCAGGAATAGAGTATTCTGAGAAACTGGATGCATATACTAGTCCATTAAATTGGACCATGGATGCAAAACCAAATGTACACTTACAAGGACAGATCTGGAAGAATAAAGGTGCCATTTACTATGAAATGTAGAACTTATACTGCCAAAGAGTTTGTTTAAATATGCTTCAGTATCGAGCCATGGAGCACGGCATGTCTCTACAGGAGGGCTGGTAGCAATAATGAACAAGGTTTTTGCAGTGTATGGTTTTATTTATAATAAAATCATAATATCATAATATGATAATAAAGAATTTTTGTCTAACATGTCAAATATGTGCAAATATGATCCATACATATGGCCTAGGACCGGGACGAGGACAGTTCCCGAGGCCGGAGGACCCTTTTCAACACGTTTGTATGGATTTAATTGAATTAAATAAAGGGGTCTCCCTGGTGATTAGTGATGTTTTACCAAATGAAGTGAAGTATTTCCAAATGCACAGGCAGATGCACTCTCAACACTGGTGAATTAAATATTACCTAGATTTGGAATTCCTGAAAAAATCTACAGTGATAACAGGGACGCACTTTGTAAACAATATTATCTTCCTGATGGCGAAGAACTTAAAAGCAAAAAAGGATCTCAGAAACCACTCTGCATATCATCCACAATCAGCAGGTTTGCTGGAAAGACACAATTGAATAATTAGGTCAAGAGAGACTGGGAAGAATTGGGTTTACTGTTTACCACTAGTAGTCCTAAACATGCATATTACTCTAACTAGCACAGGATTAACTCCATTTGAGATAATGTATAATGTATGACCATTTTTACAACCACAGTTAAAACTATTCACCGGACATGATGAAGAAAGAGAAGAAACCTTAGCAGGATACATGGTTAAAATGTTAACAAGTAGAGAGATCTCTTCTGTCTAGTGTCTGTTCCAGGTGACCCTTTGGAGGAATCTCTAAAACCTGGAGACTGGATCCTCATCAAAGTGATAAAGAAAGATAACTGCTCCAGCCCAAGGTGGGAAGGTCCATATCAGGTACTGCTTACAGAAACCACAGCAGCTAAACTAATATATCCTGGATGCACTTATCACACTGTAAACTAGTAAGGCCACGACCTGCAGAAGTAGGGAAAGATTAGTTACCCACCACCGTTCTCTGAGGCATAAGTCTGACTACAAAGGGGAATTCTCTCAACAGGAGGGGGTTCGTCTCAACCTCAGTGAAGAAAACAACGGCTAAAACGAGAACATAGGGTGTGGCTAAAATAAGACAGGGATAGACAGACAGCAGCCGTGGCATCCATTTAAATTACCAGGATTTGTAGGTTAAAAGGAACCAGTTGTGTATTGTTAATCATTATTCTTATTATCGTATTCCTAATTCTATGGGATTAAGCACAGATTAATAAAAAACTAAAAGATAATGCACTACAATGAATCACACGGACACAGACTGACCACAGAGATAGGAGGTCCCTCAGGTCCAACAGACAACTTGTCAACCTATTTTTTTGTTGCAGGAATAGATGGGGTGGCTGACATTGACTTATGCTCAATTATTTTATGTAAAGACAACCAAAAAGCCCATGTGTATTCTGAAAAGTACATATGTGAAATGTATGTTAATACAAGATTTCTGAAGAATCGCCTGTGTATCAGTTGGAATTTTGTTAGAATGTATACAGATTGACAAAATATCCAATCTAATTGTATTGAATGTGCTAAAGCCAGCAGTTAAGAAAATAGACAACTGCCCTCAGCGTTGGCTTATACGGGTAATTTATATATGTTTCATCCACAGGGGTACAGGTAAGAATGTGGGTACACTCATGTCACATAATTGTCAAGAATCCATCTATTGTCACTCAGGACGCAGGTAACTACTCAGCATCTTGGTTTCGGAACCAAACTTCCATGAGAGCAGACCTCTGGTGGCTGTGTGGGGATATGAAACTGAGGTCCGTCCTTCTGCCTAACTGGCAGCTGCACAATAGCCCAACTACTGATGCCTTTCCGTCTGTTCCCTGAGGGGGACTTTAAGGCCTTGGGTGAGAAGCTGCAATGTCTCAAGCATTTAACTGTGTCTGGAGGTTCATTTGACAACAGAGTGTACCTGGATAGCATTGGAATTCTGAGTCCCAGATGAATTTAAAGCTAGAAATCAAGTAACTACAGACTTTGAATCTTTTCTTTTCTGGTGGGCAACAATAAAAAAAAATGTTTATTGGATAAATTACATCTACAAGGCATTGCTGAACAATTAAAATGTTTGGAACTTTATCCTGTTCCTTTATTCCTAACAATACTTCCGCAGATGGCAGAATCACAAAGAGGGACTCGCATCACTCTCTGCAGAGCTTATAGAAAATCAACGATCCCTACACTGACATGATGGAGAAGTGGTTTGGTCTCTGTCTGTTGTCACAGCCATAGTAGCCACCTGTGCTTGATGTTGTATCAAATGCTTGAGAGGACTGTCCCAAAGACTGATTGAAACCATCCGTACCCGCATAATGTATCAACAGGTAGAGGGAGATGATGACAACGAGCGACACATGGATGATGGAGACGATGATACAGATAACATTTAAAGTACTTTGAATGACCCCGAGTGAATTCTCAATGATTTCTTTAATGATTATTTTTGCGTTCATATGAAAGACCAATGAACATGGGAATTGGACCTATTAAAAGACAATTCCTGAATGTAGAGCATTGTAAAGATGATATGTTGCTTCTTCCTGCTAACATTTGTCCACAGTTTGATGAACTGCATCAGCAGCAGAACCACTACAGGACTCAAAGTCAGGTAACTGACCAGGTTTCTGGAATTCTGGAATTCCCATCATGCCAAGATGATGGCGGAACAATCACAAATTTTTATCCACATGTGTACAAAAGGGTGGACGGCGAAGCTAAGCGCTCCACCCCAACTGAATGAAAAGCTGATTTGAAGAGACTGAAAAGGAAATGTCACCCATGAAATCAACAATGCTTTTAGGGACTTCTATAAAACCTTATATTCATCACAAAATGAACCATCAGACAGTAACATAGATCAGTTTCATAGATCATAGACTATTCTACCGTCAACAACCTGGAAACCACAATAGTCTCTCTAGATGCAGAAAAAGTATTTGATCGAGTGAACTGGACATTTTTATTTGCAGCATTAAACAAATTCGGGTTTGGGTCACACTTCATCAACTGGATAAGGATATTATATAGCTCCCCAAATGCAAGTGTCAGGACTAATGATCAAACTTCTCCAAGCTTCAGTCTGCAGAGAGGTACAAGACAGGGTTGCCCACTTTCTCCATCACTTTTTGCTATTTTCATCGAACCTTTAGCAGCTGCTATCAGACAAGATAGAAATATTAAAGGCATCCAACCCCAAAATATTGAGCATAAAATAAGTCTTTATGCTGATGATGTATTACTTTTCCTCCAGAACTCACAGACGTCTCTCACTCACACGATCACACTCATAAATAAATTCTCAGCACTTTCTGACTACTCTATCAATTGGTCTAAGACCACAGTTCTGCCCATTAACTGTACGGTCCAGAATATACCTGCGATCACTTTACAGTCAGGAAATATTAGATATTTAGGCATAAACATTTCCTCCAGGCTCTCAGAGCTAACAAAGCTAAATTATGTGCAATTATTAAAGACAGTAGAGGACGATCTCTCTCGTTGGAAGTCCTTACCTATATCACTTATGGGGAGAGTTACAACCATTAAAATGATGATACTACCAAAAGTTAACTATTTGTTCTCAATGATCCCCATAAAACCATCTGCTACTTGGTTTAAGTCACTAGATTCATGCATCTCCAAATTTCTGTGGAAAAACAAACCACCACGTATTAGTTTAAAAATGCTACAGAAAACGAAGGAAAGTGGTGGATTAGATTTACCTCATTTTCAGCACTATTCCTTAGCCAATAGGTTACAGAATATATCATAATGGTTTACACCTAGCCCAATAGATGAACCATGGATAAATATAAAACAAGCATTGTGTGATAATCTGGAAATCTCTTACCTACCTCTTATTAGTCAAAACGTAAAAAATCACAAATGTTTTAAAAGCATTAACATCAGCACCTCTCTGACAGCTTGGTGGGAATTTCTTAAAATAACAAAGTCTTCACTTGTCCCGTGTAAGCTTACACCCATCTGGAACAATCCTGACATCCTGCAAAACAAAAAAATGCCAAACTTTATTCCGTGGAAGATCAAAGGAATCAAACATCTGGAACATATAATCCAAAATGGAAATTTTATTTCATTTGATGAGCTCATATCACAACATGAGATAGGCAGCAATAAATTCCTAGAATATCAACAACTTAAGTCTATAATAACAAAGAAATATATCCTCCACCAACCAGACTTACAACTCCCGATTAGGGTAGCAGAATTTCTAAGCAGCTGCACCCCAAAACTACTATCAAAAATATATAAATTATTGTCTAAGATAGATGACACAATGTCTCTACCATCCTCATGAGATTTATATATTAGTTCTAGTCATAGCTTCTGGCCACAAACATGTTTGAACACCTTTAGAATGACTCGAAATCCTAATTTACAGCTCATACAATACAAAATTCTTCATAGAACACACTATAAAGGACAAAGGATGTTCAGGATGGGTCTAACACACTCAAACTTCTGCTCACATTGCACAAATAACACACCTGATGATTATGCACACGCTTTGTGGTTTTGTGCGCCTGTCCAGAAGTTCTGGTTTGAAGTCTGTACGGATCTATCAACATGGCTAAAGTGTAGCATTCCTGCATGCCCCACACTGTGCATACTGGGTGACTTAGACAACATCAACATGGAAATGAACTCAGCACACATGGTCCTCACAGTGTTGTTAGCCCGATTTTTTCATTAGAAGCCCAAGAATAAGCTGGAGAAATTGTTTATTAAAAAAGTATTTATTAGTGGTCACAAGTAGAGTATATTGCAGCGCTGGACTCGGAGTGCCAGAGCTCCCGCAGGAAATCCGTCAGGCCGAGCCCCGTTATCCGGAAGCATGTCATATTTCTTGTCAGAGTATAATTGGCCAATTTTGAGTGGCATGATCAGGCCAGCTGCTGTCCTTGTTGTGTTCTTTGGATGTGATAAACAATGTGTGTGTATGTGTGAGTGCTGTTTTAGGTGTCTAATGTACCAGACCTGTCTGCCCTAATAGAGATGTTTTGTCTGACCCAGTTGTTTATGTCATTCTAAGGTCTTGGACCATTTAAGGTCATCTGTTGTGCAGTATGAGCAGAGTGGAAAAGTAACAGCTAGGAACATAGATTATTTAGTAAAATACAGAAAATGAATTTATAATTTCTAAGAACAAAGCCAATTATAACAACTCCCCCTTTTGACATGATTTAATCATGTCATCTAAATGAGGTAGGAATGTTATATTCTGTATTGTGTGAAACCTGTTAGCGGCAGCCAATTTAGCAGGTCCCCAAACATCAAGTGGCCAACTACCTTGAGGTGCAGCACAACCAGACAGGAGATTCTTGTTATCCCCCTTTTGATATAACTTCATTATGTGAGCTGTTATGTGTAAGCTGTTCTTCTTTGCAATTATCAGCAGCAAGCAAGTTTTCATTGCATATGCATGTGTAAAATAATTGTAATGCATTAGCTAAACCTTTCTGTATCAGGAATGTTTATCATGATGCTGGGAACAGAACCTCTTTCCCAGAATAGTTCAACCTTCATTACTCAACTGATCATAACTCTGCAATGAGCACATTTCTTAAAAGCTATAAGTATCACGCCTGTACGTGTATGCAAGGAATAAATTAGTAAATGTTTCAATATGTCTTAAAATTAGTGTGTGTATGTGGCCCCAAACCCAATCTCTGTGTAGAATCTTAGTTCATTTTGGCCCAAAACTATATGTGGTTTAAGCAGTGGCAAGACCCTGCTCACCCATAAGTACCATTACAACACATAACAATAATTAACTAAGCTACAACAATTCATAAAATATTGAAACTCAAAAAGTGCTTAAGGCAATTAACATTACCATCAGGATCGTCCACTGTTCGCAGCGAATAGGAGCGAAAAACCCGATGGCTGATATCCGGGAAAATTCTCCTATGGCCCCATTCCCCCTTAGCGACCGACCACTTAATTACCTTTCAGTGCCTAAGGTCCCGCTCCGAACAGCCAATTCACACCAATGGCAGTGGACATATGTATGAATTCCTATGATTAGTAATTGGTCTACTTAAAATCATTAAACTAAAGAGGAACATCACAAAACACAAAACAATACAGTACAGACATTTAAACATGATGTGAATATGAAG
The DNA here is from genome assembly GCF_036924035.1 of Leuresthes tenuis. Taxonomy (NCBI): domain Eukaryota; kingdom Metazoa; phylum Chordata; class Actinopteri; order Atheriniformes; family Atherinopsidae; genus Leuresthes; species Leuresthes tenuis. Next base: position 25,351 of record NW_027325424.1, on the reverse strand, counting down.
ATATGACCCTGTTGAGAACAGATGAGTAATGATAGATGTAGTGTAAAAAACTAACAATTTCTTTTGAGTGAAAATTTTATGATAACATTGTGCAGAGTGGTGTAGTGCAGCTCAGTCTCTTGTGGTCCAATCCTGTCACTGCTTGGTGTTTGGTTTTCCTTCTGGCTGAACCTCAGTTCAGCAGTCTGAGCTAACTAGGAAGGAGAGGTTACCAGCACTTCACTTCCACAAAGGGGTCTTTACCACCCGTTTTCCCTAACTAATCTTTTTCTTTGGGACAATTAAGGAGATAATTCAGATTATTTCGTTGACAATGGTTGAAGGTTGTGTGGTTGTTCAACCATTATCTTGGCATGATGATCGTGCCTCCCAGAATTTCAGACTGACGTCTTGTCAGTCACTTGGCTGTGAGTCCTGTAGAGGTTCTGCTGCAGATGCAGTTAATTTAAGCTGTGGATGAATGTTAGCAGGAGAGAGAACTGAGCAGCACAACATGTCATTTTCACAATGTTTTATATTCAGGAATTGTCTTTTAACAGGTTCAATCCCAGTATTCATTGGTCGACAAATTAAGTTTTCATATGAACCCCAAACAAAAACAAATAAATAAACCGAAAAAAATAAAAAATAAATAAATGAAATGCAAAACAAAACAACTGGCCAGTTGATAGAAAACATGTTTTAGGACAGTACCTTTAGACTCACCAACCTGCTGTACAGCATTAATGTGAAATCCAGTACCATCAACCTTTTCTGTGGAAAAAACTTCAAACCATTTAGAGAACACAGCAAGACAAAGACAAAACACAAGACAACATAGAACAAAAGACAAAAGGAAAAATTTGAGAAGTGTTAGTAAACTATGATTAATTGTTGTATCTCCAGCCCCCCGATGAGACTTAGTCTCATCCGTATGTTAGTTCTGCTGAACTCTTCCACTGCAGTTTCTGCTCCTGTGTTGCTGCTGCAGGACAGAAATATTTGTGGTTAGAGTTCATTTTGGGAGCAGCACAGCATCAAGAAAGCAGCCATTTCTTCTCAATGAGTAACTGATTAACCTTTTTGGGATAAATATTGTCTGTCCTCTTAATTCAGCTCAGAGTGCTTTTGATAAAATTTCAGCACGATCTGCTTAATTCTCACTTGTTACTTTATACTAAATTCTATTTAATTCTTACCAGTGGCTGTGTTTCGTGATGCTGAGCCATCCACAGACAGTTCAGGATCAGCATTAAGTTTTTTCTGCTCCATTTGAATTAGAAACACTTCATGGGGTACCAACAGTGTGACATCAGAGTTTCTTATAACATCACATGATACAATAACATATTTCCATACAAATTAGAATCAAAGACAAAGGTTTATTCTATTTTTCTATTTGTCTCAATTCCTCATTTATTTATTTTTTAGATGAGCCATGTGGCCTTGTGCTGCTAACTTTTTCCTTAGCAGTGCCACAGCATCGTGCTTGTGTTCAGATCTTTGGTTGGTTATTGATCACTGTTATCTTGCATGCATGCTTTGACCTAAGGGCCCAGATTCTTGATATTATTTTGTAATATTTTTTTTTATTTATTTTTTCCTCATAACAGTTTTGGAATGTTAGCTAAATTGTTCAGGATCATTCTTGTTTTTTCTTGACATGAATTAGGCCTTTAATCGTGCAGTTCAAAGCTCTCTGCTTTACCTTACTTCGAGCAGCTCTACCTCAGTTTATTATGTTTTACTTAATCTTTACTTCTTCCTTCCAGTATGTGTGGATGTATGTGGGTGTATGTGTACGTATAGATGTGCGTGTGTGTGTGTGTGTATGTGTGTCTATATGTGGCCTTGGGTTTCACTGCTTTGTTTTATTTTCTTCTATCATTTTCTTGTATGAAAAGTGTTATGAAAACAAAGTTTGATTGATTGATTCATTGATTGATTGCACCAGATTAAACAACTTGGGTCATTTCCCATGTAAATTCTCGAATGAACCAGAACACATGATTAAAACTGTTCTCACAGAACATTTTATTCATCCCATTCATATCTTTTTTGTTTGACCAACATGTCATGACTGAGCACAGATCGGATTGTACCTTGTATCTTGTTTCTCAATAAATTGTAATTGAAGTGGGTTGTTGCCATTTTCCAGAGATCTTTTAGTCACCTGGTGTGGAGTGGTGGGAAGAGAGGGTGTGTCCAGATTACTGTTGTAGTTCTTTGTAACTTGAGCTTTTAATGTCTGACTTTCACACAGGAGAGGTGTGAAAATTAGTTATTGTAACCTTTATTGTTTCTGCTACTGTGGTTCTACAGTCTAGTCTCCACAGTGGTGTTTTCCTTTGGTTTCATCGTCAGTGGTCCGTTCAGTCTCTGATAGAGTTTTAGTCCCCGTGGTCTAGTCTTTGTCAGCAGGTGAGGTTCCTAAGTCAGTCCGGACCTCAGTTAATGTTCTTTCGGTAGGATCTTGAGCCTGAGTACAGTGATCCTTGTGGATCCAGTTACTCAGTCTATTCTCAGTAAACCATACCTTTACACAATGTGTTGTAGCTTCTGCGTCCTGTCCATATAGGAGAGGACCAGTTAAGTTTGTTCACTTTCCTGGTCCTGTTCCTTGGTGAGTATTTCTGTAACCTGCTGAGATATACTCATCACCGTGTTATTCAGTTGTTTCACATTCACACAAGTTTCCATACTGTAGTACAACAAGGGGTGAGCCTGTTGGTGCAGTTGTAAATGGACAGGGTGTTTCCTCCCTGGCATGACCTCATGTGAGACAACATGACAACATTCATGGTGGCATTTGGAGTAAATCTTAGGCTAACACAATACGTAGAGCTTCAGCCCAGGTTAACTGTGTGTCTGCACAGACTTCTGTTCGGCCTTTTTGATGGTTCTATTTGCTCTTTTCACTAGTCCTTGTAAAGCTGGGTGAGAGACTGCACCGAGCTTATGTGTAATCCCAAACAATTTTTCCACTTCTCCTAGTTCTTCATTGGAGAAGTGAGTACCATTATCTGATCTTATCACTTCTGGTACCCCAAATGTTGGAATAATTTCTCTTGTAAGCCATTTAATGACTTCTTTTCCTTTTTCGGTTTTAGTAGGTGTGGCTTCTACCGATCTAGAAAAGGGAGCTACACACACTAGAAGAAATAGTTTACCTTCAGTCCTGTTCGCTGCTCCCATGTCAGTAAACTCAAATACTATCTGTTTCCAAGGGGCATCAGGTACTGGGAAACTACCTAGTCCTGCTTTGAGATTGAACAGCTTGCAAATTTCACAAGATTGCACAAAATATTTTATTGTGTCTTTTAGGTGGGGGTGCCACCAGTGTTGTGAAATGAGCGCTGTTACTTTTGAGCTAGCACAGTGAGCTCTACTGTGTGCTTCTTGACATAGCAAATTTAGTAGTCCAGTTTGAGCTACTATTTTGCCTTCATGATTCCAGCAGCGTCCTGTGGAATCTTTTTTTTTTCGTTCCATGCTTGCTTTTCAGATGGTGCCGCTGCTTCGTGAAGTTCTTTAATGTTTTCTAAACATAATTCTCGTTGTGATTTTTCCTCCAATGTTTTCTGAGACATCTGGTTAAATGCAGTATACCCTGCTTTTGTTTTTGCTGCCTTATCTGCCGCATTGTTGCCTCTCGCTACTCTCCCATCTCCCTTTTGATGTCCTCTGCACTCGACTCTAGCAACTTGTTTTGCTTCAAGTATGGCATAATATAGTTCGAGTAATTGATTCAAGTGTTTAACCGGGGTGCCTGCTGAGGTCACAAAGCCTTTCCTTTTCCAGTGACACATGTCTGGTTTAGAGGCATGTCTTTAACTGTAAACACTGTTTTTATTTCACTAATTTATTCAATGTTTATTGTTAGATTAATTAATATTTATCTGCAGGGTTAGAATTTGCTAATAGTATTAATATAGTGTTCAGCTGTACAGCTCTCTGGTTGCTGTGGCTGTTTTTAAATGTGCCATGAAAACAAACCTTGACTTGACTTGTTATGACTCAGACTTACTGCAGCTGTCTTTAAATTTCTTTTAGAGTTTTCTTCTTCAAGAAACTCATTGGTGATATCTGACTCTCGTTGTGCCTTTTATTGCCGTGTTTTTGTTTATTTCCTAATAATCTAACTCACTTTAAACCTTTATATAAAGCACGTTGCTGCTCTGTTAAGATAACAGATCCATTGATTCATAGATCTGCTGCAGTTAAATAGTTAAATGGTTTAATGAGATCAATTATAAATACTGATGATAAATATTAACTCAGAATTGGTGAAAATAAGCAGAGGAGAAGTATTTAGATCAGCTAAATTTTAAGTCATGTTACTGTGATCTCTAACACAATAAAGGCTAACCTTTAATGCTTTAAGATGGTAAGAAACTGTCTGACACCTATCTGCCTGACCTTGCTGTTAAATCCCGATATTTTCTAATATGTCATATGGTCTGACTGTCCGGTCTCAGACCTGCTTCAGGTGGAAATCATAAAGTCTCAATTTGTAGAACATCTTTTGTTCAGGCAGTTTTTCAATTAAAGGATCAAAGATTTAAATGCTATGTTTGTTTGTCTGACTTTTTAAGAGAGCTGTTAAATCTTAATTCAACAACAAACTGGTTCTAATGTTTAGTTTTAAACAGTCTGTTCTTCCTGGATTTATTTTGGACATTGTATTGCTTCTTATCTCTTCACTGTAATACTTGCATTGAAAAGCGGTTTTCAGATTGTCCATTCAATGTGGTATTTCTCCCATTCAAATTTATTTAAAAATAAATTAATTATTGAATTGATGATAAATGCTCTAGTAAAAACTTCCATTATCATTATAAATCTTTTGACTAAATAACTATATGTAACTCTGGTACTCTTTAAGTACAGGCCCATGATCAATCAGAATCTGTCCTCACTCTCAGGGCTGAATGGGGGAAGAAGGAAGCAGGGTTGGGATGAGATAATCTTAGGGTGAGAGCATTTATGACAAAGCTATCTAAACTTTTCTTTTCCAATTACACATGTCCACATGTACAGCCTAAGCTGTTTATGCTGAATCTGTATAAATGGTCATTTTTTTTATTTTGCTAAATGGCATGCTTCTGTTATTGAGTGTGATGTTAGGAAGATGTGTCTTATCTGCTAGTGTAGTAGGATGTGTCCCTGGAAAAGATGACGTTGTGTCTGGCACGTGCTGCGGTAGAGGTGCAGAGGACTGCGTCTGAATAGAGAATTTAACTTCTCCAAAAAAAATACTGACAGTCTGCAAGAAATGTTACTGCTTTTTTTTCCGTCTTTTTCTGCCCTTGCTCTCTGCAATAAACCTGCCTCTTTTAGCTTTGCTGTTGCTTGATTCCTACTGCCTGTTGCTTGTTTTGAAAACATAGAGAAATCACTCAGTTGCGGTGGCGCACTTTCAAACCCTCCAAACATTCCTTTCCCTTGCATTTCTCTCGTCCAATTTACAAATCTATCTGTCTCTCTTTTTTCGTCTTCTCTTGGAACTTTTTTCTGCCATCTCGTCAACGTGTCAAATAATACCGACCCCAATGAGCCGGGTTTACATGTTTTCCACTTATCCAATGTCCACTTAGCACAGACATTACTCACGCCGCCAATTGCCGACTAACAGACCCCCGCCCATTGGCATCTACTTCCTATTCAGTTTAGAAGACAGGATGAATTTTGTGTCTTTTATTTAGCCAAATTGTACTAAACTAGGACACATATGACTCTCCCTATGTGAGACTATGTGTTTATACTTTACATGTGACCACCTAGTAAACCTGTAGACACAAATTTTGTGCTTTTGATTTAGTGATCGGAGGACATTCTAATTCAGACAATTTAGTTTAGAATGACCAATGTGCAGAAATTTCACATATCCTGATACAAGAGGTTTTCTGCTCACCTTGTTATTTAGGCACCTTGAATTGTCTGAAGAAGGGTCCCCTCCAACCAGCTCCGGAAGTCCTCGATCGGACTTGTGAAGTTGTATTCACACTTGTCAGAGTATAATTGGCCAGTTTTGAGTGGCATGATCAGGCCAGCTTCTGTCCTTGTTGTGTTCTTTGGATATGATAAACAATGTGTGTGTATGAGTGACTGCTGTTTTAGGTGTCTAATGTACCAGACCTATCTGCCCTAATAGAGATGTTTTGTCTGACCCAGTTGTTTATGTCATTCTAAGGTCTTGGACCATTTAAGATAATCTGTTGTGCAGTATGAGCAGAGTGGAAAAGTACCAGCTAGGAACATAGGTTATTTAGTAAAATACAGAATATGAATTTATAATGTCTAAGAACAAAGCCAATTATAACAGTGTTATGTATCGCAAAGAAAACTATTCTCATGAACTGGAAAGCGAAGAACAATCTGTGTATTAACCAGTTTAGAAATGTTCTTTTAGATTATATTAGCATGGAAACAATGTGTGCCTCCTCAAAACATCAATTGGCTGAATTTCATTCTCTCTGGTCCCCGCTGATTAGGTTTATCACATAGTGGTGGTGGGTTGCTGTCCCGTCACTCTGGGCGGTTGGATGTGTTCTGTGGGGGGGCTGTGTGGCTTCGGGCGTCTGGTGGTCTCTCGGGTCGTGAGGACCGGGTTGGTCTGGGGGGGCTGGGTTGCCCTGGACATGCCACAGTATGGGTGGGTTGGTGCAGGTACTGGTGCCAGGCTTGTTGCTCTGGGACCTCCAGGGTGTCCGCAGGTAGTTGTTATCTTTAGGGTGTTAGGGCGTGCGGTGGGGGGGGTGCTTTTCCCCTGTTGGGGGGGGCCTGGGTGATGGTGGGTCTCAGGCCCAGGCTGCTGCGTCCGGTGTGGCCGGGTGGTTTGTTTGTTGTTGTTTGTTTGTTTGTTTGTAGAGGTCCTCCGGGGTGGGGTGGGGTTGGGTTGAGTGGGGTGGGGTGGGGTGGGTACCTTCCGGGGGTACAGTAGCTCCCGGAATATGGTCGCTGCAGGCCCCGAGCCTGGTGGACATCAGGCCCTCCTGCCCTGTGTTGGGTCCCAGGTAGCGGGGGTGCCTATTGCAGCCAGTCCCTGGCTGCCTTCTCCGGGGGAGAGTAGCTGCCCCGGTGTATATCCCCATACCCCTCTCTCTTTTGGCTCCTGTACACAGCACACACTCACACATGAAGGGTTTTGGGGGCGTGTGTGTTCTGTGGGGTGTAGTAGATGGGGTCACGTAGGTGGTCCCCTTGGCTGCACTCTGCAGTTCCCCGCCCCTGTTTTAATTACACCTTAGACATCACTACTTATCACACACACACACACATAAGGTCTTGGCGGGTGGTTGCAGTGAATGGCATCTGGTGGGCGGGGCTCTTTGGGTATGTAGGCTGCCCAGAGGGCTGCGCTCCCAGTTCTACAAGGTTGGCTGCCCCTCAATTTTAATCGCTCACTATTAGAAAATATTGAAGAGCCAGAAGGGTGAGGGGAGGGGTCTTCTCACACCCCTGCTTCCTGGTTTCTGGTCGGGCAGGAGTGGCCAGGAGGAATTAATTATTCTGCTGGTTCAGGGTCTGTGGTGGCTGGGGGGCTGCTGGCCCCCTGGTGTGCCCGCTGCGCTACACCCCAGCGGAGTCAAGGGAGGGAGGACGTGTGGTGATGATTGGGCCTGGGTCTGGGACTTGCTGTCGCCTGGCCTGCCTGTGCTTCTCCCAATGGGGGGGTGGCGTTGCTGCTCCCCACTGCTCGCGACTTCACCCACCTGTGGGCACGCCTTGACTCCATGGGCACTTGGCCAGGGGCGCTGGGGCAGGCACTGACCCACTGCGTGGCTGTCTGGGGCGCTTGGCCCTCCCGGGTATTGGGTGGGGCCTCTGCCGGGGGGTTTTGGGGCGCTCGGGCTCCTGGGGTCCGGGTCCGGTGCACGGACCATGTCCGGGCGGCTGGGTCCTGGTGGGGTCGGTGGGCTGTTGCCCCTGGCTCCCGGGGGGCCTCTGCCCTATGCTTATGGGGGCTCTGTCCGGGGGCTTCCTCTGCTGTCTACTGGGTGGATGCGTGGTTGTCGCTGCGGTGGGCATCCTGGGTTCTGTGCTCCTTGGGGGCTGCTGGTGGCCTGGGTCTTGTGGCCCTCTCTGCCTGCTTCTGATTGCTTGGGGGGGCTGAAGATTGTGGCCGTGTACACTTATACACTCTAACTAACACATAACTAAGCACGGTTAATGTAGGTCCTGTGCCATGGGTGTTGCATGTTCTCACACACACACACAACACACATTAGTCCAGTAGCAGTTCATGCATTACCATGTCGCCTCAGGTCATCTATATGCGATTGCCACTACTTGTGCTTGTTTTTGTTCGTTTGTGTGTTTGTTTGTTTTTTTCTCTGCTTGTCTGCTTTCAGGTGCTCCTGGTGGCGCTAAGGCTGGATTCGCAACAGAGACCATGGATTATTGTCTGTTTTGTTTTTTTACAGGTGTAGCAGCTGGTTGTCTGGTTTTTGTTTCTATTTTTGTTCTGTTTCCTCTTCTTTCCTCTTCTTGTTTCCTTGTCCCCCCTTCCGGTTCAGTTCTATTACATGTTATATATTGTAAACAGAAATAAATAAATGGGCATCAAGGGGAGCTTTACATTTGTAAAAATTCCCGTGGCAAAGGAAATCTGTTTGGCATAAAAGGTATTCACAATTCTGCTGCCATAATGCTGAACAGAACAAGGGAAAAAAAGTGAAGGAATTCATTTTACAGCAAAATCCTGAATCGTGCATAACTCCTCATAAGGAGTGTATTGCTCAAACATAAGTGTGGTTCTTTCTCATATAAGGTAATATAAAGAAGTTTATACTTAAAACCAGCGTAGACATGGATAAATAAGAAGGACAACGCAGTTTTAACTTGGTTTGAGTGAAGGAATTAATTTTACAGCAAAATCCTGAATCGTGCATAACTCCTCATAAGGAGTGTATTGCTCAAACATAAGTGTGGTTCTTTCTCATATAAGGTAATATAAATAAGTTTATACTTGAAACCAGCGTAGACATGGATAAATAAGAAGGACAAAGCAGTTTTAACTTGGTTTGAGTGAAGGAATTCATTTTACAGCAAAATCCTGAATCGTGCATAACTCCTCATAAGGAGTGCATTGCTCAAACATAAGTGTTGTTGTTTCTCATACAAGGTTATAAAAAGAAGTTTATGTTTGAAACCAACTTAAACTTGGACAAATATGAAGGACAAAGCAGTTTTAACTTGGTTTGAGTGAAGCAATTAATTTTATGGCAATATCTAAAATCTTGACTATCTCCTTAAAGTAAAGCGAATTCCAGAAGAACAAGTGTGGTTCTTTCTCATATAAGGTAATATATAGAAGTTTATACTTGAAACCAGCTTAGACATGGATAAATAAGAAGGACAAAGCAGTTTTAACTTGGTTTAAGTGAAGGAATTCATTTTACAGCAAAATCCTGAATCGTGCATAACTCCTCATGAGTGTATTGCTCAAACATAAGTGTTGTCCTTTGTCATACAAAGTTATAAAAAGAAGTTTATGTTTGAAACCAGCATAAAGGGACAAATATGAAGGACAAAGCAGTTTTAACTTGGTTTAAGTGAAGGAATTCTTAGTTAGCAGTTCCTTGATGAGGGATATTTCAGACACCAAAATCCACCCCATCAGTATCAGTGATCACGCTCCAGTTTCTATCACACTGAAGAATAAAAGAGTTATACCACCAGGAATTCGAGATTCCTGCTGGTGGCCTGGGTCTTGTGGAAAAGCAGTCATGAGAGGCAAAATAATCTCTTTTTCATCAAATAAGAAAAAGAGGGAAAGTTCAAGGATATCAGATTTAGAACTCAGGATCAAATCATTAGAAGTTGTCTACAGGCCTGGGTCTTGTGGCCCTCTCTGTCTGCTTCTGATTGCTGGGGGGGGGGGGGGGGGGGGGGCTGTGGATTGTGGCCCTGTACACTTATACACTCATAACTAACCACGGTTACCATGTAGATCCTGTGCCATGGGTGTTGCATGTTCTCACACACACACACACACACATTTATTAGCCCAGTTGCATGCTCGCTAAGCAGTTGATGTATTATCATGTCGTCTCAGGTCATCTATATCCACAGCTGTGTTGTATGCGATTGCCGCTTCTTGTGCTTGTTTGTTTGTGTGTTTGTTTTTTCTTTGCTTGTCTGCTTTCAGGTGCTCCTGGTGGCGCTAAGGCTGGATTCCCCTCAGAGGCCATGGATTGTTGTCTGTTTTGTTTTTTACAGGTGTAGCAGCTGGTTGTCTGGTTTTTGTTTCTATTTTTGTTCTGTTTCCTCTTCTTCGTTCCTTGTCCCCCGGTCCGGTTCAGTTCTATTACATGTTATATATTGTAAACAAAATAAATAAATGGGCATCAAGGGGAGCTTTAAATTTATAAAACTTCCCTTGGCAAAGCAAATCTGTTTGGCATCAAAGGTATTCAGACTACAATTCTGCTGCCATAATGCTGAACAGGACAAGGGGGAAAAAAAAAAAAAAAAAAAAGAAGTTGTCTACAGTACCTCAAAAGAGGAACACACACTGAATGAACTAAGAAAAGCTTAATTGAATTAAACAAAATTATTAACAAACAAACACAGTTTCTGATACAAAGACTTCGTGTGGAGAACTTTGAGCATGGCAATAAATCTGGAAGGTTCCTAGCTAACCAACTAAAGACAAATAAAGAGAAAACAACAATCACTTCTGTTAAAGACTGAAAAGGAAATGTCACCCATGAAATCAACAATGCTTTTAGGGACTTCTATAAAACCTTATATTCATCACAAAATGATCCATCAGACAGTAACATAGATCATAGACTATTCTATCATCAACAACCTGGAAACCACAATAGTCTCTCTAGATGCAGAAAAAGCATTTGATCGAGTGAACTGGAAATTTTTATTTGCAGCATTAAACAAATTCGGGTTTGGGTCACACTTCATCAACTGGATAAGGATATTATATAGCTCCCCAAATGCAAGTGTCAGGACTAATGATCAAACTTCTCCAAGCTTCAGTCTGCAGAGAGGTACAAGACAGGGTTGCCCACTTTCTCCCTCACTTTTTGCTATTTTCATCGAACCTTTAGCAGCTGCTATCAGACAAGATAGAAATATTAAAGGCATCCAACCCCAAAATATTGAGCATAAAATAAGTCTTTATGCTGATGATGTATTACTTTTCCTCCAGAACTCACAGACGTCTCTCACTCACACGATCACACTCATAAATAAATACTCAGCACTTTCTGACTACTCTATCAATTGGTCTAAGACCACAGTTCTGCCCATTAACTGTAGGGTCCAGAATATACCTGCGATCACTTTACAGTCAGGAAATATTAGATATTTAGGCATAAACATTTCCTCCAGGCTCTCAGAGCTAACAAAGCTAAATTATGTGCAATTATTAAAGACAGTAGAGGACGATCTCTCTCGTTGGAAGTCCTTACCTATATCACTTATGGGGAGAGTTACAACCATTAAAATGATGATACTATCAAAAGTTAACTATTTGTTCTCAATGATCCCCATAAAACCATCTGCTACTTGGTTTAAGTCACTAGATTCATGCATCTCCAAATTTCTGTGGAAAAACAAACCACCACGTATTAGTTTAAAAACGCTACAGAAAACCAAGGAAAGTGGTGGATTAGATTTACCTCATTTTCAGCACGATTCCTTAGCCAATAGGTTACAGTATATATAAAACATAGTTTGCACCTAGCCCAATAGATGCACCATTGATATATATAGAACAAGCATTGTGGGATAATCTGGAAATCTCTGACCTGCCACTTATTAGTCAAAACGTAAAAAAATCACAAATGTTTTAAAAGCATTAACATCAGCACTTCTCTGACAGCCTGGTGGGAATTTCTTAAAATAACAAAGTCTTCACATGTCCCGTGTAAGCTTACACCCATCTGGAACAATCCTGACATCCTGCAAAACAAAAAAATGCTAAACCTTACTCTGTGGAAGATCAAAGAAATCAAACATCTGGAACATATAATCCAAAATGGAACATTTATTTCATTTGATGAGCTCATATCACAACATGAGATAGGCAGCAATAATTTCCTAGAATATCAACAACTTAAGTCTATAATAACAAAGAAATATATCTTCCACCAACCAGACTTACAACTCCCGATTAGGGTAGCAGAGTTTCTAAGCATCTGCATCCCAAAACTACTATCAAAAATATATAAATTATTATCTAAGATAGATGACACAATGTCTCTACCATCCTCATGAGATTTATATATTAGTTCTAGTCATAGCTTCTGGCCACAAACATGTTTGAACACCTTTAGAATGACTCGAAATCCTAATTTACAGCTTATACAATACAAAATTCTTCATAGAACACACTATACAGGACAAAGGATGTTCAAAATGGGTCTAACACACTCAAACATCTGCTCACATTGCACAGATAACACACCTGATGATTATGCACACGCTTTGTGGTTTTGTGCGCCTGTCCAGAAGTTCTGGTTTGAAGTCTGTACGGACCTTTCAACATGACTAAAGTGTAGCATTCCTGCATGCCCCACACTGTGCATACTGGGTGACTTAGACAACATCAACATGGAAATGAACTCAGCACACATGGTCCTCACAGTGTTGTTAGCCCGATTTTTTCATTGGAAGCCCAAGAATAAGCTGGAGAAATCGTTTATTAAAAAAGTATTTATTAGTGGTCACAAGTAGAGTATATTGCAGCGCTGGACTCGGAGTGCCAGAGCTCCCGCAGGAAATCCGTCAGGCCGAGCCCCGTTATCCGGAAACATGTCATATTTCTTGTCAGAGTATAATTGGCCAGTTTTGAGTGGCATGATCAGGCCAGCTGCTGTCCTTGTTGTGTTCTTTGGATGTGATAAACAATGTGTGTGTATGTGTGAGTGCTGTTTTAGGTGTCTAATGTACCAGACCTATCTGCCCTAATAGAGATGTTTTGTCTGACCCAGTTGTTTATGTCATTCTAAGGACTTGGACCATTTAAGGTCATCTGTTGTGCAGTATGAGCAGAGTGGAAAAGTACCAGCTAGGAACATAGGTTATTTAGTAAAATACAGAAAATGAATTTATAATTTCTAAGAACAAAGCCAATTATAACAACTCCCCCTTTTGACATGATTTAATCATGTCAACTAAATGAGGTAGGAATGTTATATTCTGTATTGTGTCACACCTGTTAGCGGCAGCCAACTTAGCAGGTCCCCAAACTGCAAGTGGCCAACTACCTTGAGGTGCAGCACAACCAGACAGGAGATTCTTGTTATCCCCCTTTTGATATAACTTCATTATGTGAGCTGTTATGTGTAAGCTGTTCTTCTTTGCAATTATCAGCAGCAAGCAAGTTTTCATTGCATATGCATGTGTAAAATAATTGTAATACGTTAGCTAAACCTTTCTGTATCAGGAGTGTTTATCATGATGCTGGGAACAGAACCTCTTTCCCAGAATAGTTCAACCTTCATTACTCAACTGATCATAACTCTGCAATGAGCACATTTCTTAAAAGCTATAAGTATCAAGCCTGTACGTGTATGCAAGGAATAAATTAATAAATGTTTCAATATGTCTTAAAATTAGTGTGTGTATGTGGCCCCAAACCCAATCTCTGTGTAGAATCTTAGTTCATTTTGGCCCAAAACTATATGTGGTTTAAGCAGTGGCAAGACCCTGCTCACCCATAAGTACCATTACAACACATAACAATAATTAACTAAGCTACAACAATTCATAAAATATTGAAACTCAAAAAGTGCTTAAGGCAATTAACATTACCATCAGGATCGTCCACTGTTCGCAGCGAATAGGAGCGAAAAACCCGATGGCTGATATCCGGGAAAATTCTCCTATGGCCCCATTCCCCCTTGGCAACCGACCACTTAATTACCTTTCAGTGCCTAAGGTCCCGCTCCGAACAGCCGATTCACACCAATGGCAATGGACATATGTATGAATTCCTATGATTAGTAATTGGTCTACTTAAAATCATTAAACTAAAGAGGAACATCACAAAACACAAAACAATACAGTACAGACATTTAAACATGACTTGAATATGAAGATATGACCCTGTTGAGAACAGATGAGTAATGATAGATGTAGTGTAAAAACTAACAATTTCTTTTGAGTGAAAATTTTATGATAACATTGTGCAGAGTGGTGTAGTGCAGCTCAGTCTCTTGTGGTCCAATCCTGTCACTGCTTGGTGTTTGGTTGTCCTTCTGGCTGAACCTCAGTTCAGCAGTCTGAGCTAACTAGGAAGGAGAGGTTACCAGCACTTCACTTCCACAAAGGGGTCTTTACCACCCGTTTTCTCTAACTAATCTTTTTCTTTGGGACAATTAAGGAGATAATTCAGATTATTTTGTTGACAGTGGTTGAAGGTTGTATGGTTGTTCAACCATTATCTTGGCATGATGATCGTGCCTCCCAGAATTTCAGACTGACGTCTTGTCAGTCACTTGGCTGTGAGTCCTTTAGAGGTTCTGCTGCAGATGCAGTTAATTTAAGCTGTGGATGAATGTTAGCAGGAGAGAGAACTGAGCAGCACAACATGTCATTTTCACAATGTTTTATATTCAGGAATTGCCTTTTAACAGGTTCAATCCCAGTATTCATTGGTCGACAAATTAAGTTTTCATATGAACCCCAAACAAAAACAAATAAATAAACCGAAAAAAAATAAATAAATAAATGAAATGAAAAACAAAACAACTGGCCAGTTGATAGAAACCATGTTTTAGGACAGTACCTTAGACTCACCAACCTGCTGTACAGCATTAATGTGAAATCCAGTACCATCAACCCTTTCTGTGGAAAAAACTTCAAACCATTTAGAGAACACAGCAAGACAAAGACAAAACACAAGACAACATAGAACAAAAGACAAAAGGAAGACAAAGACTCACAGAATTTTGGGAAAATCTTGAGAAGTGTTAGTAAACTATGATTAATTGTTGTATCTCCACCCCCCCGATGAGACTTAGTCTCATCCGTATGTTAGTTCTGCTGAACTCTTCCACTGCAGTTTCTGCTCCTGTGTTGCTGCTGCAGGACAGAAATGTTTGTGGTTAGAGTTCATTTTGGGAGCAGCACAGCATCAAGAAAGCAGCCATTTCTTCTCAATGAGTAACTGATTAACCTTTTTGGGATAAATATTGTCTGTCCTCTTAATTCAGCTCAGAGTGCTTTTGATAAAAATTTCAGCACGATCTGCTTAATTCTCACTTGTTACTTTATACTAAATTCTATTTAATTCTTACCAGTGGCTGTGTTTCGTGATGCTGAGCCATCCACAGACAGTTCAGGATCAGCATTAAGTTTTTTCTGCTCCATTTGAATTAGAAACACTTCATGGGGTACCAACAGTGTGACATCAGAGTTTCTTATAACATCACATGATACAATAACATATTTCCATACAAATTAGAATCAAAGACAAAGGTTTATTCTATTTTTCTATTTGTCTCAATTCCTCATTTATTTATTTTTTAGATGAGCCATGTGGCCTTGTGCTGCTAAATTTTTCCTTAGCAGTGCCACAGCATCGTGCTTGTGTTCAGATCTTTGGTTGGTTATTGATCACTGTTATCTTGCATGCATGCTTTGACCTAAGGGCCAGGATTCTTGATATTATTTTGTAATATTTTTTTAAATTTTTTTTTTCCTGGTAGCAGTTTTGGAATGTTAGCTAAATTGTTCAGGATCATTCTTGTTTTTTCTTGACATGAATTAGGCCTTCAATCGTGCAGTTCAAAGCTCTGTGCTTTACCTTACTTCGAGCAGCTCTGCCTCAGTTTATTATGTTTTACTTAATCTTTACTTCTTCCTTCCAGTATGTGTGGATGTATGTGGGTGTATGTGTACGTATAGATGTGCGTGTGTGTGTGTGTGTATGTGTGTCTATATGTGGCCTTGGATTTCACTGCTTTGTTTTATTTTCTTCTATCATTTTCTTGTATGAAAAGTGTTATGAAAATAAAGTTTGATTGATTGATTGATTGATTGATTGCACCAGATTAAACAACTTGGGTCATCTCCCATGTAAATTCTCGAATGAACCAGAACACATGATTAAAACTGTTCTCACAGAACATTTTATTCATCCCATTCATATCTTTTTCGTTCGACCAACATTTCATGACTGAGCACAGATCGGATTGTACCTTGTATCTTGTTTCTCAATAAATTGTAATTGAAGTGGGTTGTTGCCATTTTCCAGAGATCTTTTAGTCACCTGGTGTGGAGTGGTGGGAAGAGAGGGTGTGTCCAGATTACTGTTGTAGTTCTTTGTAACTTGAGCTTTTAATGTCTGACTTTCACACAGGAGAGGTGTGAAAATTAGTTATTGTAACCTTTATTGTTTCTGCTACTGTGGTTCTACAGTCTAGTCTCCACAGTGGTGTTTTCCTTTGGTTTCATCGTCAGTGGTCCGTTCAGTCTCTGATAGAGTTTTAGTCCCCGTGGTCTAGTCTTTGTCAGCAGGTGAGGTTCCTAAGTCAGTCCGGACCTCAGTTAATGTTCTTTCGGTAGGATCTTGAGCCTGAGTACAGTGATCCTTGTGGATCCAGTTACTCAGTCTATTCTCAGTCAACCATACCTTTACACAATGTGTTGTAGCTTCTGCGTCCTGTCCATATAGGAGAGGACCAGTTAAGTTTGTTCAATTTCCTGGTCCTATTCCTTGCTGAGATATACTCATCACCGTGTTATTCAGTTGTTTCCCATTCACACAAGTTTCCATACTGTAGTACAACAAGGGGTGAGCCTGTTGGTGCAGTTGTAAATGGACAGGGTGTTTCCTCCCTGTCATGACCTCATGTGGGACAACATGACAACATTCATGGTGGCATTTGGAGTAAATCTTAGGCTAACACAATACGTAGAGCTTCAGCCCAGGTTAACTGTGTGTCTGCACAGACTTCTTTTCGGCCTTTTTGATGGTTCTATTTGCTCTTTTCACTAGTCCTTGTAAAGCTGGGTGAGAGACTGCACCGAGCTTATGTGTAATTCCAAACAATTTTTCCACTTCTCCTAGTTCTTCATTGGAGAAGTGAGTACCATTATCTGATCTTATCACTTCTGGTACCCCAAATCTTGGAATAATTTCTGTTGTAAGCCATTTAATGACTTCTTTTCCTTTTTCGGTTTTAGTAGGTGTGGCTTCTACCCATCTAGAAAAGGGAGCTACACACACTAGAAGAAATAGTTTACCTTCAGTCCTGTTCGCTGCTCCCATGTCAGTAAACTCAATTACTATCTGTTTCCAAGGGGCATCAGGTACTGGGAAACTACCTAGTCCTGCTTTGAGATTGAACAGCTTGCAAATTTCACAAGATTGCACAAAATATTTTATTGCGTCTTTTAGGTGGGGGTGCCACCAGTGTTGTGAAATGAGCGCTGTTACTTTTGAGCTAGCACAGTGAGCTCTACTGTGTGCTTCTTGACATAGCAAATTTAGTAGTCCAGTTTGAGCTACTATTTTGCCTTCATGATTCCAGCAGCGTCCTGTGGAATCTTTTTTTTTTCGTTCCATGCTTGCTTTTCAGATGGTGCCGCTGCTTCGTGAAGTTCTTTAATGTTTTCTAAACATAATTTTCGTTGTGATTTTTCCTCAAATGTTTTCTGAGACATCTGGTTAAATGCAGTATACCCTGCTTTTGTTTTTGCTGCCTTATCTGCCGCATTGTTGCCTCTAGCTACTCTCCCATCTCCCTTTTGATGTCCTCTGCACTCGACTCTAGCAACTTGTTTTGGTTCAAGTATGGCATAATATAGTTCGAGTAATTGATTCGAGTGTTTAACCGGGGTGCCTGCTGAGGTCACAAAGCCTTTCCTTTTCCAGTGACACATGTCTGGTTTAGAGGCATGTCTTTAACTGTAAACACTGTTTTTATTTCACTAATTTATTCAATGTTTATTGTTAGATTAATTAATATTTATCTGCAGGGTTAGAATTTGCTAATAGTATTAATATAGTGTTCAGCTGACTTGACTTGACTTGTTATGACTCAGACTTACTGCAGCTGTCTTTAAATTTCTTTTAGAGGTTTCTTCTTCAAGAAACTCATTGGTGATATCTGACTCTCGTTGTGCCTTTTATTGCCGTGTTTTTGTTAATTTCCTAATAATATAACTCACTTTAAACCTTTATATAAACCACGTTGCTGCTCTGTTAAGATAACAGATCCATTGATTCATAGATCTGCTGCAGTTAAATAGTTAAATGGTTTAATGAGATCAATTATAAATACTGATGATAAATATTAACTCAGAATTGGTGAAAATAAGCAGAGGAGAAGTATTTAGATCAGCTAAATTTTAAGTCATGTTACTGTGATCTCTAACACAATAAAGGCTAACCTTTAATGCTTTAAGATGGTAAGAAACTGTCTGACACCTATCTGCCTGACCTTGCTGTTAAATCCCGATATTTTCTAATATGTCATATGATCTGACTGTCCGGTCTCAGACCTGCTTCAGGTGGAAATCATAAAGTCTCAATTTGTAGAACATCTTTTGTTCAGGCAGTTTTTCAATTAAAGGATCAAAGATTTAAATGCTATGTCTCTTGTAAGCCATTTAATGACTTCTTTTCCTTTTTCGGTTTTAGTAGGTGTGGCTTCTATCCATCTAGAAAAGGGAGCTACACACACTAGAAGAAATAGTTTACCTTCAGTCCTGTTCGCTGCTCCCATGTCAGTAAACTCAATTACTATCTGTTTCCAAGGGGCATCAGGTACTGGGAAACTACCTAGTCCTGCTTTGAGATTGAACAGCTTGCAAATTTCACAAGATTGCAAAAAATATTTTATTGTGTCTTTTAGGTGGGGGTGCCACCAGTGTTGTGAAATGAGCGCTGTTACTTTTGAGCTAGCACAGTGAGCTCTACTGTGTGCTTCTTGACATAGCAAATTTAGTAGTCCAGTTGGAGCTACTATTTTGCCTTTATGATTCCAGCAGCGTCCTGTGGAATCTTTTTTTTTTCGTTCCATGCTTGCTTTTCAGATGGTGCCGCTGCTTTGTGAAGTTCTTTAATGTTTTCTAAACATAATTTTCGTTGTGATTTTTCCTCCAATGTTTTCTGAGACATCTGGTTAAATGCAGTATACCCTGCTTTTGTTTTTGCTGCCTTATCTGCCGCATTGTTGCCTCTAGCTACTCTCCCATCTCCCTTTTGATGTCCTCTGCACTCGACTCTAGCAACTTGTTTTGGTTCAAGTATGGCATAATATAGTTCGAGTAATTGATTCAAGTGTTTAACCGGGGTGCCTGCTGAGGTCACAAAGCCTTTCCTTTTCCAGTGACACATGTCTGGTTTAGAGGCATGTCTTTAACTGTAAACACTGTTTTTATTTCACTAATTTATTCAATGTTTATTGTTAGATTAATTAATATTTATCTGCAGGGTTAGAATTTGCTAATAGTATTAATATAGTGTTCAGCTGTACAGCTCTCTGGTTGTTGTGGCTGTTTTTAAATGTGCCATGAAAACAAACCTTGACTTGACTTGTTATGACTCAGACTTACTGCAGCTGTCTTTAAATTTCTTTTAGAGGTTTCTTCTTCAAGAAACTCATTGGTGATATCTGACTCTCGTTGTGCCTTTTATTGCCGTGTTTTTGTTAATTTCCTAATAATCTAACTCACTTTAAACCTTTATATAAAGCATGTTGCTGCTCTGTTAAGATAACAGATCCATTGATTCATAGATCTGCTGCAGTTAAATAGTTAAATGGTTTAATGAGATCAATTATAAATACTGATGATAAATATTAACTCAGAATTGGTGAAAATAAGCAGAGGAGAAGTATTTAGATCAGCTAAATTTTAAGTCATGTTACTGTGATCTCTAACACAATAAAGGCTAACCTTTAATGCTTTAAGATGGTAAGAAACTGTCTGACACCTATCTGCCTGACCTTGCTGTTAAATCCCGATATTTTCTAATATGTCATATGGTCTGACTGTCCGGTCTCAGACCTGCTTCAGGTGGAAATCATAAAGTCTCAATTTGTAGAACATCTTTTGTTCAGGCAGTTTTTCAATTAAAGGATCAAAGATTTAAATGCTATGTCTCTTGTAAGCCATTTAATGACTTCTTTTCCTTTTTCGGTTTTAGTAGGTGTGGCTTCTATCCATCTAGAAAAGGGAACTACACACACTAGAAGAAATAGTTTACCTTCAGTCCTGTTCGCTGCTCCCATGTCAGTAAACTCAATTACTATCTGTTTCCAAGGGGCATCAGGTACTGGGAAACTACCTAGTCCTGCTTTGAGATTGAACAGCTTGCAAATTTCACAAGATTGCACAAACTATTTTATTGTTTCTTTTAGGTGGGGGTGCCACCAGTGTTGTGAAATGAGTGCTGTTACTTTTGAGCTAGCACAGTGAGCTCTACTGTGTGCTTCTTGACATAGCAAATTTAGTAGTCCAGTTGGAGCTACTATTTTGCCTTTATGATTCCAGCAGCGTCCTGTGGAATCTTTTTTTTTTCGTTCCATGCTTGCTTTTCAGATGGTGCCGCTGCTTCGTGAAGTTCTTTAATGTTTTCTAAACATAATTCTCGTTGTGATTTTTCCTCCAATGTTTTCTGAGACATCTGGTTAAATGCAGTATACCCTGCTTTTGTTTTTGCTGCCTTATCTGCCGCATTGTTGCCTCTCGCTACTCTCCCATCTCCCTTTTGATGTCCTCTGCACTCGACTCTAGCAACTTGTTTTGCTTCAAGTATGGCATAATATAGTTCGAGTAATTGATTCAAGTGTTTAACCGGGGTGCCTGCTGAGGTCACAAAGCCTTTCCTTTTCCAGTGACACATGTCTGGTTTAGAGGCATGTCTTTAACTGTAAACACTGTTTTTATTTCACTAATTTATTCAATGTTTATTGTTAGATTAATTAATATTTATCTGCAGGGTTAGAATTTGCTAATAGTATTAATATAGTGTTCAGCTGTACAGCTCTCTGGTTGCTGTGGCTGTTTTTAAATGTGCCATGAAAACAAACCTTGACTTGACTTGTTATGACTCAGACTTACTGCAGCTGTCTTTAAATTTCTTTTAGAGGTTTCTTCTTCAAGAAACTCATTGGTGATATCTGACTCTCGTTGTGCCTTTTATTGCCGTGTTTTTGTTAATTTCCTAATAATCTAACTCACTTTAAACCTTTATATAAAGCATGTTGCTGCTCTGTTAAGATAACAGATCCATTGATTCATAGATCTGCTGCAGTTAAATAGTTAAATGGTTTAATGAGATCAATTATAAATACTGATGATAAATATTAACTCAGAATTGGTGAAAATAAGCAGAGGAGAAGTATTTAGATCAGCTAAATTTTAAGTCATGTTACTGTGATCTCTAACACAATAAAGGCTAACCTTTAATGCTTTAAGATGGTAAGAAACTGTCTGACACCTATCTGCCTGACCTTGCTGTTAAATCCCGATATTTTCTAATATGTCATATGGTCTGACTGTCCGGTCTCAGACCTGCTTCAGGTGGAAATCATAAAGTCTCAATTTGTAGAACATCTTTTGTTCAGGCAGTTTTTCAATTAAAGGATCAAAGATTTAAATGCTATGATTGTTTGACTGACTTTTTAAGAGAGCTGTTAAATCTTAATTCAACAACAAACTGGTTCTAATGTTTAGTTTTAAACAGTCTGTTCTTCCTGGATTTATTTTGGACATTGTATTGCTTCTTATCTCTTCACTGTAATACTTGCATTGAAAAGCGGTTTTCAGATTGTCCATTCAATGTGGTATTTCTCCCATTCAAATTTATTTGAAAATAAATTAATTATTGAATTGATGATAAATGCTCTAGTAAAAACTTCCATTATCATTGTAAATTTTTTGACTAAATAACTATATGTAACTCTGGTACTCTTTAAGTACAGGCCCATGATCAATCAGAATCTGTCCTCACTCTCAGGGCTGAATGGGGGAAGAAGGAAGCAGGGTTGGGATGAGATAATCTTAGGGTGAGAGCATTTATGACAAAGCTAAGGATATCTAACCTTTTCTTTTCCAATTACACATGTCCACATGTACAGCCTAAGCTGTTTATGCTGAATCTGTATAAATGGTCATTTTTTTATTTTGCTAAATGGCATGCTTCTGTTATTGAGTGTGATGTTAGGAAGATGTGTCTTATCTGCTAGTGTAGTAGGATGTGTCCCTGGAAAAGATGACGTTGTGTCTGGCACGTGCTGTGGTAGAGGTGCAGAGGACTGCGTCTGAATAGAGAATTTAACTTCTCCAAAAAAAATACTGACAGTCTGCAAGAAATGTTACTGCTTTTTTTTCCGTCTTTTTCTGCCCTTGCTCTCTGCAATAAACCTGCCTCTTTTAGCTTTGCTGTTGCTTGATTCCTACTGCCTGTTGCTTGTTTTGAAAACATAGAGAAATCACTCAGTTGCGGTGGCGCACTTTCAAACCCTCCAAACATTCCTTTCCCTTGCATTTCTCTCGTCCAATTTACAAATCTATCTGTCTCTCTTTTTTCGTCTTCTCTTGGAACTTTTTTCTGCCATCTCGTCAACGTCTCAAATAATACCGACCCCAATGAGCCGGGTTTACATGTTTTCCACTTATCAACAAAGGTTTGTGACATATTCAGGTATTTCACGTGTTAATCAGAATGGGTGAATGGTGCAATGCCCGAGTGTTGGACCTGACCAAGAAGCTTCTACACAGAATCTTTTACTCTTTGCGCTTGATCGCCTGGGGCTCTCCCAGTCTCTTCACTCGTTTTAATTCACTAAACTCTGTAACACCTAACTAAATTCCCCTTTATTTTCTAGTCCAATGCCCCCTTTTACAGAACTACTTTAGATCTGTGTCAGTGTAGGAATTCTCCAGCAGTCTCTATTGCTAGATACACTTCCACTAACACAGTAAAATATAAACCAAATAGCAAACCACCCCACATTTTCATGAAAAATAACCAACTTAGCCCTGTGTCCTTATGCAGAGATAAACACTTAGTGTATCGCCTGTTCACAACAACTGCAGAACCACCGCCGCTTGTGGAAGAGAAAAAAAAAACAAAAAAACAGACATACCGCCGATTGTGGATTTTACAGTCCAAGCACCAAATGCGTAGTAATAACAGACACACCGCCGATTGCAGATTTTACAGTCCAAGTGCCAATTGCACAGAGATTACTTACTCTGCCTATTGTGAAGTAATAAAGACCCACCGCCGATTGCAGATAAAGGTCTAAGCGCCCTTGTGCACAGAAATTACTCACGTCGCCTGTTGTGCAGTAATGCAGACCCACCGCCGATTGTGGATTTTACGGTCCAAGTGCCAATTGCACAGACATTACTCACGCCGCCAATTGCGGACTAACAGACCCCCGTCTTTTATTTGGCCAAATTGTACTAAACTAGGACACATATGACTCTCTCTATGTGAGACTATGTGTTTATACTTTACATGTGACCACCTAGTAAACCTCTAGACACAAATTTTGTGCTTTTGATTTAGTGATCGGAGGACATCCTAATTCAGACAATTTAGTTTAGAATGACCAATGTGCAGAAATTTCACATATCCTGATACAAGAGGTTTTCTGCTCACCTTGTGTTTTGGGCGCCTTGAATTGTCTGAAGAAGGGTCCCCTCCAACCAGCTCTGGAAGTTCTCGATCGGACACGGTCTCAGAGTCAGCCAATCCGGGTCACGGCACCAATTGTTAGCCCGATTTTTTCATTGGAAGCCCAAGAATAAGCTGGAGAAATGGTTTATTAAAACAGTATTTATTAGTGGTCACAAGTAGAGTATATTGCAGCGCTGGACTCGGAGTGCCAGAGCTCCCGCAGGAAATCCGTCAGGCCGAGCCCCGTTATCCGGGAACATGTCATATTTATATTCAGCTTTATCTCACAGAAGTTGTATTCACACTTGTCAGAGTATAATTGGCCAGTTTTGAGTGGCATGATCAGGCCAGCTTCTGTCCTTGTTGTGTTCTTTGGATATGATAAACAATGTGTGTGTATGTGTGACTGCAGTTTTAGGTGTCTAATGTACCAGACCTATCTGCCCTAATAGAGATGTTTTGTCTGACCCAGTTGTTTATGTCATTCTAAGGTCTTGGACCATTTAAGGTCATCTGTTGTGCAGTATGAGCAGAGTGGAAAAGTACCAGCTAGGAACATAGGTTATTTAGTAAAATACAGAATATGAATTTATAATGTCTAAGAACAAAGCCAATTATAACAGTGTTATGTATCGCAAAGAAAACTATTCTCATGAACTGGAAAGCGAAGAACAATCTGTGTATTAACCAGTTTAGAAATGTTCTTTTAGATTATATTAGCATGGAAACAATGTGTGCCTCCCAACATCAATTGGCTGAATTTCATTCTCTCTGGTCCCCACTGATTAGGTTTATCATATAGTGGTGGTGGGTTGCTATCCCGTCGCTCTGGGCGGTTGAGTGTGTGCTGGGGGGGGGCTGTGTGGCTTCGGGCGTCTGGTGGTCTCTCGGGTCGTGAGGACGGGGTTGGTCATTCCTGGAGGGGACTGTGTGTTGGGCTTGGAGGGCAGTTTTGGGGGCTTGCGGGTGGGGCTGTCTTGCGGTGTGGGGCAGGGTACCTTAGGGGCCTTGGGGTGGTGACTGCTGGCTCTGTACCGGGTGGCCGGGCCGCTCTGGCGTGGGTGGTGGTGCTGGGCCTTGGCCCTGGTGGCTGGGTGATGCCTTGCGCCCGGGGGGGCTGGGTTGACCTGGACATGCCACAGTATGGGTGGGTTGGTGCAGGCTTGTTGCTCTGGGACCTCCAGGGTGTCCGCAGGTGGTTGTTATCTTTAGGGTGTTGGGGCGTGCGGTGGGGGGGGTGCTTTTCCCCTGTTGGGGGGGGGGGCCTGGGTGATGGTGGGTCTCAGGCCCGGGATGCTGCGTCTGGTGTGACCGGGTGGTTTGTTTGTTGTTGTTTGTTTGTTTGTTTGTAGAGGTCCTCCGGGGTGGGGTGGGGTTGGGTTGAGTGGGGTGGGGTGGGATGGGTACCTTCTGGGGGTACAGTAGCTCCCGGAATATGGTTGCTGCAGGCCCCGAGCCTGGTGGACATTAGGCCCTCCTGCCCTGTGTTGGGTCCCAGGTAGCAGGGGTGCCTATTGCAGCCAGTCCCTGGCTGCCTTCTCCGGGGGCGAGTAGCTGCCCCGGTGTATATCCCCATACCCCTCTCCCTTTTGGCTCCTGTACACAGAACACTCACACATGAAGGGTTTTGGGGGCGTGTGTGTTCTGTGGGGTGTAGTGGATGGGGCCACGTAGGTGGTCCCCTTGGCTGCACTCTGCAGTTCCCCGCCCCTGTTTTGATTACACCTTAGACATCACTACTTATCAAACACACACACA